>NC_092167.1:7681052-7998552 GCF_045791955.1 Oncorhynchus clarkii lewisi
GAATGATCAGCAGCTTCCCCTCGTCCCTTCAACTCACCAAATTGACATGCCTCAACAAGAGACAGAGGATATGTAATAATGATCCTACATGATTTACTTGACTCCTTCACTCAATGCCCTTCAATCTGAAAGGGTTGTTTTTCTCCCACATGCAATTGCAGATCACTAGTCATCAAGGAGAAGTGTTAAGTAAAACAGTCTGTTGAAGAGACAATGGGATCCAGCCAGAGAGTACAGAGGAAAGAGATAGACCAGTGATTCTCCCTAAACAACCCAAAAATGGTTCTCCCTAAACAACCCAAATATGGTTCTCCCTAAACAACCCAAAAATGGTTCTCCCTAAACAACCCAAAAATGGTTCTCCCTAAACAACCCAAAAATGGTTCTCCCTAAACAACCCAAAAATGGTTCTCCCTAAACAACCCAAAAATGGTTCTTCCTAAACAACCCAAAAATGGTTCTTCCTAAACAACCCAAAAATGGTTCTCCCTAAACAACCCAAATATGGTTCTCCCTAAACAACCCAAAAATGGTTCTTCCTAAACAACCCAAAAATGGTTCTCCCTAAACAACCCAAAAATGGTTCTCCCTAAACAACCCAAAAATGGTTCTCCCTAAACAACCTTAAAATGGTTCTCCCTAAACAACCTTAAAATGGTTCTCCCTAAACAACCCAAAAATGGTTATCCCTAAACAACCCAAAAATGGTTCTCCCTAAACAACCTTAAAATGGTTCTCCCTAAACAACCCAAAAATGGTTCTCCCTAAACAACCTTAAAATGGTTCTCCCTAAACAACCTTAAAATGGTTCTCCCTAAACAACCTTAAAATGGTTCTCCCTAAACAACCTTAAAATGGTTCTCCCTAAACAACCCAAAAATGGTTCTCCCTAAACAACCCAAATATGGTTCTCCCTAAACAACCCAAAAATGGTTCTCCCTAAACAACCCAAAAATGGTTCTCCCTAAACAACCTTAAAATGGTTCTCCCTAAACAACCTTAAAATGGTTATCCCTAAACAACCCAAAAATGGTTCTCCCTAAACAACCCAAATATGGTTCTCCCTAAACAACCCAAAAATGGTTCTCCCTAAACAACCCAAAAATGGTTCTCCCTAAACAAGCAACAAATGATTCTCCCTAAACAATCAAAAAAATTATACATGAAAGCTACTTACAATAGCATAGATGGATATCATTGCAACAGCTGAGTAGTACAGTTTCGTAGAGAATTGTAGCAAAGCCACATGGTTGTCATGTAAACCGATCTCATTTGTTATTATTTATCTTATGTGTATATCTGTTGTATGGTTGCCAAAGTTTTTAATGTTGATTTTTTTGATGAACCCTGACTGCACAACACATTTCACAATTGGGACAATAAAGGTAACTTGAACTCCAACTGAACGAAAAGACATATCTTTGAAAAAAGCACAATCAGGTTGGGTTTGCGCATCATAGCCTAATGGTGCAAGATGTTTGCTGAAGTGCGTAATTTTTTTTCCAGGGATTGCTGGGATTTCAGACCTAAGAGGCAAGAATCCAGCCAAGTCAGTGATAATATCGATAGCACCACAGTGTTCTGGTAGCAATAAGCAGACCGGAATGCAGATACGTGGCACAAAC
The DNA here is from genome assembly GCF_045791955.1 of Oncorhynchus clarkii lewisi. Taxonomy (NCBI): domain Eukaryota; kingdom Metazoa; phylum Chordata; class Actinopteri; order Salmoniformes; family Salmonidae; genus Oncorhynchus; species Oncorhynchus clarkii. The sequence goes on from NC_092167.1 coordinate 7,682,678, forward strand.
GGAAGACAGCTGAGGCCAAGGACCTCAGTGAACAGGAAACATTATCGCCACGGAGACAGAGATCGTCTGCGATGGAGCCTGAACAAAAATGTATATAGGACTAGGGACATTTACTACAAAAATGTATATTAGGACTAGGGATATTTACTACAAAAATGTATATAGGACTAGGGATATTTACTACAAAAATGTATATAGGACTGGGGATATTTACTACAAAAATGTATATAGGACTGGGGATATTTACTACAAAAATGTATATAGGACTAGGGATATTTACTACAAAAATGTATATAGGACTAGGGATATTTACTACAAAAATGTATATTAGGACTAGGGATATTTACTACAAAAATGTATATAGGACTAGGGATATTTACTACAAAAATGTATATAGGACTAGGGATATTTACTACAAAAATGTATATAGGACTGGGGATATTTACTACAAAAATGTATATAGGACTGGGGATATTTACTACAAAAATGTATATAGGACTAGGGATATTTACTACAAAAATGTATATAGGACTAGGGATATTTACTACAAAAATGTATATAAGACTAGGGATATTTACTACAAAAATGTATATAGGACTAGGGATATTTACTACAAAAATGTATATAGGACTGGGGATATTTACTACAAAAATGTATATAGGACTGGGGATATTTACTACAAAAATGTATATAGGACTAGGGATATTTACTACAAAAATGTATATAGGACTAGGGATATTTACTACAAAAATGTATATAGGACTAGGGATATTTACTACAAAAATGTTTATAGGACTAGGGATATTTACTACAAAAATGTATATAGGACTAGGGATATTTACTACAAAAATGTATATAGGACTGGGGATATTTACTACAAAAATGTATATAGGACTAGGGATATTTACTACAAAAATGTATATAGGACTGGGGATATTTACTGCAAAAATGTATATAGGACTGGGGATATTTACTACAAAAATGTATATAGGACTAGGGATATTTACTACAAAAATGTATATAGGACTGGGGATATTTACTACAAAAATGTATATAGGACTAGGGATATTTACTACAAAAATGTATATAGGACTGGGGATATTTACTACAAAAATTTATATAGGACTGGGGATATTTACTACAAAAATGTATATAGGACTAGGGATATTTACTACAAAAATGTATATAGGACTAGGGATATTTACTACAAAAATGTATATAAGACTAGGGATATTTACTACAAAAATGTATATAGGACTAGGGATATTTACTACAAAAATGTATATTAGGACTAGGGATATTTACTACAAAAATGTATATAGGACTAGGGATATTTACTACAAAAATGTATATAGGACTAGGGATATTTACTACAAAAATGTATATAGGCCTGGGGATATTTACTACAAAAATGTATATAGGACTAGGGATATTTACTACAAAAATGTATATAGGACTAGGGATATTTACTACAAAAATGTATATAGGACTAGGGATATTTACTACAAAAATGTATATAGGACTGGGGATATTTACTACAAAAATGTATATAGGACTGGGGATATTTACTACAAAAATGTATATAGGACTAGGGATATTTACTACAAAAATGTATATAGGACTAGGGATATTTACTACAAACATGTATATAGGACTAGGGATATTTACTACAAAAATGTATATAGGACTAGGGATATTTACTACAAAAATGTATATAGGACTAGGGATATTTACTACAAAAATGTATATAGGACTGGGGATATTTACTACAAAAATGTATATAGGACTGGGGATATTTACTACAAAAATGTATATAGGACTAGGGATATTTACTACAAAAATGTATATAGGACTGGGGATATTTACTACAAAAATGTATATAGGACTGGGGATATTTACTACAAAAATGTATATAGGACTAGGGATATTTACTACAAAAATGGATTACTTTGAATGTCAAACATGTAGAATAAAGGTTTTAGACTCAACTCCAGTCTGATCCCTGTCATATTAGGCTTCATTACACAGAGATCCTTCTCCAAACAATTAGAAAACGTTGTGAATGGAGAGGATGTGCTGTTGTATTAACAACAGTTGCTCTGGCACTCGTTTCTTCCTGTGCACACATTGTCCTCGTCTCTCTAACAAGCTAGGATTATTTATGTGACATCTCTGCGCTATGATAAATTACAAGGTAGAACTAAGACCAAAGTCCCATAGCGTTTCTTACTGCTGTTGTCTCCCCCTCTCTGTCCCGCAAATGACCAGCCAGAGTTTATCTCTCCTCTGGATTGGTGCATTCCTCAGACGTTGCCTAATACATCTCCTCATCTGGGTTGTGTGTCTTGCGGAAGTGAGATTGGGATTTTTGGCATGTGTATGTGTGTGGTGGTGGGGGTGGGCATGAGACGTGTGTGTGTGTGTGTGTGTGTGTGTGTGTGTGTGTGTGTGTGTGTGTGTGTGTGATTTGTCCTTGTGTGGATACATTTACAATACCCAACTGTTCTGTAATAGGATGTGTGTGTGTATGTGTGTGTGTGATATGTGCTTGTGTGGATAAGTTTACAATACTCAACTGTTCTGTAATAGGATGTGTGTGTGTAGGGGGGACATCTGTTTATCTTGTTATTTAGGTTAGTCTTTCCTGTAAAGAAACAGTGCTGTCTCACTATGACTCACTGCCATTACGGGGCAAAGGGGTCTTCCTCTAGTATGCTTCTGTTATTCTCACCTCATTCAGAAACATATCAAACGATTCCATGTGGAGCACTCAATGTCTCCAAACACTGACACTGACTCAGACACATTGTAAACACAAATATGGGCAAACTCCTCTCCAGGACTATAGCTGATGGCATGGTGGGGCTCACCACCATTAACGTCTTTCACACACATTCCGCCCCAGACGTACCAAAAGCCACCCGAGAGCCTGGATGGCCTGCTAAAGACATCACACTTTAACTGTCTGTCTGTTTTTTTCACCAAATAACTCTTTTCTTTCCCTCTTATTTCCATTAATATAAATCTGTACTCACTGTTGTTAAATGGTTAAATAAATGTGTATGCTTTTTTAACACGGTTGACTGAAATTGTAACATGAGCCTTTCCGTGGTGATTTGTAGAATTTATATTCTTCCTGAAGACTTCTTCTGGCACTGTCAGGAATTTAGTAGTGCTCTCCAAGTAATGTTATTCTCTGTCATTTTTGTGGAATCATTATATTGAAATACATTTCACCGCTGTTTAGTTTGGAGGATAGTACAATCCAAATCCTCAGAATATGTTGCTTGTCTTTGTATCCCTTTTCTTTCCATACTTCATCAACTCTCTTTGGTGAGAATATCATGAAGTTGCATAAAAGCACAATGACAAAGATACTCTGATGAGTTCAAGCGGAGATATTGTGACTGGGAGAAACAAATACCGTAGTTTGGTAACTGACCTCAAGCCTACAGTACCACTATCAATCACTTGTGTTATTGTCCCATTTTCACCCTCCCTGACTGCTCCCCCCACTTCCTGTGAGGGATTTTCCATGGAGGATGGTGGGCGGCCATTTTGTGTTGTGTTGGGAGTAGAGCACCTGGTGTTATTGGTGAAACTAACAAAGCACAGCTGTGGTTGATTAGGGAGCCAAGGTGAGTAGAGACTGGGTTATTTTGTAGTTACCCCATCCCTCCTGGGAGAGACCTGGGAGTTTTAATTAACACTTAAAGGAAAAATCCACTCAAACTATATACAGTACCAGCCAAAAGTTTGGACACTTTATTTTTTTACTATTTTCTACATTGTAGAATAATAGTTAAGACATCAACACTATGAAATAACACACATGGAATCATGTAGTAACCAAAAAAGTGTTAAACCAATCAAAAATCTATTTCATATTTGTAACCACCCTATTCCTTGATGACAGCTTTGCACACTCTTTGCATTCTCTCAACGAGCTTCATGAGGTAGTCACCTGGAATGCATTTCAATTAACAGGTGTGCCTTGTTAAAAGTTAATTTATGGATTTCTTTCCATCTTAACGCATTTGAGCCAAACAGTTGTGTTGTGACAAGGAAGGGGGGGGATACAGAATGTAGCCCTATTTGGTAAAATACCATATTATGGCAAGAACAGCTCAAATAAGCAAAGAGAAACAACAGTCCATCATTACTTTAAGACATGAACATTTCAAGAACTTTGAAAGTTTCTTCAAGTGCAGTCGCAAAAACCATCAAGCGATATGATGAACCGACCACAGGAAAGTAAGACCCAAAGTTACCTCTGCTGCAAAGGATAAGTTCATTAGAGTTAACTGCACCTCAGATTTGCATCCCAAATAAAGGCTTCACGGAGTTCAAGTAACAGACACATCTCAACATCAACTGTTTAGAGGAGACTGCGTGAATCAGGTCTTCATGGTTGAATTGCTTCAAAGAAACCACAACTAAAGGATACCAATAAGAAAAATAGACTTGCTTGGGCCAAGAAACACGAGCAATGGACATTAGACCAGTGGAAATCTGTCCTTTGGTCTGATGAGTCAAAATTTGTGACGTTGTGAGACGCAGAGTAGGTGAACGGATGATCTCCACATGTGTGGTTCCCACAGTGAAGAATGAATGAGGAGGTGTGGGGTGCTTTGCTGGTGACACTGTCAGTGATTTATTTAGAATTCAAGGCACACTTAATCAGCATGGCTACCAAAGCATTCTGCAATGATACACCATCCCATCTGGTTTGCGCTTAGTGGGACTATCAATTGTTATTCAACAGGACAATGACCCAACACAGGCTCATGACCTGGCCTCCAGAGTCACCCCACCTCAACCTAATTGAGATGGTTTGGGATGAGTTGGACCGCAGAGTGAAGGAAAAGCAGCCAACAAGTGCTCAGCATATGTGGGAACTCCTTCAAGTCTGTTGGAAAAACATTCCTCATGAAGCCGGTTGAGAGAATGTCAAGATTTTGCAAAGCTGTCATCAAGGCAAAGGGTGGCTACTTTGAAGAAGTTTGTTTAACACTTTTTTGGTTATTACATGATTCCATATGTTATTTAATATTGTAGAAAATAGTAACAAACAAAGAAAAACCCTTGAATGTGTAGGTGTGCCCAAACTTTTGACTGGTACTGTGTATATAAATTATAATCACTACCATTCAAAAGTTTGGGGTCACTTAGAAATGTCCTTATTTTCCATGAAAACATACATGAAATGAGTTGCAAAATTAATAGGAAATATAGTCAAGACATTGACAAGGTTATAAATAATGATTTTTCATTGAAATAATAATTGTGTTTACTTTCGTCAAAGAATCCTCCATTTGCCGCAATTACAGCCTTTCAGACCTCTGGCATTCTAGTTGTCAATTTGTTGAGGTAACCATGCTCCCTGAAGCACCTCCCACAAGTTGGATTGGCTTGATGAGCACTTTTTACATACCATACGGTCACACTGCTCCCACAACAGCTCAATAGGGTTGATATCCGGTGACTGTGCTGGCCACTACATTATAGACAGGATACCAGCTGACTGCTTCTTCCCAAAGTAGTTCTTGCATAGTTTGGAGCTGTGATTTGGGTCATTGTCCTGTTGTAGGATGAAATTGGCTCCAATTACGCTCCGTCCACAGGGTATGGCATGGCTTTTCAAAATGGAGTGATAGCCTTCCTTCTTCAAGATCCCTTTTACCCTGTACAAATCTCCCACTTTACCACCACCAAAGCATCCCCAGACCATCACATTCCCTCCACCATGCATGACAGACGGCGTCAAGCACTCCTCCAGCATCTTTACAGTTTTTCTGAGTCTCACAAATATTCTTCTTTGTGATCCGAACACCTCAAACTTAGATTCGTCTGTCCGCAACACTTTTTTCCAATCTTCCTCTGTCCAGCGTCTGTGTTCTTTTGCCCATCTCAATATTTCATTTTTATTGGCCAGTCTCAGACATGGCCTGTTTATTTGCAACTCTGCCTTTTCACTGTTGACGTTGAGACTGGTGTTTTGCGGGTACTATTTAATGACGCTGCCAGTTGAGGACTTATGAGGTATCTGTTTCTCAAACTAGACACTCTAATGTAATTGTCCTAATTATCCTGGTTAGAGCCAGTTTGCACTGTTCTGTGAAGGGAGTAGTACACAGCGTTGTACGAGATCTTCAGTTTCTTGGCAATTTCTCGCATGGATAACCGTCATTTCTCAGAACAAGAATACACTGATGAGTTTCAGAATACATGTTTGTTTCTGGCCATTTTTGAGCCTGTAATCGAACCCACAAATGCTGATGCTCCAGATACTCAACTAGTCTAAAGAAGGCCAGTTTTATTGCTTTTTTAATCAGGACAACAGTTTTCAGCTGTGCTAACATAATTGCAAAAGGGTTTTTAATTATCAATTAGCCTTTTATGTTAAACTTGAATTAGCTAACACAACATACCATTGGAATACAGGAGTGATGGTTGCTGATATTGGTTCACTGTACGCCTATGTAGATATTTAATTAAAAATCTGCCGTTTCCAGCTTCAATAGTCATTTACAACATTAACAATGTCTATATTGTATTTCTGATCAATTTGATGCTATTTTAATGGACAAAAAAAATAGCTTTTCTTTCAAAAACAAGGACATTTCTAAGTGACCTGTCACGATCGTCTAAGATGGAAACAGTGGACCAAAACGCAGCGTTGTGAGCGTACATACTTCTTTATAATAAGATGTCACCAACAAAACAATAAACATCAAACCGAAAATATCCAGTCAACATAGTGCTCACAGGCAACTATACATGGACAACTACACACAAATACAGGTGGGGAAAAGGCTATCTAAGTATGGTTGTCAATCAGAGACAATGATAGACAGCTGCCTCTGATTGAGAACCACACCAGGCCAAACACACAGAAATACGAATCATAGAAAAAGGGACATAGAATGCCCACCCAAATCACACCCTGACCAAACCAAAATAGAGACATATAAAGCTCTCTATGGTCAGGGCGTGACATGACCCCAAACTTTTGAATGGTAGTATATATACACAGTATGTACACTGCTCCAAAAAATAAAGGGAACACTTAAACAACACAATGTAACTCCAAGTCAATCACACTTCTGTGAAATCAAACTGTCCATTTAGGAAGCAACACTGATTGACAATAAATTTCACATGCTGTTGTGCAAATGGAATAGACAACAGGGGGAAATTATAGGCAATTAGCAAGACACCCCCAATAAAGGAGTGGTTCTGCAGGTGGTGACCACAGACCACTTCTCAGTTCCTATGCTTCCTGGCTGATGTTTTGGTCACTTTTGAATGCTGGCGGTGCCTTCACTCTAGTGGTAGCATGAGACGGAGTCTACAACCCACACAAGTGGCTCAGGTAGTGCAGCTCATCCAGGATGGCACATCAATGCGAGCTGTGGCAAGAAGGTTTGCTGTGTCTGTCAGCGTAGTGTCCAGAGCATGGAGGCGCTACCAGGAGACAGGCCAGTACATCAGGAGACGTGGAGGAGGCCATAGGAGGGCAACAACCCAGCAGCAGGACAGCTACCTCCGCCTTTGTGCAAGGAGGAGCAGGAGGAGCACTGCCAGAGCCCTGCAAAATGACCTCCAGCAGGCCACAAATGTGCATGTGTCTGCTCAAACGGTCAGAAACAGTCTCCATGAGGGTGGTATGACGGCCCGACGTCCACAGGTGGGGGTTGTGCTTACAGCCCAACACCGTGCAGGACGTTTGGCATTTGCCAGAGAACACCAAGATTGGCAAATTCGCCACTGGCACTGCCCTGTGCTCTTCACAGATGAAAGCAGGTTCACACTGAGCACATGTGACAGACGTGACAGAGTCTGGAGACGCCGTGGAGAACGTTCTGCTGCCTGCAACATCCTCCAGCATGACCGGTTTGGCGGTGGGTCAGTCATGGTGTGAGGTGGCATTTCTTTGGGGGGCCGCACAGCCCTCCATGTGCTCGCCAGAGGTAGCCTGACTGCCATTAGGTACCGTGATGAGATCCACAGACCATATGCTGGTGCGGTTGGCCCTGGGTTCCTCTTAATGCAAGACAATGCAAGACCTCATGGGGCTGGAGTGTGTCAGCAGTTCCTGCAAGAGGAAGGCATTGATGCTATGGACCGGCCGTTCCCCAGACCTGAATCCAATTGAGCACATCTGGGACATCATGTCTCACTCCATCCACCAACGTCACGTTGCACCACAGACTGTCCAGGAGTTGGCGGATGCTTTAGTCCAGGTCTGGGAGGAGATCCCTCAGGAGACCATCCGCCACCTCATCAGGAGCATGCCCAGACGTTGTTGGGAGGTCATACAGGCACGTGGAGGCCACACACACTACTGAGCCTCATTTTGACTTGTTTTAAGGACATTACATCAAAGTTGGATCAGCCTGTAGTGTGGTTTTCCACTTTAATTTTGAGTGTGACTCCAAATCCAGACCTTTTGTGTCATTTTGTTTTCAGCACATTCAACTATGTAAAGAAAAAAGTATTTAATAAGAATATTTCATTAATTCAGATCTAGGATGTGTTATTTTAGTGTTCCCTTTATTTTTTTTGAGCAGTGTATATTGTCCACTGTTATAATATATAATCCCAAAATGATCCCAAAATGTTTTGCATGTCAGCAGTCAAGTTTTCAAGATATTGGGCTTTCAAGAAGCGAAGTGTCACTTCATGATGATGTGGCAAGTGACCCTTTGCTTCTTACATAGGACCGACCACCATTGAGGAAATACCTGACTTACCACTTGTTGAAGGCTAACTTAGTGCACTGCTAAACAATATTACAGACAGGGTCTCTTGGAAATCCTCTGACGGGAATAAACTCAATGGCCATGATATGGAATTAACAGTGACTCCAGTAGTTTCAGCTCCTTGTCCATTATATTTACCACTACATGACTTAAATTACCACTATTGAATCCACTGCATAGATGTAGCCTGTGTGTTTATTTACCCATCCAGTGTGTTCTGATGGCTGGGTGTTTAAAGACTGGTCCAAAGAACCCTTCTCTATCCACACCCCTGATACTTCACCCCACCCCCTCATGCCTCTTTCTCGTAGCTAAAGGTAGGAACACTAGTTCTGAAGACACACCTGGGAATGCATTTGCCAAACCCTTTCCCCCTAACCCAGTCTGAAGTAGCATGTTGTATTTAGCAGCCTTTGGAAATGGTCATCCAATCCCCAACCAAGCCTACATCTCAAATCAAATCAAATGTGTTGGTCGCGTTCACATATTTAGCAGATGTTAATGTGGGTTTAGCGAAATGCTTGTGACACCAAGCCAGTGTTGTACCATATTGGACCCCTTATCTACGAGCATTAAATATCAGATATCAGATTGATGATATAGGCTTGGTACCTGATATCATCAATGAACAGATTTGAAACAGATGCTCCTTTAGCTCAGTGCATGGGGTTGTGGGCTAGCTTGTGCATTGCATTCCATTTAAGCACATTTTGACTGACACGGCTCACAGCCTTCCTCCTTGCCAGCTCTTCAAGCCTGGTCATGATTAGAGCAGCCCAGGCAGATTCCACACCCCCCAGAAAGTGCTGACTATGGGTCACAGCATCTCACAGCACGTACGGCTTCATAAGGGATTAATGCAACTCACATATGAATGATGCTGTTGATTTAGCTAGCGTCATTAGCACTGGAGTCTGTTCCAAGTCTGGTTTCTGCTGACATTGGAGAAATCACTGGTTCAATAGGCAGAATGAATGAAGACTGTGGAATATGTCTCTGTTGTCTTCATGATACAAAATGTATTAGCGAGGTTTAAAACAAAAATGTATGTTAGCAATCATTGTAAAATGCAAAAAGCAGTAAGTGCAAAAACAAAATGATTGACTTAAAATGTGGATTCTCTTTCAAACAGCATACATGATTAGATAGAATACAAGTTGCGTTAATAAAAACGCAGGCATTCCTTGAACGTGATTCAATGTAATCAAACAGTGTGCGGTTCTTGCAGAGCAATGGCCTCTGGAGGACTAGACAGGAGGAATGCATAAAACATGGCCAACCGATGTTCTGTAGTAGGAGCACAAACTAATATTTATCACACGTGGCCCGAGTTCCCAAAAGCTCGCAGGACGCTTCGCTGTACAGCGCCAAAGCACTCTCTTGTCTCTCTGGTTCACCGAATCCGTCCTCCCATGGTTACACCTCTCCTACTACCTCCAACCCAGATGTTGTGAATCCCTCAAAACAACCCGCATTCCTCTTCCTGTCCCTCCTGAAGATGAAATAGGCCACTGATTAATGTCTTGTTGTTGGACCGTCGACCACAGGGATGCTTGTTACTGTCGAGCATGGTCTGGGAGGCGAGGTCTTCTATTCATTCCAGTCTCCTATCTGGTTTTGGCCTATTATTGGAGAAATGTGATGAGGACCAGTAATGACTACTGTAACTGTATAACAGGCATAACTGTGTTCTTCTGTAGATCTATAGTGTAAGGTCATGATCACATGCTGTAGGCTATAGGTTGATCAAACATTGATACAGGTCATGTTTATTTTTGTAAACTTAAGACTTCATTTTGGTAACCATGACATCTCATTATGAGACACAGGGAAAATATCGATATGTCTGAAAGCACTTTTTGTTACAGAGTTTGGCACTCTGAAGCTCTGGCGATACTATAAACTCATTTTATAATTCCAAATGGTTCTGGGAGTGTTGAGTCTGCCTCTTTGGCAGAGAGACTGCTGTCTGGCTACTGGCTCTGTTTCGACCCAGCAAATCAAAAACAGACTCGACTTGAGAGCAGATTGTGCACCCAACACATTTGTACTCATACTATAGTAAAGGAGTGTTACAGAGTAATGACTACTTAAGATGAGGAGAAAGCACATTTTTATTTGCCATATAGTTTAGCGTGTTTCGAGACCAAGTGAAGTGTCCATAGAATTATGGAACAACATTGTATCAGTCACACATATACACAGTTACAGTACTAACAAGCGTTAGCAACAAGATATCCAATAAAGCTTACTGTACTTATTGGCTTATTAATCTGTTATTACATATGTTATTCCACTGCAGTTAGAGAGGTATAAAGCCTGTGTAATATCTGCAAGACTGGGAGTTTAGCAGTGGTTCCCATGGAAAGTTAGCGTGGGGGGGTCATTGGTAGAGGGAATGGCCAACAGCGCCATATCCGATCAACACTTTTAGAGGCCTTCCTATTGGCCGCAGAGACAAAATGTTGGCAGTGGAATGGCCTTACTGAAGAGCTCAGTGACTTTCAACGTGGCACCGTCATAGGATGCCAACAAGTCAGTCGTCATAATTTCTGCCCCGGTCAACTGTAAGTGCTGTTATTATGAAGTGGAAACGTCCAGGAGCAACAACTGCTCAGCCGCAAAGTGGTAGGTCACAAGCTCACAGAACGGGGCCGCCGGGTGCTGAAGTGTGTAGCGCGTAAAAATCGTCTGTCCTCAGTTGCAACACTCACTACCAAGCAGTGGAAAAACCTTCTCTGGAGTGATGAATCATGCTTCACCCTCTGGCAGTCCTACAGACAAATCTGGGTTTGGCAGATGCCAGGATAACGCTACCTGCCCGAATGCGTAGTGTCAACTTGAAAGTTTGGTGTAGGAGAAATAATGGTCTGGGGCTAATTTTCATGGTTTGGCCTAGGCTCTTAGTTCCAGTGAAGGGTAATCTTAATGCTACAGCATACAATGACATTCTAGATGATTCTGTGCTTCCAACTTTGTGGCAACAGTTTGGGAAGGCCCATGCCCCTGTACACAAAGCAAGGTCCATCCAGAAATGGTTTGACAAGATCGGTGTGGAAGAACTTGACTGGCCTGCACAAAGCCCTGACGTCAACCCCATCAAACACCTTTGGAATGAATTGGAACGCAGACTGCGAGCCAGGCCTAATCACCCAACATCAGTGTGCGACCTTACTAATGCTCTTGTGGCTGAATGGAAGCAAGTCCCCACAGCAATGTTCCAACATCTAGTGGAAAGCATTCCCAGAGGAGTGAAGGCTGTTATAGCAGCAAAGGGGGACCAACTCCATATTAATGCCCATTATTTATTTTTACAGATTGCCTGTAAAAGAAAGGCTGATTAGAAAACAAACTTGTTTATAGTGGTCGGAAGTTGCCAGTAGTATGTCCCAAGAGGTTTGTAGGAAGCTGAGAGATCCGGGAATTGATTGATTGCTTTCTTCTGAGATGTTTCTTTGAGCGAGTGCTTTAATCAGATCCATTTTGAGTTTTAATGGGTGTTCTATCCTTACATCATAAACTCCTGCGATTGCAACACAGCAGATGTCATATATATGTATGAAAATAAGTGTACAAATTTTGCCAAGAAGTCAAGACAGTTCATGTTGAAGTCAGGAGCCCTGTCATGATGAGGCATTATAAGCTACCTCGAGGAGAGGAGCTTTTGTGGATTTTGCAATGAAAACCTTTATGGTCAAGTTAATTAAGAACCTTCAACTTTAAAGTGCTACTCACAGGATATTTTGTTGTTGAATTTTAGCATTGTAATTTCAGAAAACGTCCATAATACATCTGGAGCTAATAGTGGGAGGATAGTGTTTCACATTATCACTTACCAGCCAGTGTTGTGATTGGCTGTGATATTCGCCTACTGATTTCTTCCACCTGAGCGGCATCCGTTGTCAAACTGAGAAAGCTTTTCTGACTTTGTGGTTGTGTTATTTCGTGGAAATCATTAATTTCCTGGTTGCTAAAATTCTACATTATTCCCTCAATTTCAGTTTTTGTGAGAAAAGAAGCACTGAGCTGTGTTGGGAATCATTGTACCATCTAAATTGCTGTGAAATATATTTTTGCCCACTCTGGTCTACCAAAACTGCTGTTTGAAGTTGGTGGTGCACCAGCTTCAAACAGCTGTAAAAACAATATTTTTTGTTATTGAAAAGATATTTCACAGTGATTTAGATGTCACAAAGATTCCCTACACTATTCAAATTGACAGAACAGTTCACTAGATAACACAGTCACAAAGTCAGAACGGCTTTCACAGTTTGACAACAGATGCTGCTTCCGCGGGAGAAATCAACAGGCGAATATCACAGCCAATCACAACACTGGTGGGTAAGCAATACTGTGAAACACTATCATTGCACTGCTAGCGCCAAATACATCCTGTGTAACACCTTTAATTGAGGCATGATGAGCTATTTGTAAGCTAGCTCAAGGAGAGGTGCATTTAAAGTAATACTTCCCCAAATTCATTCCCTCACAAACAATGCCTCAGCTAGCACCTCTCTAGCCAAGCAGCTGTGTTATCCTCCTCGTTTTTCTCCTCGTTATTAGAGGGTGTGGGGTAAGCTTGGCCAATCGAGAAGTAGTGTTCCCCCCTCGTTCACTTTGAAAGCCTGTTGCCATGGCGAGTAGAAGTTCCGTCGTACATTGAATGGGCAAGTTAATACCACAACAGCACTCGCTCGAAGCGAGTGTTTCCGTTGCCTGCGTGTTTCAACGCTGTGTGGGGCCAGAGATTGAGAGAGGAGAGGCAGAATGCCAGGCTGGCCTTTCTGAAAGGCCCTTTGTGTAAAAACCTAATGCACAACTGACAAACACTTTCCTTGCGTATGAATACAGATTGTGAATCTATACTTGAGAAGTTAAGTGGCTAGTAAGTCAAGGTAACAGTGGCCTCCATTTCACAGTGATATTTATTATTGAAACTTTTTTGTGGTCAAGTCCATCGTTCTATATTCATGTATGTGAACATACAAGAATATTTAAATGATGTTTATTCAAGACGTACTGTAGACGAGGTCAGCATGTCTTCCATTCTCTATTGTTACTTAGTTGTCAATACAATTCATCTCTCACCAAGATAACAACACCATCCATTTTACAAGGATATTCATCGATTAAACTTTCGCTGGGTCAAGTTCCCGGGTCTGTCGTTATGTGTGTATGAACATCCAGGACAATTAATGCGTTTTAATGGGAACGGCATGGCCTTCAAAACCTAGACATTCCAGTGAACAGCTTTCACTAGGCCACTAATGACATAGCTGGTGCGTTTTATTTCACCATAATGGTTTATCAGACTGTGAATTCGGCACTCTCGCCTCCTCGTCCGTGAAAAGTAGCCATCGATGCCAGCAGTTAGTGCACTGCCAGGGACAGTGTGTGTGTGTGTGCTTATGCTTGTCTGTGTGTGTACACGACTCAGGGTGTTTACTCTAGTTACGAACCCAATGGGACGGGATTCCTCCGGGGTGATTAGCATACAAATGCTGTGCCGCGCAGCGCCATTCCGATTGGCCCAAAAAGGTCACTTCCCACAGTACTTTTGGCTCGGAACTTGATTGTTTTCTTTTTTCGATGGACTGCCATTGCTGTTACAGCTCCTGCCATTGGCTTGCAGAGTCCGTCTTTTGTCCCTCTCTTCCCCGGTGAGTTTCTGAAGTCTGCTTAGCCCGTCACAGTAGACTTTCTCTGGGTCTAGAGATGAGTCTGACAGAGCTCCTCTGCACTACTCCTGTTATAATGCTTAACAAGTCCAAGATGGGATTTCTGAAAGAAGCTTCTGTTGCAATTCTGAAAACTCTGCTTGGGTCCCATTGTTAGTCAATTAGTACTGTAGCATGTGTACTGCAAACACCCCATTCTAAGACAGGATGATTGTTGGTATCTATAGCGATTATTCACATGAACAAGGATGTATAAAGACCTAAATCAATCCACTGTTGAGTTTTTCAACCAAAAGCTCCCAGTCACCTTGAAAGGATGAGAACAGTAGAGAAACTGGAAACCAGTTTGAAGCCCTTGCTCTGTGGAGTCCATTAGAAATAATTAGTCTTTGTATTTTTAAAAAAAGTCTGAAAATGTATGCACTCACTATTGTAAGTCGCTCTGCATAAGAGCTTTTGCTGAATGATTAAAATGTCAAATGTAAATGTGTCACCCAGATGCAGTCATTCAAAGACCACCACTCTTTACTGGCCACATCAGGCGTTTCTTTTATTCACTCTGAATGAAACGTCATGTCACTCCCGTTAGCTACTGAGAGCCTGCTACGTAGTTGACCACGAAATGTCAGAGGTCACTAAGCCTCAGCCAATCCCCGGAAGGGCCCTTGTTCTGTAAAGACATGCAACGGATTATCGTAATGTCAGTTAATCATCGTTGCGCTGTCAGTGCTGTAACCATACCATCTGAGAAACACAGCATCCACATTCAACATACCACAAACACCCTATAAAGTTCTGCTGAAAGAGGACATCTCTTACTTCCTGTGTGATATTTATCCCTTATCACAGTTATATCACACCCATTTAGTGATTTTTGAGGTGTGATATGGGTCTGTGTTTCACAGCAGGTCCTTCAGGGCACGCAGGTGTCCGGATATCAAGCTAACTGGGTCTAAATAACATAATTGACGCCCAAAAGAGGCTGGGTTGGTATGCTTCACACATGTCCTCACATACCTGAATTAATAACGAATGATTCATAACTTGATTTGAAGACACGCCAGACTCAGGAAGCATGCCATCCAGGACTAATGTACACAACCACCAATCTTGGAACTGTTACTGATGGGCTAAAGTAGATGTATTCACAAAGATCCAGACTACTGTCAGGTTTGGAGTGATGGTGGGTGTCATTGACAAGTATTCATTTAAATGATTCACTTAAAGATCAAAGCGATTAATTAAAACAATTGTTACAGAGAAAAAGTTACATGAACCTGTTTCGACAGGTAGTCTTCACAAAGTCAATCCTCCTACCCTGTTTTGATACCCCATCCAGCCTCCATTTTGAACTCCACCTCCTTCTTGCCTAAGGTTGTTTCCCACCATCAGACAGTAGCCTCTCAAGAGACATCACAATAATCTTTAATAGATATTATTTTAATAGTATCTTGTCATATTTCTTCTGTGGTAAATGTTTTGACCCAGAGAGGGTAACCATGTTGCAGTGAGTCAGTTTCCAGCCCTGCTTTGTTCTAATCAAGAGGGCTGGGATGAGGATTGAGGCTGAAGGGAGTCTGGGCTTGAGGAAGGCAACAGCCTCGCAGTGTCATGGCAAGCTGGCGTGGAAACAGTGTTATTTTATACGGGAAGAGGGTGGGACAGGGACAAAGAAGGGAAGAAGCAGGGAAAAGACGAGGGAGGGAGGGAGGGAGGGAGGGAGGGAGGGAGGGAGGGAGGGAGGGAGGGAGGGAGGGAGGGAATGAGCAAGTAAGGGGAAGGGTAACGAGGGAGAGATTGAGAGACAGAAAGATAAAAGGAAGGGGAAGGGAGAAATGTGAGAGATGGAGGGAGAATGCTGAGTAATGGAAAGAGAGGTGGAGACTGTGTTCATTTAGCCCTGAGTGCTTTTCCAAACCATTTAGAGCTATGTTTAGGCCAATCTGTGTGCTGTGGAGCGAGGACAAGCCGACCTCGGGCAAAACCGTACCTGCCTGGTCTCACACACACACACACACACACACACACACACACACACACACACACACACACACACACACACACACACACACACACACACACACAGAAAAAATTAGATAATGGAACATTGAAGTTGACACCTGAGAGGATTAGGGATCTCTACTGTCCAACCAAACGTCCCCATTCCTCTCCACTCCACACCCCTTTTCACACAAGGTATGATCTCAGTGTTTGTATTCGTGGCCCTCTACCCCGAGGCTTCATCCAAGACCTCCACACAGTGCCAAAGACCCACCCTTCTTTTTCTCTGTCTGACTCCCTTGTCCCCTCCTCCCCCTAGATATGATTACATGCATAGAGAAAGAATTAATAGAACTGGAGTCCCCATTCAAGTCAATGATTCCTCTGTTCTATTCATTCTATTTCTATGCATTTAATCCTATCCAATAGGCGAAATCCAGAAAGATCACTTTTGAAAAACTGGCCCTGTATTTCAGTTGAACCTTTCCTGACCCTACAAAAAAAGTAAGAAACTCGACCAGAATCTGAATCAAAGACTGTACAATGACAACCATTTAACAAGTCGTTTAACTCAACAAGCATAAATACCTTTTCAATGTTACCTGCTTTTGTACTTTGAGAATGGGTGTTTTTAGGGTTCAGTTTGTTGGGTTGGTTTCTGAGTGATTTAAGACAGTCGTACTGATACCTTGGTCATGACCAATGTCTGTGTGGGTGGTCCTTCTTTCCTTAGCTTGGAGAAGGATAACTGAGATGGGATGCGGCTGGAATGCTGTACTTCCCATTAGAGATGAAGTCTTACTAGCTAAAGTTCAGCCATTTTACCAGATCCCTTTGATCTGAGCCGTGCATGATAGGCTGAGTGGGAGTGGGAGTGGGAGTGGGAGTGGGAGTGGGAGTGGGAGAGAGAGAGAGAGAGAGAGAGAGAGAGAGAGAGAGAGAGAGAGAGAGAGAGAGAGAGAGAGAGAGAGAGAGAGAGAGAGAGAGAGAGAGAGAGAGAGAGAGAGAGAGAGAGAGAGAGAGAGAGAGAGAGAGAGAGAGAGAGAGAGAGAGAGAGAGAGAGAGAGAGAGAGAGAGAGAGAGAGAATCTGATGCTAGCATACATTGGGTGGAGGCTGAATGCAGGAAGGGCACAGCAGTCCTTTGTAGATGTTCCTAGTTCTATCATTCATCAGATCTGCTCTCTGTTTCTACCCTCTACACAATCATTCATCAACGACCATATGCCCACACTCTGAGATCTCTGCAGCATGTGTTGTTGAAATAATTCAACGTTGTTGAGATAATTCATGGCTGTTGATACAGTGTACTTCTCAGAGTGGGAGTCTGGATACGTCACCATTCATGTATGCTTTATGGAGCTAGTAGAATTCATTGACTCTGGTAATCGTTGGTCTATATACCATGAACACTATGGCTTTAGATCAGTAGCTAGCATGAACTTTGCAATGCTTTGCCTGTCCCCAGGCATTAAAGGGGCAATCCACAGTTGAAACAATAAGGCTATATAGTTTTTGTTTACATTTACTTTGTTTACAAACATTTGAGTTAAACAAGCTTATATTTTGGGTTCTGATGAGGTACAACAGTTGAACTAAGGTCAATGAGGCGTTTCTAAGTTATGTTCTTCAAGAATCAATAGGTGCATATCATTCATTTATAAGTCCTTGTTAAATGTACAGTATGCATCCTTCTAGCTTTTCCCCGCCACACAGCGTCCATGACTGGACGGGTGGAAGCAATGTTTCCTCCAATTAGCTTTAACTGATCCAGTTCCATCATTTCTGTCATGGGTGAATAGGAGTGGAAGGTAGGAGTCAGGTGCAGAGAGCAGAGGGTTCAAGAAAAATAAGCTATTTATTCCGGCACAAACGGTCATGCCCAAACACAGGGCAGAAAACACTGACCAACCCAAAACACAGGGTAAACCGGTCCGGAGCACAAAACCACAGCCAACACTAAACGTGAACACAAAATAATCCCGCACAAACTAGAGCGGGCCTAACAAGCTTAAATAGGCTAGAAAATAAAGAAAACACAAATAGGAACAGGTGCAACTAATAAGACTAAACTAACAGAAAAAAAAAAAGGGATCGGTGGCGGCTAGTAGGCCGGTGACGACGACCGCCGAGCACCGCCCCGAACAGGCAGGGGAGACACATGAAATGAGGGGTTAATACGATAATAAGTAGGAAGTTGTAACATATAACACACCTCAACTTTAAATGGCCCCACACACTGCGGCCCCAGCTTCCGGCAGAGGGGCAGGTTTTGGGTCGAGAGCCAGACCCGGTCCCCCGGTGCGAACACGGGTGCCTCACTGCGGTGCTGGTCAACGCTCTTCTTCTGTCGTCCACCAGCCAGTCTCAACGATTCCTGGACGGCTCTCCAAGTGTTCCTTGAGCGCTGCACCCATTGCTCCACCGCAGGAGCTTCGGTCTGGCTCTGATGCCATGGGGCCAGGACCGGCTGGTAGCCCAACACACACTGGAAGGGAGACATGTTAGTCGAGGAGTGGCGAAGGGAGTTCTGAGTGAGCTCTGCCCATGGAACATACCTCGCCCACTCACCAGGCCGTTCCCGGCAATACAACCGCAGAAACCTACCCACATCCTGGTTTACTCGCTCCACCTGCCCATTACTCTCAGGGTGTAAACCTGAGGTCAAGCTGACCGAGACCCCCAGCCTCTCCATAAACGCCCTCCAAACTCTGGACGTGAACTGGGGACCCCGATCAGAAACGATGTCCTCAGGCACCCCGTAGTGCCGGAAGACATGGGTAAACAGAGCCTCCGCAGTCTGCAGGGCCGTAGGAAGACCGGGCAACGGGATGAGACGGCAGGACTTAGAAAACCGATCCACAACAACCAGGATCATAGTACTTCCCTGGGACGGGTGAAGGTCTGTGAGGAAGTCCACCAACAAGTGTGACCACGGCTGTTGCGGAACGGGGAGGGGCTGTAACTTCCCTCTAGGCAGGTGTCGGGGAGCCTTGCTCTGAGCACACACCGAGCAGGAGGAGGCATAAAACCTCACATCCTTTGCCAACGTGGGCCACCAGTATCTCCCTCTAAGACTCCGCACTGTCCTCTCGATGCCAGGATGACCCGAGGAGGGTAGAGTATGGGCCCAACGAATTAACCTATCACGGACACCCCGCGGCACGAACTGAGCCCCTGCTGGACACTGAGGGGGTGCAGGCTCCAACCGTGATGCCCTCTCATTCTCCGCGTCCACCTCCCATACCACCGGTGCCATGAGACATGAAGGGGATCGGCTCGATGGACCGCTCCTCGGTATCATATAGGCGGGACAGCGCGTCGGCCTTCGTGTTTTGGGAGCCTGGCCGGTATGAGATGGTGAAACGGAACCGGGTAAAGAACATGGCCCATCTAGCCTGATGCGGATTCAGTCTCCTCGCTGCCCGGATATACTCGAGATTACGTCAGTCCAGATGAGGAAAGGGTGCTTAGCCCCCTCAAGCCAATGTCTCCACACCTTCAGAGCCTGCGTCATAGTAACTCTCCGCCGGACCGAGCTTCTTCGGGAAAAAAGCACACCAGTGGAGCTTTGGTGGCGCGCCCGAGCGCTGTGACAGCATGGCTCCTACCCCAGCCTCGGACACGTCCATCTCCACTATGAATGCTAAAGAGGGGTCCGGATGCGCCAACACGGGCGCTTTGGTGAACAGCTCCTTCAGACGACTGAAAGCTCTGCCTGCCTCTGCTGACCAGCGCCAGCGCGCCGGTCCTCCCTTCAGCAGTGAGGTAATGGGAGCAGCCACCTGACCAAAACCCTGGATAAACCTCCGGTAGTGCTGCACCTCTTTTACCGTGTTCGGAGTTGGCCAATTACGCACGGCTGTAACTCGGTCACACTCCATCACCACCCCAGAGGTGGAAATGCGATAACCCAGGAAGGAAATGGCTTGTTTGGAGAACACACATTTCTCAGCCTTGACGTAATGGCCAGATGTAGAACTAAATGCGGTCTTCCACTCATCTCCCCTCCAGATACGCACCAGGTTATACGCACTCCTAAGATCCAGTTTAGTGAAGAAACGCCCAGTGAAATGATTCCACCGCCGTGGCGATGAGAGGTAGTGGGTGACTAAACCCCACTGTGATTTAATGTAGACCTCTATAATCAATGCACAGACGCAGACCTCCCTCCTTCTTCTTCACAAAAAAAGAAGCTTGAGGAGACGGGTGATGTGGAGGGCTGAATGTACCCCTGTCCCAGAGATTCAGTGATGTATGTCTCCATAGCCACTGTCTCCTCCTGGGACAACGGGTACACGTGACTCCTAGGAAGTGCAGCGTTCTCTAGGAGGTTTATCGCGCAGTCCCCTTGTCGATGGGGTGGTAATTGGGTCGCCTTCTTCTTACAGAAGGCGATAGCCAAATTGGCATATTCAGAGGGAATGCGCACAGTGGAAACCTGGTCTGGACTCTCCACTGTAGTCGCACCTACGGAAATTCCTATACACCTGCCTGAACACTCCTCTGACCATCCTCGAAGAGCCCCCTGTCTCCGTGAAATCACCGGGTTGTGATGAGCTAGCCAGGGAATTCCCAGCGCCGCTGGAAACGCAGGTGACTCGATAAGGAAGAGACTAATCCGCTCCCTATGATCCCCCTGCGTTACCATGTCCAGTGGAACCGTGGCCTCCCTGACCAGCCCTGACCCTAATGGTCGGCTATCTAAGGAGTGCACGGGGAAAGGTTGGTCTAACAACACCAGGGGAATCCCTAGCCTTAGCGCGATCCATGAAGTTCCCAGCTGCGCCTGAATCGACTAGCGCCTTATGCTGTAGAGAGGGAGAGAACCCAGGAAAAGAAGTTAGCAAAAATATATGACCGACAGGAAGCTCTGGGTGAGTCTGGTGCTGACTCACCTGGATGAACGAGTAGGGCTCCGCCTGCCCTCCCGACTCCCAGACGAGCACCTCCAGCCCCGATCGGCAGTGTGTCCTCGCCGACCACAACTGGTGCAGGAGGAAACTACTCCTCCGGTCCCCCTCGATGCAGCCCCACCTAACTCCATGGGATTGGAGCAGGAGGGCCTGGAGGTGGAATCGACAGGGCCCGTTCTGGACGCCCGCGTGCAACTGATAAGACTAAACTAACAGAAAAGGAAAAAGGGATCGGTGGCGACTAGTAGGCCGGTGACGACGACCGCCGAGCACCGCCCCGAACAGGCAGCATCATCTGTAATGATGCTTGTGAAAATGTTTCATGAACCAAAGCTGTATAAAGCATTATGAATTTGCAGTGCCATATCTATCACACCCATAACGCATTCATAACAGCTGTAGGCTGTTTACAACAACCTGCATGTCTTTAAATGCATTCATTATGTCTTAGTCATATTTCTCTGTGTACTCATCTCTGTACTGTAGAAAGTATTCTTGAAAGCTCTCCCTCTGTCTTGCAGTCTTTGTTGTATGTGAAACCCAAGTGTAACTATGCAGAGAAAGCTCAAGCGACACAGAGCTCTAAAGTGCTCAGCTCTGACTGCACCTCACAGGTCTGGGGCAGTAATCTGAACTATTTAAAGAGTATTACATCCTTCACATTAGCCTTTGGACTAAAATAACACACACACCAGGGTGGTTAGGGTGACATGTTCGTCAGACAGACCAACCCTGAGCCCAGCCGGAGGGGGAAATTATAGACCTAAAGTAGATGTGACACATGGAGGGTAAACCAGGGGATGGGGAGAACTAAGAACTAAGATCCCCCTCCTCTTCCTCCTAATTGGAACGGTCCCCTTGTCCCTTTTGGTTAAGTGTAAATTAGTAAACCGACCCAATCAAGAGATGGGGGTGAAGGCGGAGGGGGGACTGAATGCTTGTGCGGGATTTAACAAAGGCAGAGGGATAGTCGGCTGTGTTAAATGAGTTTGAATTTCACCAAAGTAAAGAGAGAGGGAGAAGGAGAAAAATGGAAGAAAGAACATTAGTGAGAGAAAGGCAGAGAGTAGCTGGCGTTTTTGAACTGAGCTCTGGAGGACCTATCATTACCAGATGGTACTGAATGGGAGCCTGCCAGCCTAGTCACTGCTTATTGCCTTAACTCTGCCCTCCATTTCTCTCTCTCCCTCCTTTCTTCCCTCCACTCTCCTCTTCTTGTCTCCATCGCTCTGTGACTGTTCATTTTTTAATTCTCTTTTCTCTCCCTCTATTTCCAGCTGTTTTTGGATCGCTCTCTCTCTCTCTCTCTCTCTCTCTCTCTCTCTCTCTTTTGCTGGGGGAAGATCTCTCCACCAAGTGTCTCAATTTAACAGAGCTCCCTCCCTCTCTCTCTTCCTCTCTCAGCCCCTTCCTCCTCCCCTTCGGCCGTGACAGAGCACACCTGCTTGGTCTTGGCTGCGCGCGCTCTCAGTGCAATTATCGCTCGGCCCCTTGCAGCACAGTGCAGAAGGCTCACAGTGATTCAGCCTATAGCCCCAACTGGATATTTGGAAGGAAGACCATCTGACCTCGGCGCACTCTAACTCTCTCGCTCTCTCTCCCACGATTCTAAAGAGCACAGGTAGGATAACACACTGATAGATAGAGGGGATGGATCTTGGGGGGGAAACTTGGGAAAGACTGGATTATAGGCCTGGGGAGTGTGGGAAGAGAGGGGGATTGTGAGGGGAGTTGTTAAAAGGGATTTGGAATTGGGGCTATTGTGTTTCGGGGGTCCCAAACGTGCAGACTTGGTTAGTAAAATGGTGATGCTGTGCTTGTGGTTTGAGGTTTTCTAATGGCTTGGTAGGTTCTGTGATGTGGATGCTCTTTTGATGTTCCTTCATTCCTTAACTCTGTCGCCAGACTCTGTGTGCAGTGGTTTGGTGGTTGAACTGGTCATGAACGGTTGTTCATTTCAATGCTTTTGCACATACATTCAATTAGAATGTACGACATGAGTCATGCCAGGCATATCATGGAAGTGATGCGTTTGTGCATGATATTGCAAACTTGTTTTCTGTGGGTGTAGGGGTAGTGTGTGTGGTGTGTGTGTGTGTGTGTGTGTGTGTGTGTGTGTGTGTGTGTGTGTGTGTGTGTGTGTGTGTGTGTGTGTGTGTACATGTGTGTGTGTGCTCGCTCCCTCTAAACTGGATGCGTGGCCAGGTCTTAGTCTCACAACAGGACTGGCTTAGGGGGGAGAGACCATAGCTAATCATTCCCATACCAGACCATGTGATAGCCTACAGAATGATGAAGACAGCACCAGCTATAGGGAGGGGGTGTGGTGCTACTGTTGATGCTAGCACTTCACTCCCATGCCAATGTAGGAGAAAACCCTATCCTATTTATCCAAAAGAGGATACCATGTTATCTTTCCTTGACTTTATTGGTTTATCCCTTGATTAGCGGATTTTAGTTTTTTACCCCTCAAGGCACTTGAGCAAGTGAGCTGTTTTGTCAGTTAGTTGGCTTGTGGTTGTACATGTGGTTTTCCCTTACATCAAACTGTCCAGTGTGTTTGTTTATGGCTTTACATGCATTCAGAGGTGTTGTGGGCAGAGGAATAGAGCGAAAGAGAAGAGGTTTCTTTGATATGAAGTCCCTGGAGAGTTTTCTCTCCTCTCTTGTCAGTAACTGGCCCTGGTGGAAAACCCATTAAATTGACCAGTGTCCTTTTCTTCTGTTGTAGCACTTTAATGCATTGCTTTCTCGTTTGTACTCTCCCTCTGGCACTTGGAGATCCTACAAGCGAAATAAAAACACAACAACAACAACAAGGATTTCTTTGTATTGCCTCAAGCCATGACAGTTCACTTGCAGCAGTTCAAGCCAGAATGAACCCATCCAGGGCATTTTAGATTGAAACAAATCGATCTGAAATGGTTTATTTAACTTGTTGTACTGCTGTTCTGTTTCACATCAACGTTAACGCACCGTTTCGGCCCACCTCGTGACCACTCTGCTTTGATGGAAGCGCTGCAGACCCAAATCGCCCGGGGCAACCAAAATTAAAGGGAGAACCTGCTTTGAAGTCGAAAAAAGGGGGAAAGAAAAAGCAGTACCTGGCAACCCAAAGCCTTATTAATCTACTAACAGTACAGCTTCCTCTATCACAGAGAGATCTGACTGATGGCTTCCCTGCAAGACAACGCAAAACTCCCAGCTAATAGCCAACATCCTCCAACACAGAGGGATGTTTTTTGTACGGGGCTGAACTGGAGTTGGAGAACAGAGTGGAGAGGAAGGGATTATGAGTTGGAGAACAGAGTGGAGAGGAAGGGATTATGAGTTGGAGAACAGAGTGGAGAGGAAGGGATTATGAGTTGGAGAACAGAGTGGAGAGGAAGGGATTATGAGTTGGAGAACAGAGTGGAGAGGAAGGGATTATGAGTTGGAGAACAGAGTAGAGAGGAAGGGATTATGAGTTGGAGAACAGAGTGGAGAGGAAGGGATTATGAGTTGGAGAACAGAGTGGAGAGGAAGGGATTATGAGTTGGAGAACAGAGTGGAGAGGAAGGGATTATGAGTTGGAGAACAGAGTGGAGAGGAAGGGATTATGAGTTGGAGAACAGAGTGGAGAGGAAGGGATTATGAGTTGGAGAACAGAGTGGAGAGGAAGGGATTATGAGTTGGAGAACAGAGTGGAGAGGAAGGGATTATGAGTTGGAGAACAGAGTGGAGAGGAAGGGATTATGAGTTGGAGAACAGAGTGGAGAGGAAGGGATTATGAGTTGGAGAACAGAGTGGAGAGGAAGGGATTATGAGTTGGAGAACAGAGTGGAGAGGAAGGGATTATGAGTTGGAGAACAGAGTGGAGAGGAAGGGATTATGAGTTGGAGAACAGAGTGGAGAGGAAGGGATTATGAGTTGGAGAACAGAGTGGAGAGGAAGGGATTATGAGTTGGAGAACAGAGTAGAGAGGAAGGGATTATGAGTTGGAGAACAGAGTGGAGAGGAAGAGATTATGAGTTGGAGAACAGAGTAGAGAGGAAGGGATTATGAGTTGGAGAACAGAGTGGAGAGGAAGGGATTATGAGTTGGAGAACAGAGTGGAGAGGAAGGGATTATGAGTTGGAGGATGGACAGGACTTGTTTTCCTAGTCCACCCCTAGTGCTCTCCACAACCTCAACCTAAACATGTTGTGGCATGTTGATGGAGTCGTTGATGTTGAAGTCTCGTTTGTTTGGACTAACTTGTACGGTATAGTTTGGGTAGCTCTGTATTAGAAAAGTAAGACATGGGTCTTTAGAGGCGAGGCCCAGGGTTGAGCCCAGGGGCCACATTTTCCCGTCTGTCCAGGTCGAGAGAGAACAATAAACTGAAAGATGGACGTTAGCCACAAATGATTTTTTCCCTCATTGGAATAATATAAAGTTCCATTCTCCAGTAGTGCTCTTTCCAAAAAGGAAATGGTACTGCCAAAGGGTCAAAGAAGAAATGTCTTAATCTATGGGAGATGAAGGGAGAGGGAAAAGAGAGAGAAAAGGAGTAGATGTTCACATCTGTTCAAAACAGGCTGTAGATAATACACGCTGTAGATAATACAGGCTGTAGATAATACAGGCTGTAGATAATACATAACACAGGCTGTAGATAATACACGCTGTAGATAATACAGGCTGTATATAATACAGGCTGTATATAATACAAGCTGTATATAATACAGGCTGTAGATAATACAGGCTGTAGATAATACAGGCTGTAGATAATACAAGCTGTAGATAATACAGGCTGTAGATAATACAGGCTGCAGATAATACAAGCTGTAGATAATACAGGCTGTAGATAATACAGGCTGTAGATAATACAGGCTGTAGATAATACAGGCTGTAGATAATACAGGCTGTAGATAATACAAGCTGTAGATAATACAGGCTGTAGATAATACAGGCTGTAGATAATACAGGCTGTAGATAATACAGGCTGTAGATAATACAGGCTGTAGATAATACAAGCTGTAGATAATACAGGCTGTAGATAATACAGGCTGTAGATAATACACGCTGTAGATAATACAGGCTGTAGATAATACAGGCTGTAGATAATACAGGCTCTAGATAATACAGGCTGTAGATAATACAGGCTGTATATAATACAAGCTGTAGTTAATACAGGCTGTAGATAATACAGGCTGTAGATAATACAGGCTGTAGATAATACAGGCTGTAGATAATACAGGCTGTAGATAATACAGGCTGTAGATAATACAAGCATGGATATATAAATGTCAGCCATACAATACTTCACAATGAAAGGTTCAAACGCGGTGTAACCATTCAATGGCTTTCTCCTACAATGGTCCAAAACAGCACAGACGCTTCAGGGCTTTCTGCGGTCTGTCAACGATATATGTGTTTTTATGACCCAAATTCTGAATGTCTTTGGAGTTCTCCCAAATCCCAAAGAAATGCAATGCTCGCAGTCGTTGGTCTTGCAACGGATCCAGAGAGAGTTTCTGGGTTTGACGTGGGGAAGTCACTCTGTTAGGGAACTATTGTGACCACTGAAGGGGTTAGTGGTGCAGGCATTTCCTGTTGACAAAGCGCTGGTATAATATCTGTGTGCCCAATCTGCCCACCATTAGACATAGAAGTTATTTCTTGGATGGATCTCCGTTTTTCTCCCCATATAGATAAACTCTCTTGAACTCAGATGCCTTTGGAAATGTCTTTAGGGAAAAAACAATGACAAATGGAGACCCGTTAGTAGGATTTCAATATGGAGGCAGACGAATCACGCAGACAGACAAACTGGGTCTTGAGGACTGGAAATTGTTAAAACTGTCTGGGTATCTGCATCTGGTTGGGGAGGGGTTGACACGTTGAGTTGTTGATGGGTTTAAAGGGGGCACACATGTTTCAGACATCTCATAGCCTTGTAAATACCTCCCATGGATTCATTACTGACAGGCCCTCTGGAGGCAGAAGGCTGAGAACCTGGTCAAGGAGAGTTGGAGTAGAATGGAGTCATGGAGGGTTGAGGTAGTGGTAGGGGGTAGAAGGATTTGAATTGTTGTCTTGAGATCTGTCTCCTGTCAGTCACTCAGATTCGCAAATGCTGCACAAATTTGGAAAGGTATGAGTATGGGTTGATGACCTACATACTGTACATGTGGCATGGATGGAATACAGCTGAATGGTGTCCAAGAGAGAGAGAGACAGAGAGAGAGACAGAGAGAGAGAGACAGAGAGAGCGAGAGAGAGAGAGAGACAGAGGGAGAGAGAGACAGAGGGAGAGAGAGACAGAGGGAGAGAGAGACAGAGGGAGAGAGAGACAGAGGGAGAGAGAGACAGAGGGAGAGAGAGAGAGGGAGAGAGAGACAGAGACAGAGGGAGAGAGAGACAGAGAGAGAGGGAGAGAGAGACAGAGACAGAGGGAGAGAGAGACAGAGGGAGAGAGAGACAGAGGGAGAGAGAGACAGAGGGAGAGAGAGACAGAGGGAGAGAGAGACAGAGGGAGAGAGAGACAGAGGAGAGAGAGAGAGAGAGACAGAGGGAGAGAGAGAGAGAGATGGAGAGAAAATGGAGAGAGAAATGGAGAGAGAAATAGAGAGGGAGAGAGAAATGGAGAGACAGAGAGAGAGAGAGAGAGAGAGAGAAATGGAGAGAGAGAGCGAGAGAGAGAGAGAGAGAGAGACAGAGAGAGAGAGAGAGAGATGGAGAGAAAATGGAGAGAGAAATGGAGAGAGAAATAGAGAGGGAGAGAGAAATGGAGAGACAGAGAGAGAGATAGAGAGAGAGAGAGAAATGGAGAGAGAGAGAGAGAGAGAGAGAGAGAGAGAGAGAGAGAGAGAGACAGAGAGAGAGACAGAAAGAAATTGAGAGAGAGAGAGAGGTGTGGAGGGAATAATGAGACAGATATGTTACATGGTGTCTCTACTGTAATCTGCTTCCTGCGAGAGGGAGGGAGGGGGGTTGACAAGGCTGCTGCAACGAAAGGAAGTGTCAACCCCCACCCCTCCGCTCAGAGAGAATGATCAGACTTGCTCTGACAAAACACAGCCCTCAGGCCTTACAGAGAATGAGAGGAGGATGAGGAGGAGGAGGAGGAGGAGGAATGAAAGGGAAAGGGTGTCTTTTGACTGCTCCTACCTTTCCACCTTTCGATTATTGAACACAGGCAGTCAGACACACACACACACACACACACACACACACACA
The DNA here is from genome assembly GCF_045791955.1 of Oncorhynchus clarkii lewisi. Classification (NCBI taxonomy): domain Eukaryota; kingdom Metazoa; phylum Chordata; class Actinopteri; order Salmoniformes; family Salmonidae; genus Oncorhynchus; species Oncorhynchus clarkii. The sequence continues at coordinate 7,711,240 of NC_092167.1, forward strand.
CACACACACACACACACACACACACACACACACACACACACACACACACACACACACACACACACACACATAGTATGAAGACACATACACACACACACATAGTATGAAGACACACCTCCTTTTACACATTTTATCGAGGACACAAACTTTGAAGGCTGGAAAATAACCACTAAAACTCTGTACATTCAATTGGACCCCGTAATATGTGCCAGTTTATAGTTGACCATCAAATCTTCTCCGGATAGACGTCATTGTGTCGCTATTTACGTGTTTGTTGTCAATGGTATCGCTAATCAATCTGGTTCTAGTAATCACGTGATGTTGACTAACGTACACTAATTGTCACCTCATTAAAAGACAAATAATTGATAGGTTAGGTCCACTAGAGTGCATATGAACAGTATCTGGCCCTGTTGCCTTTGCTACTGTAACAGGCAGACAAAAAAGATGGCTCTGATGTGATTTGGGGGGGGGGGCATCAGAGGAACAGCACGAATGGTGAGAGAGTTCAACAAACGTGCCAATGTGCAAAAGCATCTTGGTGGGCATTGCCCGGTACATCAATGAGACGAACTCAACATGAGTGGTAAACCACACTGTAATGTACGACACTCTACCGCCCATTCAAGTTCCCTAAGCCATCAAACAATATCGATGTCAAATACATGTTTTACTCTGCAGCATACACTAGTAAAATAACCACGATCACATCACATCAAATGTTATTCATCACATGCTTGGTAAACAACAGGTGTAGACTAACAGTGAAATGCTTACTTGTGGGCCCTTCCCAACATTGCAGAGGGAAAGAAAATAGAGAAATTATAGAAAAGTAATCAAATGTATTGATAAAAGTAATAATAAATACACAATGAGTAAGGATAACTTGGCTACATACACGAGGTACCATTACCAAGTGGATGTGCAGGGGTACGAGGTCATTGACGTAGATATGTACATGTAACTAGGAATAAAGTGACAGATAATCAACAGTAGCAGAGGCAAAAAAGTAACTGCAAAAAGGGCCAACGCAGACAGTTCGGGTAGCTATTTTGTTATCTATTTAACCAACTATATCCAATGGTCCTTAGATCCCTGACAACTGCTTCCCGGAGACGTTACCCTACAGCAGGGTCAACTACAACGCTGTGTGGTCTAGATACCTAGACACAGACTGAACCCATGTAAGGCCTTCACTCACACTTTGCATTGTGCACCTCAGCCCTCTCAAAGCCTTTCATATACAGCTGTCAACAAACAGTGTAAAGCCCTTTGGAATTAGTCGTTAGAAGTACACTGAGAACTCGTTCAAAAGATCCACCTAAACAAAACATCAATTAGAGAGAGAGCGAGAGAGAGTGGCCCAATAGGCATTGCCAAGCAGTTGTCTGAAGATGGGAGATTGATGGGATAGAGGACCAGTCAAAGTGCTGATAGGGGCAGGTTTTTTAAAGTGGTTTAGCAGAGGATTGTGTCAGTCGTGTCGTGGCGTGCCGTGGACAAAGCCCTCTAGGTTCACACACAGACTTGCACTTCGAAGCATGTTTTTTTAGGGCCGTCTGTGATCTAACCAATGGATGCTCCAGATGCACCATGGGGGCCTCGCCAGATCAGTTCTTTATGCTTGTGAAGCTGTACCTCCACTCTCTCTCCTCTCCCCTCCTCTCTCCTGGATATCTTTCAGGAAACTACTGATGAAAGAGCCAATGCCTGGGGGTCGGTGGGACGTCTAATGGGATGTGTCTGCCTGCACAGGTTCAACCAAACTGTGACGAACTGCCTATTGCATTGCTGGGTCTCGTGGCATCGCTCAGCCTCTCTAGAATACAGATTAGTTAGAGAAAGAAAATGCATTCACTGCAGTTAGGCTACTGCACCTTACTACTAAATGGACCGGAATCAAGATCTTGATTGGCATGGTTTGCATGGTTTGCATGGTTTGCAAGCTTCCAACGTTTCCTTATTCACATTTTTCTCACAATTGTGTCAAATCCTTATCGTACTATGCCTGTACACATGAAATAAACTAACCTAGACATGCATGTCAGTTTTGATCATTACTAGCACCACATTGGATGTGGCGTTGTTGGGTTAGCATATTACCAACCAATCAGCAGGTAGTATTATACAGTTGTTGCTGATGTTCCAGTATAGGAGTTCATTAGCGGTCTTATAGTGTTTAATAAAAACATGACTGACAGATCTCCCTCTTCAAGGAGATTGGTATCTCTTCCCTCCTGCTCTGCTTTGTTTTAATACGCCTCAGGAATGTTTATTATCACCTAGAAATGGGAGGACACACAGGAGGCTGCTTTTAATATGAATTCCTCTGTGTGTGCGTGTGTACGTGTGTGTGCCTGCCTGCATGTACAGTGCCTTGCGAAAGTATTCGGCCCCCTTGAACTTTGCGACCTTTTGCCATATTTCAGGCTTCAAACATAAAGATATAAAACTGTATTTTTTTGTGAAGAATCAACAACAAGTGGGACACAATCATGTAGTGGAACGACATTTATTGGATATTTCAAACTTTTTTAACAAATCAAAAACTGAAAAATTGGGCGTGCAAAATTATTCAGCCCCTTTACTTTCAGTGCAGCAAACTCTCTCCAGAAGTTCAGTGAGGATCTCTGAATGATCCAATGTTGACCTAAATGACTAATGATGATAAATACAATCCACCTGTGTGTAATCAAGTCTCTGTATAAATGCACCTGCACTGTGATAGTCTCAGAGGTCCGTTAAAAGCGCAGAGAGCATCATGAAGAACAAGGAACACACCAGGCAGGTCCGAGATACTGTTGTGAAGAAGTTTATAGCCGGATTTGGATACAAAAAGATTTCCCAAGCTTTAAACATCCCAAGGAGCACTGTGCAAGCGATAATATTGAAATGGAAGGAGTATCAGACCACTGCAAATCTACCAAGACCTGGCCGTCCCTCTAAACTTTCAGCTCATACAAGGAGAAGACTGATCAGAGATGCAGCCAAGAGGCCCATGATCACTCTGGATGAACTGCAGAGATCTACAGCTGAGGTGGGAGACTCTGTCCATAGGACAACAATCAGTTGTATATTGCACAAATCTGGCCTTTATGGAAGAGTGGCAAGAAGAAAGCCATTTCTTAAAGATATCCATAAAAAGTGTTGTTTAAAGTTTGCCACAAGCCACCTGGGAGACACACCAAACATGTGGAAGAAGGTGCTCTGGTCAGATGAAACCAAAATTGAACTTTTTGGCAACAATGCAAAACGTTATGTTTGGCGTAAAAGCAACACAGCTGAACACCCTATCCCCACTGTCAAACATGGTGGTGGCAGCATTATGGTTTGGGCCTGCTTTTCTTCAGCAGGGACAGGGAAGATGGTTAAAGTTGATGGGAAGATGGATGGAGCCAAATACAGGACCATTCTGGAAGAAAACCTGATGGAGTCTGCAAAAGACCTGAGACTGGGACGGAAATGTGTCTTCCAACAAGACAATGATCCAAAACATAAAGCAAAATCTGCAATGGAATGGTTCAAAAATAAACATATCCAGGTGTTAGAATGGCCAAGTCAAAGTCCAGACCTGAATCCAATTGAGAATCTGTGGAAAGAACTGAAAACTGCTGTTCACAAATGCTCTCCATCCAACCTCACTGAGCTCGAGCTGTTTTGCAAGGAGGAATGGGAAAAAATGTCAGTCTCTCTATGTGCAAAACTGATAGAGACATACCCCAAGCGACTTACAGCTGTAATCGCAGCAAAAGGTGGCGCTACAAAGTATTAACTTAAGGGGGCTGAATAATTTTGCACGCCCAATTTTTCAGTTTTTGATTTGTTAAAAAAGTTTGAAATATCCAATAAATGTCGTTCCACTTCATGGTTGTGTCCCACTTGTTGTTGATTCTTCACAAAAAAATACAGTTTTATATCTTTATGTTTGAAGCCTGAAATGTGGCAAAAGGTTGCAAAGTTCAAGGGGGCCGAATACTTTCGCAAGGCACTGTACCTCCAGCAATGGCTCATGTCCAAACACTGAGGAGATCAGGATCAATGCTTAGGGGTCAAGGACTATACGGGTCGTTCCACCAATTCAGTGCCTTCTCAGTGTAACTTTTTTTTTTTAAACGTGTGATTTCATCTTAAATCAGCCATAAATCCCCTTGTGACAGGGGGAATGGAAGTGTGTCGTGTGCAACAGGGAGTGGCAATCATAAAACAAAATCAATTGTTGTAACATTTCTAGCCTGTCTATCTATGGGTAACAGGGTCGACATGTCAAAATGCAGAATTTTTGCACTTTAGCAAGTCTTTATCCATATAAAAAAATGGATTTATTGAATTTTGATTTAATATAACAGGCTTTTAAAATTCACTATTTTCGTGGAATGACCCTTATGCAAATCAGTACAGCATTCCTTCCTGCTATCTCTTTGGTTTCCTGCTCTCAGACCAATGGAGGTTTAAAAAGACTAACCATCTTGGCAAGACAACTAACAGGCATTATGGATTCCCCTAGTCAGTATGACTTATAGATAAGTTAAACCTAGAGCCTAGATTTGCCCTGTTCAAAGAGATTGGACCAACATGTTCTTGTGCTCTACTGTTCAGCTAAGATTGGATCTGTTTTATCTCAGAGTTTCAACACATTTCCGCATGGCACATGTTTCCAACTCAGTGTCATTGTGGTTAGAGTCCACCCTGAGATTGGAAGGTTGTGAGTTCAATCCCTGGCTGAATCATAACAAAGACTAAAAACAGGACCTGATTTGTCTTGCTTGACACTCAGCGTTAAGGAGATAGATTGGAGGTAAGGCCCTGTGATAGACTAGCATCCTGTCCAGGGAGTGTACTTGTACATCAAGCTGCCTCATGTTACAGAAACAGGAGAATGGCTCCTGCCCTATGAGTTGTTCCAGCTCGAATAAGCCAAGGCTCGTGCAAGGCTACTTAATAACATGTAACATAGGTTACGGCTCAGTCCTCCATGGAAAATAAAAGTCAAAGTCACAGAGTTACAATAAAATCCAATTGAATCCTTGTTTTATTCGTCCACCCATATTACGATGAGCAGAGGCAAATGCCACACAGTTGGAATCCATTCCTTTTCAATCCATCAACCCATCCATTTTTTCATCATTTTTTTTTCATGAGATTGATCCCAACGGTGATACAGTATGCTCGGAGAACTCTGTTCCCATTGAGTGCTGTAATGTAGCTCTGTCTGTCTGTGTGATGGCTGTAGTGTGGGTTAGACCTATAATTACCCTGGATGTTCAGAGAGAGCCGCCGTAAGGCCTGATCCTGTTCCCATTGACCTGACGCCACCCTAAGAACCGGACGCGCACACACACACACACGCACACGCACACAGTCACAGTCACCTACCCAGCAATCTGTCTGTCATGCAAAGGTCCAGCAGACCCGCCTCTCTCTTTGGTCCCAAAGTAATTGAAGGGGCGGTGTGTAACCACAAACATCATGAGCTGAATAATAACACTGACCCTGAATCAGTTGGAGAGAACTGAAAGTACAGTACAGTAATCGGGCTGTGTTTGTCTGGGCTTGGAGTACTGGGTCAGTTTGACTGGACAGAGTGTGTTTTGTGGAACTGGACTGGCCAGAAGGCTTGAGCGGGTCAAAAATGAACTGGAATGGATGACCGTTGCGGTCATGACTTGTCGGTCAGAGAAGAAGACTGGAAGACTTCTCACAGCATATGGCTGGTTTCCTGTAGTCTTAGAGGACCTTGAAAAGGAGAGAGATAAACAAGGAAAACAGTATAAGTACAAATGACTTTCCTGTACAATTATACAGTAATCAGTCATTGGTTTGACAAATCACAAATCGTTACCATATATTGTTAATATGTATGCATACTTACTGTTTCTGCCCTGTGAAAGTGCACATACACTTGGTACAGCCTTGGTGGTCCTCCATTTTACAGATTGATACATTTCCCAATGTTCTTGGCTTTGCCCTGACCTCTCCTCTTTCACCTTTCTTAGGTAAATAGGCCATTCTCCCCCTGCTGACCTGTTACAAACCTAAACAACTCCAGGTGCTTGGCCTTCTAGCCTATAGCCTCCTACCTCTGACCTTTACCCTTTCTCCTTTGCCCTCTCACCCTGTCACCCCCACACATCACCTCACAACCCTTTACTTGAAACGAAAGGTTGGCCTCTTTCTATCCTCGACCTCTTAGGGAAGGGATCACTGCCGCCACCTCACTTTGGAACCCAGGTGTTTGAGTTGATGAGCAAACTGAAGGAGAGAGGAGAGTCAGCAACGCTTGGAGGACAATGGAATACAATAAAAAAGCTTCTTTATTGCTAAAAGTAGAACACCTTAACCTCTCACCTCTGCCCCCATCCTTTACCACCCACCAATACCCATGCACCCCTCTACAGTAGTTCTAACCTCTAAGCCATGACCTTTTCCCTCCCCCCTAGGCTCCAGGACAAAGGCACCATGAGGTCAGCCTGTCTCTCCCTGCTCCTGGTCACAGCGTGCTGGTCACTTCCCTTCCGCCAGTCGGGCTTCTTGGACTTCATGATGGAGGATGAGGCGGGCTCTGGCTTGCCAGAGGTGCCCATCGAGCCCAGCGTGGACATCCCCACCATGCCCGAAGGACCCAAGTGCCCCTTCCGCTGCCAGTGCCACCTGCGCGTGGTGCAGTGCTCCGACTTAGGTGAGACACTCTCCCAATAAATTATATTTAATATCATAACAGTATGTACTTCTGTGATTCAATGTGTTTTCATGAGCTGAGGTCAATTTGTCAGTGTAATACAGACAACCTGTTGCATCAGCTCTTCTCTCCCTCTCTCGTCTAACTGAGGCAGTCCCTTAGTTTACAAGATACATCTTCCTGGTTCCCAAAGAGGTGTTCCCTCCATCTGGGGACCTCAGAGAAATGTTTAAAGAGTGTCTGGCGTTTGATCTACCCATCATCAGCTCGTTAATTGGCCTAAAAGAATATCGCCCCAGCCTGACCACTTTAAAAATTCTCAGATGCAGCGAATTTCACGCTCTTCCGCGACGATGACATAGTTTTGCCGGGACTTTGGCCTTTGTCTAATTTTCCTAATTGTTTTTGCAGACGCAGGGATATAAAAGGTTAGCGGGGCTTGGGAAAGTCTCGAACTCACCCCGGTTTAACAAGCCCAATGTTTTTTTCTCCGTCAGATCGCTCCTTTCTCCATCCCCTCCGGAGGCAAACGAACTCTGCCACGAATTAGCCTGGCGCTCTGTTTCCACACAGTTAAAATGATTTACTTGATCCTCTTAATTGTTTGTTAGATTATCCTGTTTATTTGCTTCATTCGCCCTTATGCTTTGGCCTGACTCATCTCCAGGACTACTGCTCTGCCAAGGGAAGTCACTGACCCAGTTGTGTAGCTGTAGCTTATGTAGCTTGTATAACTTCTCTTCTCTATGAGTTTGGTTGGTTTTGGGACTTTACTCTTGTTTTAAAAGGGAGGAGCAGGGGAGGAATACTGGAGACAGACAAAGACAGAGTGAGAGGTACAGATGGACTGGGATGTATACACAGAGAGGAGAGAGAGAAGAAAGAAAGAAACAGACAGAAAGACAGAAAGAAACAGAGACCTGTGAAAGAGAAGGAGGGAGAGGGACAGAGAAAGAGAGGAGGGAAATCAAAGAAACCGTGAGTTTCAGTGGAGGAAGAGAAAGACACAGACTGACCCACGCAGCCAGGCAGACAGACAGACAGAACAACTCCGACAGACAGATGGAGAGACTGATGATCAGGAAAGGGCTGGTTCCATTACCTCACTGGGTCCTGTTAGCACTGAACGTCTCCCAGGAGCCCCAGAGTTGGATCCTCATCTCCGGCACCGGCTCCTCTGGCCTGGAGACTGCATCTGTTCCCCAGACCTGCTGGCACACACACAGGCCTGGGAGGGGAGGGGGCTGGATTGGATTGGTTTGCTTTCCATCCAATGTCACCCCCTTTTACAGTTAGAAAACTGGATGATAAAGGAAAAGTTAGCATAAGGCCTTTTTTCTGCAGGTGTCCAGCTGGCGGTGCGTGCTACAGTTACCAAATGTGTATGTGCAGAGATGAAGCGGGAAGTAGTGCAGAGGCTAGTAGTCTAGACATTCACCAGACTTAGTTACAGTACATTTATTTTAAAAATACTTTTGGCAATTACTCGACAGGCATTGTGGTGTACAGGGTTGGGCAGGTTACTTTCTAAATGTAATCCATTACAGTTACTAATTACTTCTCCAAAATTGTAATCAGTAACGTAACTTTTGAATTACCCAAATTCAGTAACGTAATCTGATTACATTCTGTTACTTTTAGACTACTTTCCCCTTAAGAGGCATTAGAAGAAGACAACAATGTATGTTACCAATTGAACGACATCTATTGCAGGATAAATCAGTGTTAAAGTTTACATAACAGGCCATATATGGATATTACATTTAATTTTATGGGTTGGTTATGTTGACATCTTCTAACCCATCACTTTCTGCCACATATAATATGATTCAATTATATCTTTACATTAAAAACCAAAGTCCATCAGAATTCCAGTCATTCCAATAAATGTTATACCCCTTGATCGTTAAGAATAGGACTTGGAAGTATAGATTAGCCAAATAGTTTTACCTGAGCATAACCCTAAAACTAAGGACTTATTAGCGAGCCCTACTCTGTTGTTTATGATTTATTTGTCATTGAGGACTAATTGGGCTCGTTGATTCGAGTTGAAAAATAAATGCTGCGTTCATGGAATGGCATGCTTTGAGCACTACTGAAAAGTGCTATTTACGGGTGAAAAATGAATGCCATATGCTGCATTTTTAGCTATAGGCCTATTGTTGACCTTTTTGTTGATGACACTTTGATATCTTGATAATATGCAGCTGTTTAAAGGGCAAATCCACAGATGAAACAATAGGAAAACGGTCGCCCCACCTCTGTTTTGGTTCACAGCTGAGGGATGAGCCTGGAGTGATATAACCACTCTTTAATACAAAAACAAATGTTTTAACCATGTTATGAGGCTATACAGTGTTTGTTTACATTTATAATGTTTACAAACATTGGAGTAAAACAAGCTTATATTCTGGGTTCTGATGGGGGTATGACAGTTGAACTAAGCTCATGAGGCATTTATAAGTTATATTCTTCAAGAATCAATGGACATACTGTATATATAATTTATAAGTCCAAAAATGGATGTAGAAACTGCAGACTGCCCCTTTAAGTATATCAAAAGTGTGCAAGTTTGAGCATGTGTCAATTAGGCCTATGGATTTATACATTTTTTCCAGCATGAATTAGATTGAGCAATAAAAGCCCTATATTGGGGCAGCAGCATAGCCTAGTGGTTAGAGCGTTGGACTAGTAACAGAAAGGTTGCAAGTTCAAGTCCCTGAGCCGACAAAGTACAAATCTGCTGTCCTGCCCACTGTTCCTAGGCTGTCATTGATAATAAGAATTAGTTTTTAACTGACTTTCCTAGTTAAATAAAGGTAAAATAAAAAATGTATTCCATAAGCTTGGATCTGCACTATGCAGCTGTTGCAAGAACACATTTTTCACTGGTTTCAGCCCAGCTTAAACTTCTTGAATTCAAACATTATTGGGTTCAAATACACATTTAGATTTGTGAACAGCCATCCACAACAACCACAATCCGTAAGGTGCAAATAGCTAAATGAGAGAGCAGCAGTGTGATTTACATTAATGCGCTGTGTAGATATCAATAATAAGTGATATCCAAATCGCCGTAGACTACACCACTGCTGTCATCCTTACCTCCAAGTGTTTATTCAAGTTGGATAATCTTTGGATGCCGACAGCAGTCGCACCATTGGAAGCCATAGCTTGGATTGTAGCCTACAAAAGCCTATTCCTGCTCTTTTCCCTCAATCCATCAAACACATTTGGTGTGTCAAATGTTTATTTTTTCAAACACTCTTTCTGAATTAAGAAGTAATCCTCAAAGTAATCATCTATTTTTTCAAAAGTATCTGTAATCTGATTACTATATTTTTGCTGGTAACATAACGGATTACATACAGGATTAACGTTTTTTTGTAATCCCTTACATGTAACAGATTACATGTAATCTGCTACTCCCCAACCCTGGTGGTGTACTATCAAAACAGGTTCCTTTATTTCTGAGTTAGGTTTAATGAACACAAGACTCTTCATAAAAAAATGCTCGGTTTCATTAAGGTTTAGATTAAAAACAGGCTGATGTTACAGTCGTCAATGGGATATAATGTTCCCAGTTGCCTTGAACTGTCCTATCTAGAAGAGTTTGATTTAATGGGTCCCTATGTGTCAACAGGTGCTGTGGATGACAGAAGCCCTTCTTTTTCCCAATGCCCTGACTGAACTGAGTCATTACTAGTGTTGCTGACAGACGTAGCTACACTGTGCTGCTGCGAATGGACAATGTAATGGAAAACTCACGCTCAACTCAGGGACAATCAGACCCATAATGACTGAACAGACCTTCCCCTCACAAGGAGAGAAAAGATTGCAGGGCTGGAAATTTTTAAACGTTGCAATTAATTCTTGGATGTGCTGAAAGCATGAGGGCGAGAGGCCAGGTCAATCATATGCTTGATATCACATTAATTTGGCTTATATTGAAATTGCTACAATAAAGGGACTATGTTGGCATTCAGCTCCTATTTTTCTAGTCTGCCACTTGTCAAGAGGTCATGTTACCGTGCCAGTATCTCAACAAGAACAGAGCGTACTATCTCAACCTCTGGTTTCTCTCACTTACTTATGTATCAGCCAAGCCGACTTTCTTAAATGAAAACATAATCTGCAGAGCACTGAGACGATCTGACCAGCCATTTTATCCGTGACATTGCTATGGAAATGCTCCCAAGTTTGAACAAAAACATGTTTTTTTTATAGATGTTCTTACTTTTAATGGAAGATTCAAATCAAATCAAATCCAATTGTATGAGTCACATGTGCCGAATACAACCTTACAGTGAAATGCTTACTTACGAGCCCCTAACTGACAGTTTCAAAAAATAAGGATAAGAATAAGAGATAAAAGTAACAGGCAATTAAAGAGGAGCAGTAAAAAATAACAATATATACAGGGGGGTGCCGGTACAGAGTCAATGTGCGGGGGCAATGGTTAGTTGAGGTAGTATGTACATGTAGGTAGATTTAATTAAAGTGACTATGCATAGATGACAACAGAGAGTGCCAGTGGTGTGGAGACAGGAGGGAGTGTGGGGGGGCAATGTGAATAGTCTGGGTAGCCATTTGACTAGATGTTCAGGAGTCTTGTGGCTTGGGGGTAGAAGCTGTTTAGAAGACTCTTGGACCTAGACTTGGCACTCCAGTACTGCTTGCCGTGTGGTAGCAGAGCGAACAGTCTATGACTGGGGTGGCTGGGGTCTTTGGCAATTTTTAGGGCCTTCCTCTGACACCGCCTGGTATAGAGGTCCTGGATGGCAGGAAGCTTGGCCCAAGTGATGTCCTGGGCCGTTCGCACTACCCTCTGTAGTGCCTTGCGGTCTGAGGCCAAGCAGTTGCCATACCAGGCAGTGATGCAGCTGTAGAACCTTTTGAGGGTCTGAGGACCCATGCCAAATCTTTTCAGTGTCCTGAGGGGAATAGGTTTTGTCGTGCCCTCTTCACGAATGTCATGGTGTGCTTGGACCATGTTAGTTTGTTGGTGATGTGGACACCAAGGAACCTCTCAACCTGCTCCACTGCAGCCCCGTCGATGAGAATGGGGGTGTGCTCAGTCCTCTTTTACCTGGAGTCCACAATCATCTCCTTTGTCTTGATCACGTTGAGGGAGAGGTTGTTGTCCTGGCACCACACGACCAGGTCTCTGACTTCCTCCCTATAGGATGTCTCGTTGTTGTCGGTGTTAAGGCCTACCACTGTTGTATCATTGGCAAATGTAATGATGGTGTTTGATTCATGCCTGGCCGTGCAGTCATGAGTGAACAGGGAGTATAGGAGGGGGCTGAGCATGCACCCTTGAGGGGCACTTGTGTTGAAGATCAGCGTGGCGGATGTGTTGTTACTTACCCTTACTTACCCAGGCACTTACCCAGGCACTTACCCAGGCAGGTTACCTTAGTGTTCTTGGGCACAGGCACTATGGTGGTCTGCTTAAAACATGTTGGTGTTACAGACTCGGACAGGGATGGGTTGAAAATGTCAGTGAAGACACTTGCCAGTTGGTCAGTGCATGCTCGCAGTACACGTCCTGGTAATCCGTCTGGCCCTGCGGCCTTGTGAATGTTGACCTGTCTAAAGGTCTTACTCACATCGGCTGCAGAGAGCATGATCACACAGTCTTCCGGTACAGCTGGTGCTCTCATGCATGTTTCAGTATTATTTGCCTCGAAACTAGCATAGAAGTAGTTTAGCTCATCCGGTAAGCTGTGCTTCCCTTTGTAGTCTGTAATGTTTTGCCCTTTGTTATTAAAGGTTGGGACCAGTGAGTGTGACCATAGGCACTATAAATACATCCATAACACATAGCTGGCTCATAGCAGAAGTCTGTTGTCTGCTATTCGGTCTTTCTTTTCAAATCCTTCCAGAGGACAAAAACCCTGAGACTAAACATCTCAACCAGACTTTCCTGCGACCTGACTCTCAGTAACTGACCTCTCATCCCTGTCCCCCTCTCCTACACGTAGACACACTCTCTCCAAACTGTTTACCGTACCAACCACTTCAGCTCTGACTGACAGAATGAGAGAGAGAGAGAGAGAGAGAGAGAGAGAGAGAGAGAGAGAGAGAGAGAGAGAGAGAGAGAGAGAGAGAGAGAGAGAGAGAGAGAGAGAGAGAGAGAGAGAGAATAACAAAAGATGGATTGAGGTAGAGAGAGGAGTTGGAAATGTAACGAGAGGAGAGAGAGAGAAGGTGATGGATGGAAAAGGGGAGCGAGTAGATGAGAAAGAGACGTGATGGAAGGGTGAAGGGATATGAGAGAAGGACATGAGGAGTGAGAGAAGATATTAAGTGGGAGATGGAGAGAGGGAGCACAGTGGTGATATGCCGCACAGTGAGAGCCTACAGACAGCTGTGTGGAGGATTGTGGGGCTTGGGCAGGGTAGGAGAAACTGATAGAAAAGCCATCTGAGCTGAAGAGAATGTTTGTGTAAGTGGGGCGTGCTCAAAGCTTTTAAGCCAAAGTGTGTCTGCATATGTGGAGTTTAAAAGACACAGCATTTAAGCCCTGAATAACTAAACAGTTTATTCCAGAGACAACCGCCGTCCTCTAGAATGGAAACCAGCCATGTGAACCATGACCCTTAGACATTGTGTTGTTTAGATGACTTGTGGTAGCTCTCTGTGTTCGCCCTCTATTTAAAACAATACCCATGGAATAGAACAGAACAGAACAGAACAGAACAGAATAGAATAGAGTAGAATATGCAATAATAGAATAGAATGGAATGGAATAGAACACAAGAGAATACAATGGAATGGAATTGAATAGAATAGAAGACAATAGAATAGAAAATAATAGAATAGAATAGAACACAATTGAATAGAATAGGATGGAATAGAATATAACAGAACAGAATATAATAGAAAAGTTAGAATAGAACAGAATAGAACAGAATCATATTACACAAAAATACATAATTTACCCAATACATCTACATAGTGTATACATCACCCCAGCTCATATTTCCCTCAGTGTTCTCCCTCAGAACATATGGTTCTGGTTTACCAGTCATATAGACAGGTGACATTTACTGTCTCAGTGCCAAATAATGCAATGTACTCTCCAACCCAAACTGCATGCAATGAGGTCAGTGTCCACACTGTGTGCCATAGATTGTTTCAATGCTAACTCATGGGGTATCTGGTATCACTCATGTCTGGACTATTACCATGAAACACATCATATGTTGGTTCTTTGGGGTTATTCACTGTTGACATGCTAAACATTTGGACATTTCCGACTTGCTAACTGGTTGAACTCGGCACAGTTAGCAAGTCTGAAATGTCCTAGTTTCCTTGTTCCGACTAGCACGTGAACGCGCCATAATCTCTCGACCACACTCTACTGCAAACTTAATTTCCCATTAGCTAGCAGGCACAGCTGCAGCACAGCTCAAGAAGTCTCCTGTCACCTGGACAAACATACCATAGACATGGCCAAGCGTTCACACACACACTCCTTGTCATGCCTCATCATGCACACAAATGCTTATGGCAGGGTTGGGCCAAACCTAATTTCATTCAACATCATTAACTCTGAAATTGAATGTAAAATACAATGAAATAAAAAAAATGAGTAAATGAATGAATTAAAATCACATGAAACTAGCTTCAACGGACTGGCCTAGAAGTATCTCTCCTCTCCTTCCTGTTTTGTCTCGGTCTGTGAGTATCTCTACTCTCCTTCCTCTTCTTCTGCAGGGCTGAAGAGTGTTCCAGATGAGATCCCTGCAGACAGCACCCTGCTGGACCTGCAGAACAACAAGATCACTGAGATCAAGGAGAATGACTTCAAGACTCTGAAGGGACTCCAAGTAAGAGTTTACCACTCAATATGTCCCCTCCACTAAACACTCAATATGTCCACTAAACACTCAATATGTCCACTAAACACCCAATGTGTCCACTAAACATGTCCCCTCCACTAAACACTCAATATGTCCACTAAACACTCAATATGTCCACTAAACACCCAATGTGTCCACTAAACATGTCCCCTCCACTAAACACTCAATATGTCCCCTCCAATAAACACTCAATATGTCCACTAAACACCCAATGTGTCCACTAAACATGTCCCCTCCACTAAACACTCAATATGTCCCCTCCACTAAACACTCCATTTGTCCACTAAACACTCAATATGTCCACTAGGCACTCAATATGTCCACTAAACACTTAACATGTCCACTAAACACTTAAAACTGTATGTCCACTAAACACTCAATATGTCCACTTAATACTGTATGTCCACTAAACACTCAATATGTCCACTAGACACTCAATATATCCAATAAACACTCAATACGTCCACTAAACACTCAATATGTCCACTAAACACTTAATACTGTATGTCCACTAAACACTCAATATGTCCACTAAAAACTCAATATGTCCACTAAACACTTAAAACTGTATGTCCACTAAACACTCAATATGTCCACTTAATACTGTATGTCCACTAAACACTTAATATGTCCACTAAACACTCAATATGTCCACTAAACACTCAATATGTCCACTAAACACTCAAAATGTCCACTAAACACTCAATATGTCCACTAAACACTTAATACTGTATGTCCACTAAACACTCAATATGTCCACTAAACACTTAATACTGTATATCCACTAAACACTCAATATGTCCACTAAACATTTAATACTGTATGTCCACTAAACACTCAATATGTCCACTAAACACTCAATATGTCCACTAAACACTCAATATGTCCACTAAACACTTGCAACTGTATGTCCACTAAACACTCAATATGTCCACTAAACACGTAATACTGTATGTCCACTACACACTCAATATGTCCACTAAACACTTAATACAGTATGTCCATTACACACTCAATATGTCCACTAAACACTCAATATGTCCACTAAACACTCAATATGTCCACTAAACACTCAATATGTCCACTAAACACTTAATACTGTATGTCCACTAAACACTCAATATGTCCACTAAACATTTAATACCGTATGTCCACTAAACACTCAATATGTCCACTAAACACTCAATATGTCCACTAAACACTCAATATGTCCACTAAACACTTGCAACTGTATGTCCACTAAACACTCAATATGTCCACTAAACACGTAATACTGTATGTCCACTACACACTCAATATGTCCACTAAACACTTAATACAGTATGTCCATTACACACTCAATATGTCCACTAAACACTCAATTTGTCCACTAAACACTCAATATGTCCACTAAACATACAAATTGTCCACTTTGTTGCAGCTTTTCACCAAATACTGATTGGCCCCTTACTTTTTGCATTTTCCAAAAAACATTGATTCACAATTCGCCATGTTGTATCAATTCTTCTAGGGAGTGCAATGTTGACATCCCTTCAAAGTATACACCAGAGTGAGTGTAGAAACCTGAATGTCTTGGGTAGGAGAGAGCTAACGGGAAAACACTGAAGCTGAACTTGAAGCCGGGTTTTGTTGGATGACATCCTAACGGGCTTGTTACACATGCAAAAGTATTGGCTGGAGCGAAGCAGTGGAAATCTGATTTATCTCTGGACTTTCTTGAGACAAGAGGGAGCTTAAGTGTGTGTGTGTGTGTGTGTGTGTGTGTGTGTGTGTGTGTTCCACGTGTATACTTTTTTTTTGGAGAGTTGATTTCCTGATCATATTCCAAACCACTAACATGTTTAACTAACATGTTTAACTCGAATCAAAGATCCTAAAAATAGTCTACCAAAGGAAACAGCACTGTAAACATTTGTTTTAACCACAGGAATCCAGGTACCAATGTTCCCCAGGTGCCATGGAAACGATTCTCCTCTGGGCCATCGCATGACCTCTCTCTACACGTGTATAGCTTTCTGACCTGTAATAAATAGCCTACCTCTGTCAAACGGCCCACACTGTTTCCACCCCCGTACATTAGTTGTTCTCTCCAGGGGGAATTTGCTGCATTCTCTGCATTCTCCATTCTTCCACCCCCGTCTGCAGCTTTGAGTATGGAACGGTCCACTAGAGACACAGCAATTTCTCTTGCGAAATTTCTCAGAAATTGCCTCCAATCACAACAACCCTGGCGCCTGTGCTCTTTAAGACTAGGTGCAAGGGTGTGTTGGGATTACTGTACAGACGTTAAAAAACAATCTCACATTTCAGTTACCTTGGATACGTTCAATTGAGTCAGTCCATACTTGGGAAATGTAATCAAACAGTCTGCAATAGGTCGAAAACATCGTATTTTGTTGATGTCAAGCGTTTAAGATATAATGAAAAGTCTGCCTTCAATTACACACATAAAATACACCCACGGGAAGTTGTAGCCACATTAAAGTAGCCAGTGACAGAACACATTTCAGAGTAACACGTCATTGCTAATGATATATAATAATGTTTGTTTTACCTTTATTTAACTAGGCAAGTCAGTTAAGAACAAATTCTTATCTTCAATGATGGCCTAAGAACAGTTTTCAGGGGCAGAACGACAGATTTGTATTTCATCAGCTCGGGGATTTGAACTTGCAACCTTTCAGTTACTAGTCCAACGCTCTAACCACTAGGCTACCCCACTAGGCTACCCTATTGCAATAATGTAGCTAGCTATCTCAAATAGAAAAAGCTATCTCAAAAGCAATCTCAAATAGAAAAAGCAGTTTCCCATTTGTACATTAGCATGGATATCTACATAGTAATTAGCATTGCCACAAACATACAAATTCTAATTAGCATAAACATACCAATTCTAATTAGCAAAACATACACATTAGCATTAGCTTAAAAATAACAGGGATTGTTCTCTCTACAATCTCCCCAGACCCTGATCCTGGTGAACAACCAGATCACCACAATCCACCCCAAGGCCTTCATTCCCCTGGGCAAGCTGCAGCGCCTCTACCTCTCCAAGAACCACCTCAAGGAAATGCCCGCCAACATGCCCAAGAGCCTGCAGGAGCTTCGCATCCACGAGAACAAGATCACTAAGATCAAGAAGGCATCCTTCGAGGGCATGGCCCAGGTCATCGTCATGGGTATTGACCAGACCTGGGTTCAAATACTATTAGAAATCTTTCAGATATTTTGTGCCCTTGCTTTAGCCTGCCTGTATTGCCTTAATGACAAGTCTGTTTTCGTCTGTTGGGTGCATAATGAGCTCAACCCATCCCTTGTTCTGTACTCAAATTCAATACGATAGAACTAGTCTAATCCTTAACACACATATTGTATACAGTACACACAGTCACTTGAACATGTTTTCTTAATTGACTGCATAGTAGCAATAGGACAGGAGCAAGATAACAGGTTTTCAGCTAAAACGTAAACGTAAAACATTACAGTCAGAGACTGTTTTCTCTGTTTTCTTTTCTGTCTCCTCCTCCGATTGTCTACCTCTCTATTTATCTTCCTCTCTGTCAATCTCTCTATTTATCTTCCTCTCTGTCTATCTCTCTATTTATCTTCCACTCTGTCTACCTCTCTATTTATCTTCCTCTCTGTCTATCTCTCTATTTATCTTCCTCTCTGTCTACCTCTCTATTTATCTTCCTCTCTGTCTATCTCTCTATTTATCTTCCTCTCTGTCTACCTCTCTATTTATCTTCCTCTCTGTCTATCTCTCTATTTATCTTCCTCTCTGTCTACCTCTCTATGTATCTTCCTCTCTGTCTATCTCTCTATTTATCTTCCTCTCTGTCTACCTCTCTATTTATCTTCCTCTCTGTCTATCTCTCTATTTATCTTCCTCTTTGTCTACCTCTCTATTTATCTTCCTCTCTGTCTATCTCTCTATTTATCTTCCTCTCTGTATATCTCTCTATTTATCTTCCTCTCTGTATATCTCTCTATTTATCTTCCTCTCTGTCTATCTCTCTATTTATCATCCTCTCTGTCTATCTCTATATTTATCTTCCTCTCTGTCTACCTCTCTATTTATCTTCCTCTCTGTCTACCTCTCTATTTATCTTCCTCTCTGTCTACCTCTCTATTTATCTTCCTCTCTGTCTATCTCTCTATTTATCTTCCTCTCTGTCTATCTCTCTATTTATCTTCCTCTCTGTCTAACTCTCTATTTATCTTCCTCTCTGTCTATCTCTCTATTTATCTTCCTCTCTGTCTATCTCTCTATTTATCTTCCTCTCTGTCTATCTCTCTATTTATCTTCCTCTCTGTCTACCTCTCTATTTATCTTCCTCTCTGTCTATCTCTCTATTTATCTTCCTCTCTGTCTACCTCTCTATTTATCTTCCTCTCTGTCTATCTCTCTATTTATCTTCCTCTTTGTCTACCTCTCTATTTATCTTCCTCTCTGTCTATCTCTCTATTTATCTTCCTCTCTGTATATCTCTACTTATCTTCCTCTCTGTATATCTCTCTATTTATCTTCCTCTCTGTCTATCTCTCTATTTATCATCCTCTCTGTCTATCTCTCTATTTATCTTCCTCTCTGTCTATCTCTCTATTTATCTTCCTATCTGTATATCTCTCTATTTATCTTCCTCTCTGTCTATCTCTCTATTTATCTTCCTCTCTGTCTATCTCTCTATTTATCTTCCTCTCTGTCTATCTCTCTATTTATCTTCCTCTCTGTCTATCTCTCTATTTATCTTCCTCTCTGTCTACCTCTCTATTTATCTTCCTCTCTGTCTATCTCTCTATTTATCTTCCTCTCTGTCTACCTCTCTATTTATCTTCCTCTCTATCTCTCTATCTTCCTCTCTGTCTATCTCTCTATTTATCTTCCTCTCTGTCTATCTCTCTATTTATCTTCCTCTCTGTCTATCTCTCTATTTATCTTCCTCTCTGTCTATCTCTCTATTTATCTTCCTCTCTGTATATCTCTCTATGCATCTTCCTCTCTGTCTATCACTCTATTTATCTTCCTCTCTGTCTATCTCTCTATTTATCTTCCTCTCTGACTATCTCTCTATTTATCTTCCTCTCTGTCTATCTCTCTATTGATCTTCCTCTCTGTATATCTCTACTTATCTTCCTCTCTGTATATCTCTCTATTTATCTTCCTCTCTGTCTATCTCTCTATTTATCTTCCTCTCTGTCTACCTCTCTATTTATCTTCCTCTCTGTCTATCTCTCTATTTATCATCCTCTCTGTCTATCTCTCTATTTATCATCCTCTCTGTCTATCTCTCTATTTATCATCCTCTCTGTCTATCTCTATATTTATCTTCCTCTCTGTCTACCTCTCTATTTATCTTCCTCTCTGTCTACCTCTCTATTTATCTTCCTCTCTGTCTATCTCTCTATTTATCTTCCTCTCTGTCTACCTCTCTATTTATCTTCCTCTCTATCTCTCTATCTTCCTCTCTGTCTATCTCTCTATTTATCTTCCTCTCTGTCTATCTCTCTATTTATCTTCCTCTCTGTCTATCTCTCTATTTATCTTCCTCTCTGTCTATCTCTCTATTTATCTTCCTCTCTGTATATCTCTCTATGCATCTTCCTCTCTGTCTATCACTCTATTTATCTTCCTCTCTGTCTATCTCTCTATTTATCTTCCTCTCTGACTATCTCTCTATTTATCTTCCTCTCTGTCTATCTCTCTCTTTATTTCTCTTAATACTCCATCTCCCTTAATTCTCTCTCTGTCTCTCTGTCTGTCTCTCTCTCCCTCCTTGTCTTTCCAGAGCTCGGCTCCAACCCCCTGAAGAGTGCAGGGGTTGAGGCTGGGGCGTTCGGGGCCCTGAAGAAGGTCTCATACATCCGCATTGCAGACACCAACCTGACAGAGATCCCCAAAGGTACTGCCCTCTCTGGTCACCCCATCACAAATCATCCTTCCTTCCAGTCCCTTGAAGGGATCATAGGAAATCTAACACAAGGCTAGGCATGAGATCCATTACATAGCTTTCACCTATCCAGCCATGTCAGATCATTTCACTGGGAGGATCCAACTAAAGAATATGGAAAATAACATGTCACTTCAATAAAGGATGGCTGTAAGGATTTTGACCACACTACAACAACAAAAGATGTATTCAACATACTGTATAATTCTAAGGCAACCAGCTGCAATGGGATTGTGAAAATGTTTGTTGAGCAAACTCACAACAATAGTTGGTGTGTGAACATTTTGTTGAGCATACTCACAATTGCAACTTAATGCCTTTCAATTGTACGTTGAATCAACATATTATTATTTTTTACAGTGCTGGGCCTGAATCTCTATTTTCAACCAGGACTGGTTTGAATACTTCACAGCTCAATAGCTCCAGCTAAAACAAAGGAATTTAAGTTAACAGCGAGGATCTCTTACTCAATCGACCACAGCCAAAATCATCAATCATCTAGCACTGCAAGAATGCGCATTTGGATTCATAGGCTCCACTGAACAATGGTTACAGTGTGGAACCAAGACAGGAAAACTAAAACAGCATATTAATTCAAAGGCGTGTAATATGAATGTTATCTGGTCTATTGTGGGAATCTGGGAGTTTGCATCCTATTCACTATAGTGCACTATTACCTAGTCAAAAGTAGTGCACTAGGGATTAGGGTGCCATTTCAGATGCATTAGACTTCGTATGGATTCAGAGTCCTACTGGCATACTGTATGTAGACATTAACCACTTACCTTCCCCTCACCATAACTGCTGTGGTTTCCCCGGTTGTTTGTCCTCTCGTCACTGTCTCTCTCCTGTGGGTTGCCAGGTCTGCCCTCCTCCCTCTCCGAGCTCCACCTGGACAGCAACAAGATCACCAAGGTGCAGGCGGACAACCTGAAGGGCCTCAAGAACCTGGCTAAGTAAAGATGTTTCAACACTTCTACTCACTGTTTCAAAAACAATTTCTTTTTTTTAAACGGTTGATAAATGCTCTTGACGAGGACAAAGCATGCTTACAGTATTCTTCTTCACTGGATTTGATGAGTGGGTCAACACTCATAAGTAGTCCTGTAGTGGGACATTGGGTCATCTCTAGACAACAGTGCCCCGCACACACACGCACGCACGCACGCACGCACACACACACACACACACACACACACACACACACGTATGTATTTCAAACCTCAGCAACAATCCTGGGTTAGTTCAGTTATATAAGGAGTATTTGAATTGATGCGGTGCTTCTTGGCATTAATGCCACTAGTGTTTTTTGTACCACATCGTCTCATTCACTGGAGCAGCATGTCCAAAACTCCCAGTCTGCCCTGTACTCTGCTGCTAGTACTGTCTCTCTCTGTGTATCTCTCTGTGTCTCTCTCTGTGTCTCTCTCTGTGTCACTCCCTGTGTGTCTCTCTCTCTCTCTCTCTCTCTCTCTCTCTCTCTCTCTCTCTCTCTCTCTCTCTCTCTCTCTCTCTCTCTCTCTCTCTCTGCCTTCGTCACCACTCAGTAGTCCACTCTGCTCAACTCTGAGTGAGTTCTGCAATTAGAGTCCACTGCTGTATTTGTGGTAAGTAGCCAGGGCTTGAGAAAGAGCTATACATCATTACCAGATCTAAACCAACCAGACAGACTCACTCAGAGAACCCAACCTTTGGTTCTCTCTCACTCCTTGTGGCTGTGCCTGTCAGAGCTCTCTCACTCTGTCACTCTCCGCTTCGAGGGTAGGAAAAGACTCATGCCAAAGTAGGGAGACTAAACAACAGAAATATACTTTCAAGCAGTACAAGGCAGTTTATTTTGGAAGAGCTACAGGATTCACTGAAAATATTATTTTTTATTTTCCTGGATTGGCAACACGTTCGCGAGCAAGTATTTCATTTTGTCTACGAAGTTGGTCCCTTGGCAAAAGTAGAGCCTCTTTCTCATTTGCTAGTCTACATTCTGCCCATGGTTTTCATTGGCAGAAAACCAGTTTGTGTCTTTCCCATTGGATGTTTTCTTTCTCTCATTTGTCTTTATACATTCTGTACGTTGGGACTTGTAGGGACAGCTCAGGGCTTCATGCCCTCTTTTATCTCTCTTCTTCTGTACCTCTGTCTCATTGGCTCTTTTACACACCATGTCTCTTTCCCATTGGCTCTGACACATTCTGTGTCTCTCCCCATTGGCTGGTTTGTCTCCTAGGCTGGGACTAAGCTACAATGAGATCAGCCAGGTGGAGAACGGTTCTCTGGCCATGGTTCCTCACCTCAGAGAGCTTCACCTGGACAACAATGCCCTGACCACCGTGCCTGCAGGCCTGCCTGACCACAAGTACATCCAGGTGGGTTCCACCGAACACACGGGTGTCCCGCCACACCTGGGAGAATGGGTAGAGGTTTCATGTCCATGAATGTTCCACCTCACACAGGGTTTTCTCAGGAGGGTGTAACAATTACAGATCAATCTCATGATAAATAAATATTAATAAGTTGATTAACACAGAAATGATTTTCTGCCATTCAACAAAAGGAATTGTGTTAGCTTCATACATGACCTTTCTATATATGCAATGTTCATTTCCAGACATCCCTCCCTCTAACCACTCATTGTGGTTGATATGTTCCCAGGTGATCTACCTCCACAGCAACAAGATAGGGGTGGTGGGAACCCAGGACTTCTGCCCACCAGGCTACAATACCAAGAAGGCCATGTACTCTGGCATCAGCCTGTTCTCCAACCCCGTCCCTTACTGGGAGGTGCAGCCCATCACCTTCCGCTGTGTGTTCGACCGCTCTGCCATCCAGCTGGGCAACTACAGGAAGAAGTAGAGAAAAAGTAGACCACCCCCAGAGAGAGGGAGAGAGAGAGTGTGTGTGTGTGTGTGTGTGTGTGTGTGTGTGTGTGTGTGTGTGTGTGTGTGTGTGTGTGTGTGTGTGTGTGTGTGTGTGTGTGTGTGAACCGCAGCCCCCCATCTACCCCACAACACTGATCGGCAACTTTATCCCCATTTTAAAACCATAACGAACATCCAATACAGTTTTAACAGTTACAGTACTTAATGTTTTCATGAGCAAAGACAGAACAGTTACAAAACTCAGTACCAAACCTTCCATAGATGGCTTATTAATAAGTCAAACCAGCTCTGTATGCAAACAGTTCATTTATAATAGTCCATGTGTCATTTGTACACTTCATATTCTACAACAGTAATCACTGGCATTTTCCTGTAACAGGTCTTCCATACACAATAAACCGTCAACTCATGAAATACTGTAACACTACCTCATGGTAGTTATCTGTCAAAAAGCTCAACTTAAAGGGGATGTCACCCACTTTTCAACCTCATTTTCATTATCTCCATTACAATACCATTGTCTACATATGTGAAAAAGTCCAATTTCTATGTTTTGTAGAAAACAAATGTGAAGTTAAAAAGATATACCAAATGACATCATCAAGAAAATACCATCCCTCTGGCTAGAAACTCGTTGCAGGTTTTGAAAATCACTGTTTTAAAAAAAACGTTTACGCCTACCCTGTGATGTCACAGAGAAGCATTTTTTAAGGACCTTTCTTCTTATCTTTGTACCCACAGATCATAGACTAAACAACGTTTCGTTTTCACACATGTAGACACTGATATGGTGCTGGAGATAATGAATATGAGGTTGAAAAGGGGCGGAACTGCCCTTTAACAGAAGTCTGTGCAATGGTTTCGAAGTGTGTGCCCTCAGATTGCATGACTGAAATGTTATTTTGTGTGTGAAAGAAACATTATGAAAGACAACAAAATATTTTCAACAACAACAACAAAAAATATCTATGACCACTTTGAAAAAATGTACACGTTTAACCCTTTAATACCTCACACATGTCAACTGGTTGAGATTGGCCGAAAAATCTGAATTTGCCCGGTGTAGACATGTTGTGTGCAACAAGCCTTTACGTGCATAAATCTGTGACAATTACAGAAGGCAAGCTGACCTGCAGAGCGGGCAGCCAAGGGTTAACTCCTGTCTTAATATCATTAACACCAGCTAGGAGACTAGAATGTACTAGAGTATATTACCTGTGTAGTAGCTAGCGTTCAAAGTGTACCTTTACAATATGTCGTACTATTTGAAAGAATTCCCGATTTTCTTTCTTTCACATTGTAGTCGATTGCCATGTCTCCTGCTTGCTTCACTGTTGAACTTTTGTTGTTCTTACGAAATGTTCCGACAGTTTAAAGATTTCAGATTTTCCGTAAAGCATTTATTTCGTCTTCTACACATCCCATTCCCCCATCTGTCATGTAACATCAGCTCATACAACCAAGATGAAAATAGCTCTTAAAGATGTAGAATAAACAATATATACGTTCCGAAACAGAAGCCATGCCCAAAGATCTATACGCATGCTTTTCTTCTTTTGACTTGAAGCAAGGTTGTGGCTTCTGGAATGCCATGTTAATGCCTGTTTTGTTTCTCTTCTTTTTTTCTCTGCCTTTCTTTTTTTCGTTTTTTTTTTAAGTCTGAAGAGAATTGGAGGCTTGCAGGCGGACTGTCATGCCTTCAGTGCCCATGTTAGTGTGAATGTTTGTATGTATAGACGCTGTATATAAATGCTGTATAAAAAAAACTCTCATTGCTTAAAAGCACAAGCACTTACAGTAGTTCAGACTTAATATATCAACAATAAAGATGTTCCTCTCTTTTTTTCTGAGCAGGGGCTCCGCCTAAGGCTTCCTGAACCAAATAAAAATACCAATTAAAAAGCAGCATTTTTCTGGGGGTGTCGCCATCAGAGGTCATAACCCTTGGTATGTCCACGTTGTGTGTGTCGTTGTCATAGAGTTGGAAAGAGGGCCCACCTCCTATCTTTGACATTATTGCTTCTGTGACAGCAAAGGTTTTGTGGCAAGTGTGCCCTCTAACCAACTCTATGGTCGGTGTGTGGAGGGCGCTACTTGCCCTGTCACTAGATGGAGCTGTAATATCTATGGAACAGTCAAACGAGTGTAGACTTCACAGTGATGGACAGAGTTTCCAGGTGAACAAGATCGTGAGGAGGAACAGGTGTGACACTGGAGAAAGCAGGTGTGAAAATATTCACACTGTAATATTCTACAGTCACACACCAAACACAGTTCTGGAGAGACTCTTAGAACTCTCTTAAAAGTTGAAAGGCCCTCATAACAAGCAAGCATAAGTGATTTCGTGCAAAACAACAACTATATCCATAAGGTGAAATATCAAGGCTTTAGGGGATTAATGGGCTATCAAGACTGACTTGAATGGTGTATTTATAAGGGACAATGTTTTCTGTAGTTGCCAGAACTATTGTTGTGCTGGCTCTCTGTTGAGAAGTTCAGGGAGGGGACTGGACGTCTGAAAAAAAACAGCATCCAAGGTAAACAGTAAGAGTGATGTAATGTAGATACACGAGAATAATATTATATCAACAACAAGCTGAAGGAAACAGTAGTGTTAAAACTCACATTGCTTCAGTGAATATGAGCTACATTTATGGATGTTATATTAAATATCTAAATGTGACAACTAATCAAGTCAAATGTAAATTGCCTATGGTTGTAGTTGAATAGTCTTGGGTATCAAGATACATTGTAAATACTGTATATTGTTTAATAGCTGACAGATTTGATACGAGGCCAGTGACACCCAGATAACTGTGGTAAAAAAAAAGATTTCTCCCCAAAAAACATGTCTGCTCTATAGGGGATATCTTCAGTCTTTTTCATGAATCATACTCCCGCAACAGGCAGCATGCCCTGGACTTATGAACTACTGGAAGGTTGTGTTAACAACAAAGATAGACACTTTAAAACAAGTTTGTTCCCTTGACTCGTTAAAAAAATATAGTATATTATATTTATATTATATATTATATTTTTAGATATAGTATATTTACTGTAATAGTAATGATATCATTCATGGCGTAAGATATGTCTGTAAAGCCTCCATGATTCCTTGCAGATTTGGGTCACTTACACACACTGAGATACCAGACAATACACATATTGCATATTGACAGGGAGATATTTATACAGCAGTGTTTCCCAAACCTCTCTGTGAGTTCTCCCAACTGGTCAACTTATTTTCAAACCTAGATTAAAATCAGGTGCGCTCAGCCTGGCCTCAGAGCCATACGAAACATACTGTAATGAAACAGCAGCGACCTTCGAGCCCGAGGTATCGACTGTGCCGCAAAAGCATGCTCGTGTGGCAGGGTCGATTTCCACGCTTACAAACCCAGGGTCGATACAATACTATACATATAGGCGAGTTGGTTGTTTAGCAACAAAACCAACGTGTGCGCAACTATGGGGCAAAAATAGATTGTTGACAACATGTCAATTATATTTAGTCTCCAAATGTTTATTGAAAACAAGTAAATTTGCACAATGAGCACTTGTTGTCTCTTAAATACGTTGTTACAGTTGTTGGTTAGCTAGCTAGTGAATTTTAACCATATTAGCATTGACATGAAATCAGTCAAAACACCTCAAAACAAGACGTGGTATTAAGAACAAGATTAAACTAGGTGAAACGAGCCACCTATGATTCCCCACATGGCAGCTTGTCATTTTTGCTAGCTTTCTGATCATTCAGAATCATAACAAAGCACGACTTCCGACAACTTCGATGTGCGTGCATCATTTTCGTGACATTGTCAGCCAACACGTCTATTTCTGAGCACCTCTAAGACATATGATATGTACTAATGGTCTAGTTACTTCAGACAGAAAGTATGGAGGTTGGTCGGGGAGGAAGGGTGTGCTTAAACCATCTAGCAAAAGGTTGAATGTTCAAGTCACGTCGGGGACAACTGTAGCATTTTAGCAGGATT
Source organism: Oncorhynchus clarkii lewisi (assembly GCF_045791955.1). Taxonomy (NCBI): domain Eukaryota; kingdom Metazoa; phylum Chordata; class Actinopteri; order Salmoniformes; family Salmonidae; genus Oncorhynchus; species Oncorhynchus clarkii. Next base: position 7,738,609 of record NC_092167.1, read on the forward strand.
GGGTATGTTACTTTCTAAATGTAATCCGTTAGTTACTAGTTACCAGTCCAAAATTGTGAATAGTAATGTAACTTTTGGATTACCCAAACTCAGTCAAATAATCTGACTATGTTACTTTTAGATTACAGTTTCTTTTGGATTACTTTCCCCTTAAGAAGCATTAGAAGAAGACAAAGGGGATCCATCAAATGCATTTGGTGTGTCATCATAGTCTCTGACTTTCAAAGTATCTGGAATCCTATTATTGATTAGAATATTTTTGCTGGTAACGTAACTGATTACAGTTTGTTTGTAATCAAATGGCATGTAACTGACTACATAATCAGTTACTCCCAAACGTTGCATTTTAGTTGAACCCTTCCCTTAACCCTTATTCTAACCTTACCCCAATTCACCTCACCTGGAATATATCAGATAGTATTCTGGTGATATGTACCTCTTGTCACAGTGGGGCCTGTTATTTCATGTGAAATACACAGTAAAACTAAATGCTCTACAGAATGCTTTTCTCTAACAGAAGAAAAGGTTGGTGCCAAATAAGCCTATTCTACCAGAACACAAATTGCACTGTCCATCCAAAAACTGTCATTTCTAGAGAGATTTATGATTTGAATGACTTGCTGTATGATCAAACAAGGTCTTCAATTAAATAACTGTCCATAACATAAGGATTACCAGAGAGCTATTTGACAGGGCTGGAGCCCCAACCAGTAAGGTGATTGGTGGACGTTATAAGGAAGGTGAAGCATGTAGATCCATGACAGGAATGCATCAGTGTTGGAGCCTCTGGCAGTGGCACACACACATCTGTTAGTCACACTGCAGCGTCATGGGTCTCCTGCCCCTCTCTGTCGCCCCCATGTGGTGGGTATTGTCTTCTCTCCATCGCTCTCTCTGTCGACCCCCTCTGCACACACACACACACACTCTCTCAGTGTGTGTGTGTGTGTGTGTGTGTGTGTGTGTGTGTGTGTGTGTGTGTGTGTGTGTGTGTGTGTGTGTGTGTGTGTGTGTGTGTGTGTGTGTGTGTGTGTGTGTGTGTGTGAGAGAGAGTGAGTGTGTGTGCATGTGGGTGTATACATAATGCACACACGGGTTGGCAGGTACATGCATGTGTGTGTTATGGCTTGCATCATGTGCATATGTGTGTGTGTGTGTGTGTGAGAGACAGGCAGGAGAAGGTGCATGCATGACAGTAGGAATGTCTCTATCCATGTGCCCACGTGTCAGAGTGAAACCATGTCAGAGTGAGACTACAGTATGTGTGAGTGAGACTACACTAGGTGTGAGTGAGACTACAGTATGTGTGAGGGAGACTACAGTATGTGTGAGTGAGACTACAGTAGGTGTGAGTGAGACTACAGTATGTGTGAGTGAGACTACAGTAGGTGTGAGTGAGACTACAGTATGTGTGAGTGAGACTACAGTAGGTGTGAGTGAGACTACAGTAGGTGTGAGTGAGACTACAGTATGTGTGAGTGAGACTACAGTAGGTGTGAGTGAGACTACAGTATGTGTGAGTGAGACTACAGTAGGTGTGAGTGAGACTACAGTAGGTGTGAGTGAGATATGCCTTTCTGCCCTTGAGCAAAGCAGTAACCAGCAACAACAACTCCTCCCCGGCAACAACGTAGATTAAGGCACCCCCCCTGCACCTCCCTGATTCAGAGGGGTTGGGTTAAATGCAGAAGACACATATTTGGTTGAATGCGTTCAGTTGAATCCAGCACTCAATATTCATTAGCCTGTACAAACATTATAGGTTTAAATTGATTTGTGAATGTACTGTAGCTCTTATTAGAGTAGGGTTCAATCCAACCCTATCTTTGACTATATGGTATAATATATATATATATATATATATACTGTATATATAGCATGGCTGTGTAAAATATATACAGTATATTCATGCTTATTACCCACCTGTGCTGGGCCAATCAAACAAAAAAACATCACTCTGCAAATGGAGGGTGACATTATTGTCAAGCAAAAGAGCCCAGCTCTGTGCAAAAAATACCATAAAACAATCTCTGCATCATGATTATTTAAAGTAAGTCAACTGCATGTGATGCATTTGCGAGTGGCAGTTTTTGGAACACACACTGAATAATGTGCCTTCCTGTCTATTTGAAATGTTAGCCATCAAACAGGCAGTGTCAATACAGGGCTAAAATCGAATCACACTACATCTGTCAAGCTCGGACGCTTGACAGATGTGGCAGGGTTTGCAAACTATCACGGATTACAAAAGGGAAACCCAGCCGTGAGATGCCCAGCGACGCGATCCTACCAGAAGAGCTAAATGTCTTCAATGCTCGCAAGCAACACTGAACCATGCATATGAGAGCACCAGTTGTTCCGGAAGACTGTGTGATCTTGCTCTTAATAGCCAATGTAAGTAAGACCTTTAAACAGGTTAACATTCACAAAGCCACAGGGCCAGATGGAATACCAGGATGCATACTCAGAGCATGCTCTGACCAGCTTGCAAGTGTCTTCACTGACATTTTACATTTTCAAGTTTTAATGTCATGTGCACAAGTACAGTGAAATGCTTTTCTTGCAAGCTCTAAACCCAACAATCCAGTAAAAAGAACAAAAAATAAGAAATCATCTATCCTTGACCCGGTCTGTAATACCAACTTGTTTCAAGCAGACTACCACAGACCACTATAGTCCCCGTGCCCAAGACCGCCAAAGTAACCTGCCTAAATTACTATCGCCCCGTAGTTCTCACATCTATAGCTTTGAAAGGCTGGTCATGGCTCACATCAACACCATCACCCCAGACACCCTGGACCCACTCCAATTTGCATACCGCCCCAACAGATCCACAGATGACGCAATCTTTATTGCACTCCATACTGCCCTTTCCCACCTGGACAAAAGGAATATCTTTTAAGAATTATGTTCATTGTTCAGCTCAGCGTTCAACACCATAGTCCCCTCCAAGCTCATCACCAAGCTCAGGACAATGGGGCTGAACACCTCCCTCTGCAACTGGATCCTGGACTTCAAATATGCCTACCGGTAGCCAGTGATATAATGTTCCAAAAAATAGGTGGGTTAACTCTGATTGCCGGTAATGGTGAAAAAAGTAACTCTCCCCATGCTTTCAGTGTCTTTTGTTGTTTTTGGTGGGTAAACAGCGTTTACCCTCCACTGGGCTTACACCCCTGCCGGTAGATTACCCTCTCAGCCAAGGCCATTTTAAACACAGGAACGCACGCAGAATAGCTAGTCTACATTGAATATAATACATGAGTTCAATTAAATCATGTTTTACACCCTAGTTCATGAGTTGTCCATATTTAATGAGTTAAATGCTTGGAGTCTTCACAGATCGTGTGACATAAAACACAACCTTTCTTTCTTTACATTAATGCCATTTATGACAGTGTTACTTGTCATTTCTATCAGGAATCAAGGTAAGACACAAAATCAAATCAAATCAAATCAAATCGAATTTGTCACATACACATGGTTAGCAGATGTTAATGCGAGTGTAGCGAAATGCTTGTGCTTCTAGTTCCGACAATGCAGTAATAACCAACAAGTAATCTAGCTAACAATTCCAAAACTACTACCTTATAGACACAAGTGTAAGGGGATAAAGAATATGTGCATAAAGATATATGAATGAGTGATGGTACAGAACGGCATAGGCAAGATACAGTAGATGGTATTGAGTGCAGTATATACATATGAGATGAGTATGTAAACAAAGTGGCATAGTTAAAGTGGCTAGTGATACATGTATTACATAAAGATGCAGTAGATGATATGGAGTACAGTATATACATATACATATGAGATTAATAATGTAGGGTATGTAAACATTATATTAGGTAGCATTGTTTAAAGTGGCTAGTGATATATTTTACATCATTTCCCATCAATTCCCATTATTAAAGTAGCTGGAGTTGAGTCAGTGTGTTGGCAGCAGCCACTCAATGTTAGTGGTGGCTGTTTAACAGTCTGATGGCCTTGAGATAGAAGCTGTTTTTCAGTCTCTCGGTCCCAGCTTTGATGCACCTGTACTGACCTCGCCTTCTGGATGATAGCGGGGTGAACAGGCAGTGGCTCGGGTGGTTGTGCAGACTGTGTGAAGTAACAATGTTTATTGTAAGCACCGGGGCAGGCAAACGACAGGTCAAGGCAGGCAGGTGTCGACAATCCAGAGTAGAGGCAAAGGTAAAGGATGGCAGGCAGGTACCGGGTCAGAACAGGCAAGGGTCAAAAACCAGGAGGACGAGAGAAAAAGAAGCTGGGAAAAGACAGGACATGACAGGACGACCGCTGGTAAGCTTGACAAACAAGACCAACTGGCAACAGACAAACACAAAACACAGGTATAAGTACACAGGGGATAATGGGGAAGATGGGCGACACCTGGAGGGGGGTGGAGACAACCACAAAGACAGGTGAAACAGATCAGGGCGTGACAATTACTAAGCGTTTACCAATTGAATTAGAAAATGTAACTTAAACCCTGTACGAATCATGGATCTTGGAGATCTCGTAAAATGCACTGTAAGTCTAACTATGCCTACGTAGCATTTAATGATTTTTCTCTGTGGAAACAGTTCTCATGGGCACACGAATCCACAATAATGTCGGACTATGCCATTGCAAAATGTAATGCTTCTAACCCAAAGAGTCAACCATAGGCCTACTGTCATTAACATATGCTTGTTGGATGGATTGGATGATCATTGGTGTCTAGCTGTAGGATAGTTTTCTAGCGGTATTGTCGATCATCATCAGCTGATCCAGAAAAGAAAACAAATATTGATAGAAAGTAATAAAGCTGTATAAATGGTCTGGTACTTCTGTCCAAGGACGGCACAGAGAAGAACAGTACCCACGCGCATCTGAAAAACAAAACAATGAGCGCTCTAAACAACTAACTGACAATAACAAACAATGATAAATCAACAGATTAAACTAATGCACTGGAATAAAGGATATTTTTAATCAGGGACGCATGGCAAATAAATGGCGAAAATGAGGAAGTACAAAGGAAAATCTATGCATAAAGAATACTGCCACATATAAATAAATGGTTTAAACCATGACAGAGAGGTAGAGGTGTTTGAGTTGAAGATTTTCATATTTACCACTAAATTATTTAGAGAACCCCCACCAAAGTTCAAATTTTGTTGCATTTAGGGGAGCTAACATCTCATTCAGGGGAGCTGAGCCCCCCCTGGCCGCCCATAATTCACACGTTACTGGTACTCTCTGTACATAGACATGTATTTTTACTAGTTGTTGTTGTTCATTATTCACTGTATTTATTCCCTGTTACTATTTCTATTTTATCACATTTATCTTTATCTTTAACTCTGCATTTCATGATAGTCGACAACTGAAGCTTGACAAATAAAATGTGATTTTGATTTGAAATCCTAGAAACCAAATGCTCTGTGCGCGTGTGTCTGTGTTTGTGCGGATACTCAAGTGTGTGTGTTGTATAAATGGGCTTAACCAGCTTAGTCTATCTTACATTAAGTGGATCTATTGGTTGCCCTTTTAATGCTTCGGTCAGCTCTGGTCAATAGTCCTGCTGCACATGTAATACCTCATGCAGTGTGTGAGTGCCAGGATTGGCTGATCTGGCCAGGGATGAGCCAGTCTGTTATAAGACAAATTAAACACAGTGCAAACAAAAAGTGTGTGTGTGTGTGTGTGTGTGTGTGTGTGTGTGTGTGTGTGTGTGTGTGTGTGTGTGTGTGTGTGTGTGTGTGTGTGTGTGTGCGTGCGCGTGGGCCTGCATGACATCCCATTTTCTCCCTGTAGACATAAGGGGTTTGGGTACAGTTTGGGATGGCTCAAGAGGCGTGTGTGTGTGTGTTTGTGTCATCCAATGATAGCTCAGAGTATGGTTTAGCATGAGATCGTTATTAAAATCAGGACCTGGTTAACAAGCTGTCGGTTTCCCAGGAACGTACCAGTGTATTTCCTATAGTGGACGTATCATTTTGTGTGTGTGTCTGTGTGTGTCTGTGCGCGTGTGCGAGAGTGTGTGTCTGTGTGCATGTGCGAGAGTGTCAGTGTGTGCGAGAGTGTGCGTGTGTGCGAGAGTGTGCGTGTGTGCGAGAGTGTGCGTGTGTGCGAGAGTGTGCGCGTGTGCGTGTGTGCTACATTCACATATGAAAGTGTTAAATCTGGAACGTCTGGAAAATTTGAACATTCCAATAGACAGAACAGAATGGAGTTTGTTATTTCTGGATTGGCTGTATAAAGTTGTGATGCATTGTTTAACTGAGCTGACATTATGTTCTGTATACATGTTAAAATGGTTAATGAAACCATATGCTGTACCTAATGGCTAGACATCAATAAACCTACAGAAATAGAGGGATTTAGCTCATTAGCTAAATAAGATGGCATAATACCAAATGGTATAAATACCTATTTCATTGTGTTGGAGCAGAGTTTTGCAGTCCATCTAAATGTATAGATGTAATTCAGAAGTTGCTGAGAAAGCAAAAAGATACTTCCAATTTTTCCATCAATGAAACAGCCATCGTTTGACTTGTTTACATATATTGTAATAGTTCATTGGGAAGAACTGTGGGTTACTGGTTTGGGAAGAAAATGGGACTGGAAACAGAGGTTGTATTCTGTACCGAAACAGCTTTTGATGACATAACGTTCCAGTGCCATCCGTTAGAGACGTAGAACGTGGCCAGTATTAACACCAGAAAAGGAAAAACAATGTTACTGGAATATAAATGGGGAAAATAGTCCTGAGAGCCAAGACCCATCATTTTCAAACCATTGGCTCAGTTCTGAGACGTGGAGAGGATGTGAGAGCATCAGGGTTGACGTCATCAAAGCGAACAGAGGAAGCAAGGTGACTGGGAAGAATATCTGTTTTCCAAACTTTTGAGTGTTTGAATAGGGGTGGGAATCTTTCCAAAGGAAAGTGCAGCAATAACAGGACTGAAACGTCAACACATCATCTTCAAGACATAAACACTCCGTACAGGGTGATGATGAGGTGGTAAACCAACCCACAAGGACAGGACTGGACAATGGAAAGCGCTAAGAAACCTTCCACTGGGCAAAAATATCAATATCAATGTTGGTTCAACGTCATTTCATTGAAATTACCTGGAAACAACGTTGATACAACCAGTGGGATTGCATTGTTTTCTGGGGGATTCAAAACAGTATATATTTCCACCTTTTGTCAATGTTTTGCCCTTCGAGAGAGGATTGAAACAATAAATTGGCTTGTACAACGCCAGACTGTTGTCAGCTAAGGGAACGTATTTGGATAAACGTAACACATTTAACCAGTCAGCCCCAAAGTAGATCAGTATATCTAATGACTGTGTATACTGATCGTTAACAGGTAATATATTCTTGACCCCTAATTAATCATGCTAATAGCTTAGTGAGAAGAAACAGCACCACCTCTTTAGGGGGTCTGTCTCCGGTGACTAAAATTGCAGTAGCAAGATGCAGAGAGGAGGTGGTAGAGGTGACCGTCTAATTGGGAGACCAGATCGACATGCAAAAGTCATGTGTAAAGGCCACCACTAGTGCAGGGTGGAGGACATGGATTCAGATGTCTGAACTGGTATTCATGTCTACTACAGGATGTGTCAGAGTTAGAATCAAAGCTGCCAAAATGGATGCTCATTCCAAAATAAACATTCTGCATTACGTAGACCTGCAACAGGCGTGCATTCAATGAGTAATTAGCTCTCCATTGGTTTAATAATAACTGTCCAGCTAACCGTGTAACTTTCCCTTCCTTCTAAGCTCAGCACACCCCAAGTCCACTACAGTATCATCAAATCAAATCAAATTGTATTGATCACATACACATGGTTAGCAGATGTTAATGCGAGTGTAGCGAAATGATGGTGCAGTAATATCTATCAAGTAATCTAACAAATTCACAATGACTACCTTACACAAACAAATGTAAAGAGATGGAATAAGAATATGTGCATATAAATATATGGATGAGCGATGGCCGTACGGCATAGGCAGGATGCAATAGATGGTATAAAATACACTATATACATATGAGATGAGTAACGTAGGATATGTAAAGATTATTAAAGTGGCATTACTTAAAGTGACTAGTATTAAATCCATGTATTAAAGTGGTCAGTGATTTGAGTCTGTATGTTGGCAGCAGCCTCTCTATGTTAGTGATGGCTGTTTAACAGTCTGATGGCCTTGAGATAGAAGCTGTTTTCAGTCTGGAGGGCAGGTAGTTTGCCCCTGGTGATGCATTGTGCAGACCACACTACCCTCTGGAGAGCCTTGCGGTTGAGGGCGGTGCAGTTGTCGTACCAGGCGGTGATACAGCCCAACAGGATGCTCTCGATTGTGTAACTGCAAAAGTTGGTGAGGAATTTAGATGACAGGCCAAATTTCTTCAGCCTCCTGAGGTTGAAGAGGCACTGTTGCACATTCTTCACCACGCTGTCTGTGTGGGTGGACCAATTCAGTTTGTCTTTGATGTGTACGGAACTTAAAACTTTCCACCTTCTCCACTACTGTCCAGTCGATGTGGATAGAGGGGTGCTCCCTCTGCTGTTTCCTGAAGTCCACGATCATCTCCTTTGTTTTGTTGACGTTGAGTGAGAGGTTATTTTCCTGACACCACCCTCTGAGGGCCCTCACCTCACTACCACTGTATTGTCGTCTGCAAACTTGATGATTGAGTTGGAGGCGTGCATGGCCATACAGTCATGGGTGAACAGGGAGTACAGGAGAGGACTGAGAACGCACCCTTGTAGGGCCCCAGTGTTGAGGATCAGCGGAGTGGAGATGTTGTTTCAGACCTTCACCACCTGGGGGCGGCCCGTCAGAAAGTCCAGGGTCCAGTTGCACAGGGCGGGGTCAAGACCCAGGGTCTCAAGCTACATAGGTACAGTGCCTTGCGAATGTATTCGCCCCCCTTGAACTTTGCGACCTTTTGCCACATTTCAGGCTTCAAACATAAAGATATAAAACTGTATTTTTTGTGAAGAATCAACAACAAGTGGGACACAATCATGAAGTGGAACGACATTTATTAGATATTTCAAACTTTTTTAACAAATCAAAAACTGAAAAATTGGGCGTGCAAAATTATTCAGCCCCCTTAAGTTAATACTTTGTAGCGCCACCTTTTGCTGCGATTACAGCTGTAAGTCGCTTGGGGTATGTCTCTATCAGTTTTGCACATCGATAAACTGACATTTTTCCCATTCCTCCTTGCAAAACAGCTCGAGCTCAGTGAGGTTGGATGGAGAGCATTTGTGAACAGCAGTTTTCAGTTCTTTCCACAGATTCTCGATTGAATTCAGGTCTGGACTTTGACTTGGCCATTCTAACACCTGGATATGTTTATTTTTGAACCATTCCATTGTAGATTTTGCTTTATGTTTTGGATCATTGTCTTGTTGGAAGACAAATCTCCGTCCCAGTCTCAGGTCTTTTGCAGACTCCATCAGGTTTTCTTCCAGAATGGTCCTGTATTTGGCTCCATCCATCTTCCCATCAATTTTAACCATCTTCCCTGTCCCTGCTGAAGAAAAGCAGGCCGAAACCATGATGCTGCCACCACCATGTTTGACAGTGGGGATGGTGTGTTCAGGGTGATGAGCTGTGTTGCTTTTACGCCAAACATAACGTTTTGCATTGTTGCCAAAAAGTTCAATTTTGGTTTCATCTGACCAGAGCACCTTCTTCCACATGTTTGGTGTGTCTCCCAGGTGGCTTGTGGCAAACTTTAAACAACACTTTTATGGATATCTTTAAGAAATGGCTTTCTTCTTGCCACTCTTCCATAAAGGCCAGATTTGTGCAATATACGACTGATTGTTGTCCTATGGACAGTCTCCCACCTCAGCTGTAGATCTCTGCAGTTCATCCAGAGTGATCATGGGCCTCTTGGCTGCATCTCTGATCAGTCTTCTCCTTGTATGAGCTGAAAGTTTAGAGGGGCGGCCAGGTCTTGGTAGATTTGCAGTGGTCTGATACTCCTTCCATTTCAATATTATCGCTTGCACAGTGCTCCTTGGGATGTTTAAAGCTTGGGAAATCTTTTTGTATCCAAATCCGGCTTTAAACTTCTTCACAACAGTATCTCGGACCTGCCTGGTGTGTTCCTTGTTCTTCATGATGCTCTCTGCACTTTTAACGGACCTCTGAGACTATCACAGTGCAGGTGCATTTATACGGTGACTTGATTACACACAGGTGGATTGTATTTATCATCATTAGTCATTTAGGTCAACATTGGATCATTCAGAGATCCTCACTGAACTTCTGGAGAGAGTTTACTGCACTGAAAGTAAAGGGGCTGAATAATTTTGCACGCCCAATTTTTCAGTTTTTGATTTGTTAAAAAAGTTTGAAATATCCAATAAATGTCGTTCCACTTCATGATTGTGTCCCACTTGTTGTTGATTCTTCACAAAAAAATACAGTTTTATATCTTTATGTTTGAAGCCTGAAATGTGGCAAAAGGTCGCAAAGTTCAAAGGGGGCCGAATACTTTCGCAAGGCACTGTATTCCTGTTGTTCTGATGGGTTAGGGCAGTGTGCAGTGTGATGGCAATTGTATCGTCTGGGGACCTACTGGGGCGGTAAGCAAATTGGAGGGGGTCTAGGGTAACAGGTAGGGTTGGTGGTAAGATCCTTGACTAGTCTCTCAAAGTACTTCATGATGACAGAAGTGAGTGCTATGGGGCGATAGTCATTTAGTTCAGTTACCTTAGCTTTCTTGGGAACAGGAACAATGGTGGCCATCTTGAAACATGTGGGGACACCAGACTGGGATAGGGAGAGATTGAATATGTCCGTAAATACACCAGCCAGCTGGTCTGCGCATTCTCTGAGGACACGGCTAGGGATGCAGTCTGGGCCGGCAGTCTTGTGAGTGTTAACACGTTTTAATGTTTTACTCACGTCGGCCATGGAGAAGGAGAGCCCAGAGTCTATGGTAGCAGGCCGTGTCGGTGGCACTGCATTGTCCTCAAAGCGCGGAAAAATAAGTTGTTTCATTTGTTTGGGAGCAAGACGTTGATGTCCGCGACAGGGCTGGTTATCTTTTTGTGATCCATTATTGTCTGTGTTATTGTCCTGCCACATACGTCTTGTGTTTGAGCCATTGAATTGTGACTCCAATTTGTCTCTATACTGACGCTTTGCTTGTTTGATTGCCTTGCAGAGGGAATAACTACACTGTTTGTATTCGGTCATGTTTCCACTTAAAACCATGACCTAGGTCTTCAACTAGATGGGATGGTGAGATGGAGGAGAAATCGAGGGACAGTTGCGTGAGTTTGGGACGACCATGTGGGACATGAAGATGAAAATGATGTAAAGACAAGAAGGATGGAGGTGAACACAGAAGCAAGAAAGGACATGGCTTTTTAAAACGGTTGGATAGCAATACTTATGGTCAAAGCTCTCGAGGATGCTAGTCTTATCAGAAGGGTCTGGAAGCTACTGCAATTTGCCAAGTCGAGAATCTTGAGCAATTCGGTTATGTGTGAGTAGGACGAATGTTCATTGTCAAATTAATAATATGTTTTTCTAGCCATAAACTTCCCAGTCGGCCACAGTGGTTTTGTTTCCAAGAAAACCATGTTGTGAGTAATAAGAATGTTCATTGTTAAATTAATAATAGGTTTTTCTAGCCATAAACTTCCCAGTCGGCCACAGTGGTTTTGTTTCCAAGAAAACCATGTTGTGAGTAATAAGAATGTTCATTGTTAAATTAATAATAGGTTTTTCTAGCCATAAACTTCCCAGTCGGCCACAGTGGTTTTGTTTCCAAGAAAACCATGTTGTGAGTAATAAGAATGTTCATTGTTAAATTAATAATAGGTTTTTCTAGCCATAAACTTCCCAGTCGGCCACAGTGGTTTTGTTTCCAAGAAAACCATGCTGTGAGTAATAAGAATGTTCATTGTTAAATTAATAATAGGTTTTTCTAGCCATAAACTTCCCAGTCGGCCACAGTGGTTTTGTTTCCAAGAAAACCATGTTGTGAGTAATAAGAATGTTCATTGTTAAATTAATAATAGGTTTTTCTAGCCATAAACTTCCCAGTCGGCCACAGTGGTTTTGTTTCCAAGAAAACCATGTTGTGAGTAATAAGAATGTTCATTGTTAAATTAATAATAGGTTTTTCTAGCCATAAACTTCCCAGTCGGCCACAGTGGTTTTGTTTCCAAGAAAACCATGCTGTGAGTAATAAGAATGTTCATTGTTAAATTAATAATAGGTTTTTCTAGCCATAAACTTCCCAGTCGGCCACAGTGGTTTTGTTTCCAAGAAAACCATGTTGTGAGTAATAAGAATGTTCATTGTTAAATTAATAATAGGTTTTTCTAGCCATAAACTTCCCAGTCGGCCACAGTGGTTTTGTTTCCAAGAAAACCATGCTGTGAGTAATAAGAATGTTCATTGTTAAATTAATAATAGGTTTTTCTAGCCATAAACTTCCCAGTCGGCCACAGTGGTTTTGTTTCCAAGAAAACCATGTTGTGAGTAATAAGAATGTTCATTGTTAAATTAATAATAGGTTTTTCTAGCCATAAACTTCCCAGTCGGCCACAGTGGTTTTGTTTCCAAGAAAACCATGCTGTGAGTAATAAGAATGTTCATTGTTAAATTAATAATAGGTTTTTCTAGCCATAAACTTCCCAGTCGGCCACAGTGGTTTTGTTTCCAAGAAAACCATGCTGTGAGTAATAAGAATGTTCATTGTTAAATGAATCATGGGTTTTTGCAGCGATAGGCTACACAGCTGGTTCCTTTGGAAACACTCGAAAAAGAAGTACACACATACAACGAGAGCAGATACAAATTCATTGCTTTATCTAATTATGACAAATGTTAAGAATAGTTTGAGCAATGTAATAAAGTAATGACTATTCAAATAAGTTACCTTACGTTAAGTTGACAGACAATTTGTTAGCTACGCTGTCCTTACGAACCACATAGCATATCATTACAGCAGTATGTACCGGTATGTCAAACTTGCCAGTATATTAACTATAGGCTATCTAACTTCCCAGCGTTTATTGACTTGATTATTCCAGTCATTCTTAGCTTTGCTAAATGGTATAGTCGTTGTGCGTTCTCAATGGATGTTCGTGTGCTTTCGTAAATTCGGTCTGGCTATCTACTCCAATTTCAGAGCACTCTCTTGAGTGTACCAGATTGCAGAGTAATGAATTTACGAGCACTCAACACCCATTGAAAATGGCCGGTGTCAACTAAACGTAAGCAAAAAAAGAATAATTAAATTGTTGCCAGAGAGCGAACCGCTCTGAATTTACAAACGGACAATCTGACAACGCTCTGAATTTACAAGCTCACTCTGGCACTCCACATTGAATTTAAGAATACACCCGAAGTTGCAAATGTCTAACTAGTCATGTGTTATGCTAACTAGCTAGCAAGAGGTTGCATAGCAACAGCATCAACTTCCGGTAGACAGGCGAAGAGCTAGTACGCTCAAATGAAAGCATACTGTTCATTTATAGTATACTAAAATGAACTAATAGTATATAGTGTGTAGTATATACTCATGAAGTTTGTAGTATACAGTATGTTAGTATGGGTATTCGAACACAGCAATGGTTTCCACTAGTAACCACAGCCACAAAGTCAAAATTGGCTATATCGTATAAATATTTGAAAATAAAAATGACTTATTTGGTCTTAATTTAAGGTTAGGGTTAGGCATAAGGTTATCAGTGTGGTTAAGGTTAGGTTTAAAATCACATTTTAATAAGATATTTCTTAGAAATGGGTGGGGTTTATGACCTTGTGTCTGTGGTAACTAGTGGCGACTGAAAGACGTGTGTGGAGACACATGGGACTGTGACCAATTGAATCCAGACGACAGACCTGCAGTGATGCAAGAGTTGAACATAAACAAAGAAAGGTGAAATTGGGAAACCATTACAATTTCAGTCTTCTTCAGCAATTTCAACAAAATCTTCTAGAAGAGCCATTGTCTTGAAACGTGTACTGTAGATACAGTGCAGTCTGCAGACGGATAGTTGGATATGGAAGGAGATGAAGAGCACTTTGAAGTGTGTGAAGATAAATGGAGGGAGGAGGAGAAGGAGGGGGTCTGACGGCACTTGAGTGATTTACAGTGGGGACCAGAGGAGGTTGGCGGGAGGAGCTATAGGAGGACTGGCTCATCGTAATGGCTGGAATGGAATGAATTGAACAGAGTCAAACATGTGGTTTCCATATATTTGATGTGTTTGATACGGGTTCAATGAGGCCGTCCTCCCATATCTTCTCCCACCAGCCTCCTCTGCTGGGGACATTTGGAATTCATTGGACTCACATCTGCCTCACCTTACTTTCCTCTATTATGGTACCATATGTTTACCATGAAGAAGCAGATGAGGTTAGGGTTTAGGGGCTAGGCACTCTCCACGGGCTCGGAAGAAAGCGGATGTTTACGGTTTTCAGGATTACGGTATTTTCAACCTAACTTCCGTTTCCCCTGAAAAACGGATGTGGGGACTCGGGAGTCTTCTTACACCTGCTACGTTAGGTTAGGGGCTAGGGGTCCATTTGGGATTCAGCATAGGCTGTTTTATAATCCATTTCTGGTCCACTAAGACCTTGTCACTTTTTCCGAGACCCTATTTAAGGTTTCATGCTGCAGCATAACAATTGGCAGCTGGCTCTGGCTGCAGACAGAGTTTTTCCACATTCCAGGAACCTTTTGTTTTAACTTGTATCCACTTCACTTTTTTGTTAGTAGGGGAAAGGAAGAAAGGGAGGTGGTTGTTTGGTGGAAAGGGAGGAAAAATGACAGATATATATGATGCCATGTGTCCTTTGTGATGCTTCGCATCCTCATTCACGCATGAGGCGGACCTCGCATCCCAGACTGCACTGGTGCACCTGTGACTGGTTAGGCAGAGCCCATAATGCTCAGATTCCATGCCTTAAAAACTCATGTCGATGTCATCGTCTTTATATACTACAGTGTGACTCCAGTTTGGGCAGCTGCCTTCTGTCAATCCGGGAGCACAGTCATCTAAAGAACCAGAAGCTTTCCCACCCCTTTCCCTCGCTCTCTCTTTCTCTCACTCTCTTTATCTCCCCCTCCCTCTCCCTTTCTCCCTCGTTCTCCTCCCTCTCTCCAGAGACATCTGGCTTTTGAGCAACCACAGTCTTCTTACCTGCTGACCTTCTATCCCACACGCAGAGGGAGAGAGAGAGAGAGAGGAGAGAAAGGTAAGAGGAATGGACTCTTGTCATTTCCTGAAGGATTCCTGCTCGGTTGTCCCTAGGTATTTGGTCTTTCCATGCTGGGATTGATAGCTATCCCAGTCCCAGCTAAACTCTGGGGGAGGATTGTGTGTGATACAGGGTTAACTAGTTGTCACTTGACAAGAGAAAGGAGTGGAGAGATTTTTGTATTTCGAAGTTATGTGATGCTTTTCATGTTGCGTTGGACAATGTGTTGTTCTTATATTGCACCATGGCATGAATGCATTTATAAAATGAATACACTGTATTGATGCACAGTATTGTTAGTCAAAGGCATTAATGTGTTTGCATTTGCAGTACGGTATTATCATGTGATGACATATCATACTTTAAATCAACACATTGAGTTAAATCATCTTAAAAGTGTCAATATGTTGTGATGATGTTTATTTTGCCTTTATTTGTTGACATTATAAAGTGTGTGTTCACTGAAAAACCTGCATTGTTGGTTCATAGATAGTTCTGAGTATTTACAGTAGGGATCTGCCTCTTTTTTTAAAGAGATTTGCAGTTCACTGGTATTACCAGATTGCTGCTTTTAGGGTGATTCATGAATAGTTTGTCAATTGAGCTTTTTCAATAGATGTTTTTTCTCTCTCAGGGAACCCTAGTGGCCTGAGATGAATGTTTCTAACTTGGAATCTGTAACAAGTCCATTCTTTACCAGTTTATGTCGTCTATCATGCAATTGAAATGTCATGTATTTAACTGTTCAAATAGAGGTTGTTCTCTGTAGATTTTAAAATCAAAGTGCCACTCAGGATAATAGTCGATAAGACTATGTATGAAATGTTTAAGATGTGGTAGACAAACTTTTGCTGACTTTCTCCCCATTTCACTTTACGTTTTGTTCTTTGTCTCCCTTTCTCCCTCTGTCTGTTTTCTTCTCCCCAGTACAGTTATGTTTCCCCTCCGTGTCCCCATCTTTGCCGTGCTGGTCAGCCTGACCGTGGGTCAGTACGATGACTACGACTACCAGCCGGCCTCCCAGTATGGCCCGTCCAGCGGCAACTGTGCCCAGGAATGCGAGTGCCCCATCAACTTCCCCACTGCCATGTACTGTGACTCCCGCAACCTTAAGTTTGTGCCCATTGTGCCCTCAGGCATCAAGTACCTGTACCTGCAGAACAACCTGATCGAGGAGATCAAGGCTGGGGTCTTCGACAACGTCACGGCTGAACTCCGTTGGCTGGTCCTGGACCATAACCAGATCACCAATGAGAAGGTGGCCAAGGGAACCATCGACAAGCTGACCGGACTTCATAAGATCTTGTTCAGCTTCAACAAACTGACGGAAGCTGTGATCCCTCCCTCCAAGTCCTTGGACGAGCTGAAGATGATGAACAACCAGCTGTCCAAGTTCCCTGCAGGGAGTCTGGCCGGCATGCAGAACCTGACCTCGGTCCACCTCCAGAACAACGAGCTGACCTCTAAAGCTCTTAACGGGGTCTTCAAGGGCCTCAACAAGCTGGTGGCCATAGACTTGACCCACAACAAGCTGAAGAAGCTGCCCTCAGGCATGCCCAGTTCGCTGGAGACCTTCTATGGCGATCACAATGACATCAGCAGCATTGCCGCCGGGGACCTCAAAGAGCTGCCCAAGCTGGCGTACCTGAGGTTGGCCTACAATCAGATGACGGATGCAGGGATTCCGGCGGGCGTGTTCAATGTGACGAGCCTGATCGAGCTGGATCTGTCCTACAACAAGCTGCAGTCCATCCCTGAGATCAACGAACAGCTGGAGCATCTCTATCTGCAGGCCAACGAAATCAACAGTGAGGGATTTGTGTTTCCTCTTTTTTTTCATTCTCTTTTCTCTTCTCTCTTTCTCTTCTCTCCCTTTTCTCTATTTTCTTTTCTCTTTCAACATTCTCTTTCCGTTCTCTTTCTCTATTTCGACATTGCAATTACAAATAAATCTAAATCAGTCATATCCATCCTCAAGTCTTTACTTCCTCCCAGCAAGTGTCAGGCAATCGGAGTAGGATGTGTACATACAGTAGGAAATGTTGAATCATGTCAGTTCACCAAAACCCTTCCCACCCTTCCAGAGTTCAACCTGGAGAATATTTGCAAGTTCTCTGGCCCTCTGAACTACTCCAGACTGAAGCACCTGCGTCTGGATGGGAACAACATCACACATGCCGACCTACCCCATGACTCCTCCAACTGCCTGCGCCAGGCCTCTGACATCATCTTCGACTAAGGACCCTCCCCTCATCCGCAAGACTCCCTCTGTGACCCTCCCCCGGCACCACGACCCACCCTAAACTAATCCTTCAAACCCCAATAGGCACAATGTGGTTATATTCCAATATCTACAATAGCATTCTACTCAGAGTATATGGCCAATATGTTTCTTTATTCTAAGTGGAATGCTAGTGTGGATAATGAACCCGAGCGACAGTGTTTGCAACAACCCTAAATATGTATCCTCCCCCTACCGGCGAAATCGAGGTCACCTCTGTCAACTCATCGGTAGTCCTTTCTGTAAACACAGACTATGAAATAACAAACCAACAAAGTTTAGAAACCCCGGAGAGACCTTTTATTTTGCAGTGCATCATGGTATTCTCATGACAACTATAGAGTATATTGTCCGTAGCAAATGGCTGGCTCTGTACCAATAGTTTTGTCCAAATTTGCTGCAAATCAAACAATCGGCTGCAATATAATGTAATGGTGCCTCGTAAAAAGCACTTGAACTGTACTTGTCTGTACTTGTTTCAAACAATAGGTGCCTTTTCTTGTGAAAAAGAGACAATATAGGAACATAGGGATTCCTGAATGAAGTGCTTTTAATGAAAATGCAGCTCACACACTTCAAACATTCCAAAAGTAGTGGCACATGTTGTTTTCAGACAAGTACATTGAGGAACATGGGAATAAATCTCACTTGCAAACAAATACATTGCCCATTCCTCTTTTGTATGTTTGTCATGATGTTTTTTAAAGGTTTCTTGTATTTAGTCAGTACACTCCCAGAATCACATTGCTGTGCAAAAGACCTGCAGGTAAGGAATAAAAGTATCTAAGAGAGCTGTGTTGTGTACTCTGGTGTAATGTCTACTGGGGAAATATTGAACAGTGGAACACTATTGGAACCAAATTCAAACTCGTATGTCATATGCCAAAAGCTGTGGCATATTCCCCACCTTTCTGTATGAATGTTGGGGGGAAAGTTATTAACCATCCTTATCGACAAGATTAAAAGGCTTGACACTGAATAGCTCTGCTGAAGTAATTTACTGTTTTTTTAATGAGTTATCATGCAGTTAAATAAGAGTCAATCGCCCGTTCATTGCAGATCACCGTTGTTATGCCGACATTTATACAACATTTGCATTGCTTGCATGCATCTCATGGTAACTCTGTATGATAATAAAAGCTAGCATTTTACGTTTTTTTGTCCTTTCATGGTTACCTTGTTTGCCATGTTTAATGTGTGCTTTTGCCCATATAGCTTTATCAGAATAACAACAATTTGTTGTGACGCTAACTTTATCTTGCTCTGTTGTGGCAACGTTGGTGGAATGTCATGTGCTATTTGGGCAGAGTATATCCAGATTTATTTTCATTATGGCTTTTGACTCAGTAATCGCTGGTGAATTTACTGTGAGGACATAACATACATTTGAATAAACTACATTTCCAATACTCACGTGTGGTAAATGTTTGTTTTAAACCTATAATACTCAGTCGTAAATTCAGCAGAAGATTTTTTTAAATGATTACATTTACCATATACTGTTTCCAGAGGAAACAGACAGTAAATGTGTCTGCAGTATGACAACATACACAAAACACGTGACACAAGAAGAATGAAATCTCTCTAGTCTCTTACCCCCCAGGCCCTACACTGATACATGTATGTTGCTTCTTACTTTAAGCTTTCCTGAGTGGTTTGTGTTTTAGGGGTTAATGTGTTGTGTTTGGGCCTGCACCAGGATGGTTGGCAACTCTCTTCCTGCAGGAAATGGGTCTTCTCCCAGTGTCATGCTGTGTCTCTGCACATGAATATCAAGTGGAAAATTCTGATCTGTTCTATATTCTCCTTGGATGTGTGGGTGGGTGGTTGGGAGGGTTTGGTGGGTTTGGTGGATGGGTGGGAGGGATGGTGGATGTAGTGCCAGTGCAGGCATGTAGGTATGTAGATCCTATGGTCCTGGAGGGCTGCAGGGGTTGCAGGGTTTGACTGGAAACCAGAGCTGAAATGCTCAGTTGAGGTAGCTGTAACTATCCACACGGTTAGCTTTGATGTAATGATGTGTGGTAAACAGGTTTTTGGTGTTCCTTACATGGTGATTTGACAGAAGGATGCCTGTTACTTAATCAACAGTAAGTAACGCCAAACAGGTCAAGCAGCCACTTGGGTGATGTTTGGTGGCCATTTTGTGCCAGAGCACTCAATGCTTTGGGAGTCATTTGTGCAGTGTGCACCACCTCCAACACAGGATCATAACTAAAGTATGGCCCAGTGGTGATTTTCCATCAGAATGACATAAACACGTAAGCCAGTGCCTACGTGTTCCAACAGGTCTACACGTAGGCACGGGTTGTTTTTGCAGATGGTTTTGCAGATGTTGACAACCGCTCTGAAGTGTCCAGGGTGGGTGGGACTGGGGGAGTCCATTTGGGATAAGGAGAGGGGATTTCAGGGAAGAGCTGATGGATGAGCAGAACCAGTGGACTAATGCGTTTCTCACATTGTACCAAGTTGTAATCCCATACACTCCTCATCTTTTACAAAGACCAGACATGGCAAATTCCTGGCGCAGACAGTCCACAGACAAATACACCGTCCAGAGTGAGGAACGTTGGACTAATTTGGTGAAGCAATTCTTCCAGTTTAAACGCCGAGGCTGAGAAATCACGAAAGTGCCGGTGTTTGAGGGAGGGATACTTTAAAACATTTACTCCCTCACGTGGAAATATGCATCTGTTGGTTTTCTTGTGTAGTTTTATGCTGAAGACATTTCTGTTTTAATGTGTAGTAGGAGTGAACTGTTAGCATGCTGCCTATGTAAAGTCGTATTTGGGATGGGATCTGTGCTGGGATCAGTGGTGTCGGCTAACTCGTGCATGCCCAATTAGAGCAGACACTTTCTACAGGCTCCAGGTCAACTAATTAGCTAAACGTCTTTAGCGAGTATCACTGAACGGGTTGCCAGACGTTCAATTTTTCCAGCCTGTTACTCGTAATAAGATCCCGCAGTTATAGTCAATCACACCTTGCAATTGCTCCTCTTGCACAAATAATATCGTTGAGAGGGCTATATTATATTTGACACAGCGGTTTTCTTTCACTCTAAGCTGAGTGCTATTCTGCCAGTGCTTCTATATGTCTAGTCACTCTAGAATATTCCTGGATATTCTTTGACCTAAACAAGACACCTACCTCAAATGAAATTTGAACCAATTGAAGCATGAGCGGCAGGATTTATAAAACCCCTAAATTACCTAGATGACATGTATCATATTAGTCTTTACAATATTGCTCACATCTTACTGTGTTTTTGCACAACCATTCTTACTGATTCCAAATCCAATATAATTTCCTCCTCTTCCTCCTCGCCATTCCTCTGTCGGAGAATAGCTTGGAGCTCTTGCTGCCATGTCTAGACAATAAAGCCCTTCATAAAGTCATGGCCCGCACTTCCTCTTCCCTGCATTTGGAAATGTTTCATGAAAGTTTAATCAGCTGTCTGGCCAGGACGTTCGGCTCAAAGGCCCATCCTAGGCACCTTCTCCAGCTGTTCTCACTCTGCGCTTTCTTTCCTCCTCTGTTAAATGTTTTTGTCTCCCCTCTCTCCCTCCCTCCTTTCTCTATTTTCTCTGTCTGAATAGTCAATTCCTGGGATCATCAACTAGATTCAACCATGGGACGATTTTTTTCTTGAAAGGATGGTCATGATTACTAATCATTTGCAGACTGCAAGAAGTCCAAACAGATATAATATTTGACTAAAACAAAATCATTTAAAATATTGCTTACATTTGTATACAATCCGTACCATGCATGAGAATACTTGGGAAGAGATTTCCTAAATTAAAATCACTGATTTCCTGGTGTTTTTATATTCTTATATCCAACAATGAAAATCATTTTTGCTCAGAAAACTTTGGGGCAAGTTTTCTCCCTACTCTCTTTCCCATATCCTTTATTCTCTTGCCCCTCTCTATTCTCCATCTCCCCATTTCGTTCTCCCTCCAGGATCCAGATGTCCCCGCTCTGCTCCTGTCCTCCCTGGGCCTGCCCTGTTTATCACACAGAGAGAGAGAGAGAGAGAAAGAAAGAGAGAGAGAGAGAGAGAGAGAGAGAGAGAGAGAGAGAGAATGGAATACATAAACAGAGGGTCTGAAGGGATGAAGGGAGAGTAGAGAGAGAGGTAGAGTGCTGCAGTGCTAACCCTGTCAATGTTCTTTGTGTGTGTGCATGTTGCTCTGTTTGTGTCACTAAGTGCCTGTGAGTGTTAGTACTCAGTAGCCTTACATTCCTGGTTATCAAGGTGCCTGAACGATTCCCTAAGCTCCACTCAGTCCTGGACTGACACTATGATAAACATAACCTATGAAGAGGTCATGTGCATTGCTATGGCGAAAATGATTGGGTACAGGTCGACGTTCCAGCTAGGGCCGGGACAATACCAGTATCACCATAATTTTTTCCATTATAAAAATTAAAACACAAAGCAGAACAAACTCTTTGGTCCTTTAAAAACCTGCTGTGCTGGTGGAAAGTAGCCAATGAACACTTCCGAAAGGACAATCCCCACAAACCCATACCCCCACCCTTACCCTTACCCTTACCCGCACACACACACACACACACACACACACACACACACACACACACACACACACACACACACACACACACACACACACACACACACACACACACACACACACACACACACCCTCACCCCCATCCTCACCCACACACACCCCCACCCTCACCCCTACCCCCCCTCACCCACACACACCCCCCCTCACCCACACACACACCCCCCACCCTCACCCATACCCCCCACCCACCCTCACACACACTCCCCCACCCTCACCCCTACCCCCACTCTTACCCCCCACCCTCACACACACACCCTCTCTCTGCTCCACCAGTGGATGTCAAAGGTACAGCCTTGAGGAAATAATATTAAAAACAATACAGAATCTAATAGGGCTTTCTCTCTCTCTCTCTCCTCCTTGGTCGCAGGGAGCAACTGAGACTGTTAGAGCACTGTGGACCAGCACCAGAGAAGAGTACTGGAGGACCAGACAACCACTACTACCCCTGAGCCAAGCATCACCTGGCCATACACTACCAACAAACACCGTTTGGAGAAGCAGGTATTGTTTTTCCTGAAGAGGGGTGAAAGGCTAAAAGGGGTGTGGATGGGTCATCCTTTTCGGTTCTTTTCTTTTGGGGGGCATTATTTACATCTGGAGAGACTGATATGAGAAGTATTCTGGTCTTTACCTTTGATCTTGTGCCGCGTGCCAGTTTCTGTTCCAAAAACGAACAATGCGTTCAAGAGATCAAGCTGTATTTTGTGCAGTTTGCTGCAGTCTTGCAGGGGGTGTGCCATTCAATGAGAATTAGAACACGATTTTGGCACAAGTGTACTCGCAGATTGTTTCTTAGTTAAATGTCTCCCTTGAAAAGTATGTTTTGAAGTTTGTTAGTGGAAAGAAATAATGCAGTAACAGATTGATAATGACAGCAGTGGAAGAGTTTATAGAAATGTTTGTGGTCATACACACATCCTTAAAAACGTAGGTGCTGGGCTAAAGAATTAAACTTGAAAAGAACGAAGGCCTGCATAATGAATATGCTCCCAATTTAGATACCATTGTAAAATCTGCAGAGATAAAAACTGCATCATGTTTGATATTCCAATGCCAGACCTAGTTCTGCTTTCCAGAGCCTTGTAGTCTTATGTTGACACGGGGCTTGTTTAACACAGCTGTAACTGAGCTGAATGTCCTCTGATCAATGCTGGAGAGAATTCCATTTCATTTCAGCGCAGTCATCAAGTAGAGCTGAACCCAACTGAAGCCCGTTCAAACTCAGTCCTTTAACTAATTAACATAGCTGGCTTTGACTGGAAACCTCTTCCAGGAAATTGACAATATCATACTCCTCCACATGTTTCCTTTCAGGTTGTCAAACAGGGAAGTGGCCAACATTTGTTTTCAACCCTGTTTTGTTCCATTCTGCAACATAATGAGAAGCCCTGAGTCACAAGTTAATAATACAGTGAGGTTATGAAAACTTGGTTGTCGCTTTGCCATTAAATCAATAGTAATGTAGTTATACTAATGAAAATCCTAATGGATGGATTCCCTTGTGGTGCATATCTGCACTCTAATTTTTCATTTGATTAGAGACATCTGATTTCCATCAAGACGAGGTAAAAACATGACTGAAGTATTGCCAAGTTACTGTGGTTGATTTGCAGTGCAGAACACTTCATTAATTGTTATTGTTTGTCCATTTCATGCACATTTCTCATGACCAGTTTTACTATATAGTTACTGCTGATGTGTAAGTGCCTCTAAAGAGAAACAGATGATTTTTAAAATTAAATTTAACCCTTATTTTATCATGTAAGTTGACTGAGAACACGTTCTCATGTACAGCAACGACCTGGGGAATAGTTACAGGGGAGAGGAGGGGGATGAATGAGACAATTGGAAGCTGGGGATGATGTGTAGGTGTGGCAACTCTGGCAATGACCACACCTTTCTCCATCTTTATTGATATACCAGCTCTGCTAGACTGATACCACTGTAGAGTGGTGGGCGTATGCTGAGGGTGCCTTTTCAACAGCAAAGTGTTTTGTGATGGAGATGGAGATGGAGGGCAAACAAACTGTAGACCGTTATCTGAGAGCATGTCAGATGAGATGCTGTATATGCCAAACCAGAAACGCACATATTTTCATTATGAGTGGACATGACGTAAACAATATGCATCACTGATTTGCAACTTCCAGGTTTTGAAAACAGCTGAGTCTTTTTAGGAGTTTTCTATTTTTGAGTGAAAGCAACATGGTGTCTGTTCCCATTGAGGTAAAATAACCTGTGAGGAGATATGCACCGTGATTGATGCACAGTCACTGTTCATTAAGGGGTTAGAGTGTTTCTACCTCTCGCATTGTGTTGAGGAGTGACTGTATTGTGTACTAGCAGCTTGCCAGACACGAGACGATCTCTATTGGTCTCTCCGGCACATGATGGATCAAGGCTAGCTCCAACCTGGACAAGCCAATCAGATGGGATTATCCCAAGGTATTAGGTGGGCCTATGGCAGCTTCAAAGGAAATGAGAATGAGCAAAACAAAATGACCTACCCATCCCAGCTAGCCCAACCCCAATGATAACTTGAGAACACTTTGCCAACCCAGTCTACACCTTTTAAATCCCCTTATTGTCACTCTAACCCCACCCCATTAAGTCTCATGTCTGGACAGACCGATGTGTACTTAATTGTACTGTGTTTGATGTCTTTTAAGGTCAGAGTCTGATTGTGTCCGATTGTGCTGGAAGATTGTTGGGTGGGTCCGCATCAGAAAGGATTTAAACAAATCTGAATCATTAGCAAAAGCCAATTTGTTCCCACAGTGTATCATTTGTTTGCAGTTCTCTGAATTCCAATTCAGAGAACTGTCAGAAAGAACACCAAGGACTGAAAGACATTGTCAAAGCCATACGTTGTGAGTGGGATTATCCTATGTCGTGAATTGGCCCAAAAGAGGGCCATCAGCACATCCCTTATCATGCCAACACAAGGAGACACTGTGACCATATTTCTCCTGGGTTTTTATGGCCAAGTCACTATTATGAGGAACACATGGATTGCTATTGCACCATTCCGCACAGAAAAATGAGGAGACGTAGATTTGTTTCTTTCAAACAGAGTTGAGTTGTTCCATTCAGACATCGCTGCCTGATTAGCGCTAAGTACATTAGAGATCTCAGCAGAACACTTACCTGAAGGACATAAACAGAGAGATGGTGCCAAATGCCAACTATGGGAGAACGGGAGTGGACAGAAGGGTTAGGGTGGTTTCATAGTGAGTTATAGGCCCGTATTAGCCTGATTTTGAAGTGGGCCAAGTCTCACAGCCTCAGCTACCACACCGTCGCAGGCTTAACAGGGAAAAAATTATGACCTCTGATTACAGGCCTCTGATTGGCCGAGAGGAACTACAGTGTGACTGTCAATGAAGGGTTCCCACCAACTGAATGAAGACACCGATGGTACAAATACAGGGGAGGTGAGCGGTGTTTCTCTGAGTTTGGGACTGCAGTTGCTACCACATTTCTTGAGCAAGGCAGAAACAGGGTGCAAAGACAGACTTTGGAAAATCACTTGAACTCAAAGGTACGTGTGGTTCTAGGGGACGATTAAATTGGGTTTCCAGTTTGAGGAAAAGTAGGTATAGATCTGACTTTGCTTGCAAACTAATGGTCACAAAGACAATGTGAGTTCAGTTCTGGGAGGTGAAAGTTGAGGCACATTGAGTGGCTGGACCTTTATTTGGTGATTTTCTGCGTTCATTTGACCTATACTGTAGGTAATTGCACTGAAAAACCAGAGCTTGTGAATGGCTTTGAGGCTTTGAACGAGTGAGGCTCTGGAGAGATTCCAGTTATGGTCTTTACGGCAGTTTGCTTAACAGGAATTTCCCATTTGACAAATGTGATAAGTAAAAGTAACTTTTCCTGACCTTGGCCAAACTAAATACTAGCAGCTATAATTATGGTCAGGTGGAAAGTTTAACCCAACAGTTGGGTCTCTACGGTTAGAGGCATGGACACATGGTGTTCCATAGATCAGTGAGATACGAGATGCCAGGGGCCCCAAGACCAGGTGAGCGGGCCACGTCTTTGAAGTGGGCCCAGCCATGGCATAACCAGGCCTGTTGAAAATGAGTTCCAGACCAACGTGGGGAGCACACACCAAGAATTTAAACCAGCACCAGATGACAGTTGAGAGGAATCAAGCATTCTGGGACAGGATGGGTGGATGTGCTATTGCAGAGTTTAGATGCCTCTGAGTTATTGTCTGCCTCTGTCAATCTCTTTGTCACTTTGGCTTCCTGTCTCGCTATCATCCCCAGTTCCTCTTTTCTCCATGTTTTTCCTCTTCTATGTAGGTTAATTCCACTTTCTCTGTCATGATTGCGTGGAGAATGTATCTGCTTTTATATGCATCTGTGTACTGTATGTATAAATGTTTATATGGCATTCCACGGCTTGGTGTGTTGGTGGGTACTTTAATTCATTACCAATGTCAGGTGTAACAGATTATGCTTCATCCACAACAGAGTCAGGTGGATTTGGTTTGCTCTGTGTTTTACTCCTAAAGGAGCACCCAACCTCAGGCCAACCTCTACTACCTCTTGCATGTGCCGATTTGACAGATTAGCATCCAATCAGAAGTATTCGTGTAAGGCCATTAGCTGACCTGGCAGTGCGTCCTGCCCTTAAGAAAGCTTATAATCTCCCATGGACCCAGTGGACAGCTGGCCTGACCACATGATGTGCCAACTCTCATTAACTTCATGTAAACTTGATTGCTAATGACCTTGCTTCAATGCAGGAGATTTTAAGCTAGCTACGGCTAGTTTGGGCTAGCCATTGATGGAAGGCCTGGCAGTTTTTTCAATAAGGGACTAAATTAACGAGACACCTGGAATAGTTGTTGTTTACATGTGAATGAACTTAAGGCAGCTTGATGAACACTTGCACACTTAATGCACCATGTCCAAATAAGCTCATCTGTACTTGAAAGCACTTAATCTAAAATAAGGTGAGAGGAAACGAGACTCGCCTAAAAAAAAAAACAGGATACGTCACAATGACGTGCTAACACCTAGTCCTCAATCCGGTCCATGCTGAGTTATCTTGGAACATGTAGAGATCATCATCTGTGTATTTGGGTCGGTGTGTTTGTTCAACCATGTTCTTGATCTTGTCTTCAGGGTTTGTGTCTGTGCCTGTATCTGTGTCTGTGTTTTGCATAAGAGTCAGTCTCATCTCATGTGTTTTCTCTCTCCTCTACCCCAGGCTGAGTGTTAAGATGGCGCTTCTCCTGGCCTTTTCCTCCGTCCTCCTTCTGGTCGGTCCCGCTCTGGCCCAGAGCCCTGACATGTCCTACGGCGACTATATGGCCCAGTTACAGGCCTGTCCCAAAGAGTGCCGCTGCCCGCCCAGCTTCCCCAACGCTGTCTACTGCGACAACAAGGCTCTGAAGCGCATCCCCACCATCCCCCCACACACATGGTATCTGTACCTGCAGAACAACCTCATCGACGTACTGTCAACAGATGCTCTCCGCAACGCCACGCAGCTGCGCTGGATCAACCTCAACCGCAACCGCATCACCAGCGAGGGCATGGAGGAGGGTGCCCTGGCCGCCATGCTCCGCCTGGTCCACCTCTACATGGACGACAACCTGCTGAGCTCCGTCCCAGCCAACCTGCCCTCCAGCCTGGAGCAGCTGCGCCTCTCCCGCAACCGCATCTCCAAGATCCCCGCCGGGGTGTTCTCAGGTCTGGATCGGCTGACACTGCTGGAACTGCAGGGGAACAAGCTCCAGGATGACGCAGTGACCGAGGTGAGCCTCAAGGGCCTGAGCAACCTGGTCCAGATCAACCTGGCCAAGAACCAGCTTACCACCATGCCCCTGGGCCTCCCCATCACCATCACCCAGCTCTTCCTGGACAACAACGCCATTGAGAAGATCCCCGCTGACTACTTCAAGGGTCTACCCAAGGTGGCCTTCCTCAGGCTCAACCGCAACAAGCTGGGAAACGGCGGGCTGCCCAAGAACGTGTTCAACATGTCCAGCATCCTGGACCTGCAGTTGTCCCATAACCAGCTAACTCAGGTTCCTATGATCCCATCAGGCCTGGAACACCTCCACCTGGACCACAACCAGATTAAGAGTATGTTTTTGACACTGTTCTAGTTTCATTGATACCTTGACTGATTGCCTGGATGGTTAACTGATGATTGGTTTAAAATCCAGATAATTATATTATTATAATCAGTGGAAAATGTTTTTGATGAGTTGTATGACTGTTTTGCTAAGATGGTGTATTTGCAATTGCAGGTGTGAATGGATCTGATATCTGCCCTGTGTCGGCTGATGCTCTGGAGGGCTATGTCACTGAGACCGCTCCTAAACTCCGCTACCTCCGTCTCGATGGCAATGAGGTCAAGCCACCAATACCCAGAGACCTCATGATGTGCTTCCGTCTCCTCAGGTCCATCGTCATATAAGAAACACACTTCCACCAGCCAATCGCATCTAGTTATAGTCTCCCGGATCCAAGGGCAGATGATTACTAACGAATGGAAGTGACTATTCTAATCTATATGGATTTTTGATCTGTGGACTACACATTTGCATACTTATGTTGAGAACTACATATTAGACGCCAGGGTTGGGGTCAAACCAAACACTGTCAATTTAAGAATTAATGCAATGAATTGGTCAATAGAAAATAATGGGCCATTTTCAGTTGTTGAATTTAGTCTCCTTAATTGGTAGAATGGGAATGGAATTGACCTCAACCTTGTTGGGTGAAGGTCACCTGACAATCTGTAGATAGTGTGATTGGACTGCACTACTGTCTTTTGACCACTAGTTGTGCCTTATGTTCGTCCTATAGTCACAAGTGCTTAATGCAACAGTGCAGTATGTCTGAGTTGCTGAATGTGCTGTTTCAATACAGCACACATTGATCTGAAAGTGTTAGAAAACCTTGAAATGGTGTTTTTCCAAAAAAGACAATAATTTACTATGGCAATGTGATTGGGACAAGATAAGAGGAATAGTGTTTATAACCGTATGTATTTAAGGCATGTTGAATCTTCTGATGACTCATTGTCCCCATTCTCTTTATTTGTATGGAAGATGATCTTTTGTGAATACCAAAATAATACTTTTTAAACATTTTATACAGCTCCTCTCTGACAGAATAACTTGAATTGATGATATCAGACTTGAAACCAAATGAAATGCTAATTATTTTATTTTCAAGTTCTCTGTGAATATGAATATGTTGAGCTAACTTTAGACACATGCTATTCCACACAAACATGCAATTGTTTGCTCTTTCACATTTAGCTCATTTATTTAATTGTCTGTTTTTCACTGAATTCACTGAGTTCTTGATCACTGTCTCAAATGTGAAGTTCCATTTTGTACTCAATGGGTCAACCTATTTGCAGTCATCTTACGTATTTCGGAAATGCCAAAGCCATTTTGGAATGCTTACATTTTGTTAAGTTGTGAATTCCTTATACAGTCAATAATATAAATAAAACATTTTTCTGGAAAAACATTAAACAAAGGAAGAAATATGTTACATTAATCACCTTCACTTCTATAGACACACTCACAAACACACAGACAGACACACACATACAGACACACACAGACAGAGAGAGACTCAAAAGCACTAACAAACACACACACAGACAGAGAGAGACTCAATCACACTAACAAACACACACACAGACAGAGAGAGACTCAATCACACTCACACAGAGACCTAGAAACCACACATTCTTTGAGTGCACATTTGCGGTAGTCTCTATGGCTTACTGCTTAATAGTTGGAGCGCTAAGATCTCCCAGAATGCACTCCCAAGCCGCTGGCTTGGTAATGATATGATGAAGGTGTTGCCACTTTATGATCTCTCTCAGGACACATTTCCACCATTCTGCTATAGCCAATGTTTGGTGACCGATGGAATCGACAGTACAGTCAGAGTACTATTCTTGCAGGAATACAACGTGCAAGAATTGACAGGGATTGTTATTGTTGGCCAGAAGCAAGCATTCCTCATGTCAGTTGTGATCAATCACTCTCGCTTCATATCGCCTTCTTAAGAACTTTCTCTCCCTCTCTAAATCTCTCTTTCCTTTTCATGGTTGGTGTTTTAGCTGGTAACAGTCTCAGATTACAATATGAATCAATTAACCTCCATCATAAACCAATCCCTTCTCAGAATCATTCTGGGGTTAGTAAAATCAGAACTCCACCTGACCATAACTATACACTGAGTGTACAAAACATTACGAACAACTGCACTTTCCATGACATAGACTGACCAGGTAAATCCAGGTGAAAGCTATGATCCCTTATTGATGTCACCTGTTATTAAATTCACTTCAATCAGTGTAGATGAAGGGGAGGAGACAGGTTAAAGAAGGATTTTCAAGCCTTGTATTGTATTGTGTATGTGTGCCATTCAGAGGGTGAATGGGCAAGACAAAATATTTAAGTGCCTTTAAACGGGGTATGGTAGTAGGTGCGAGGCGCACCAATTTGAGTGTGTCAAGAAGTGCAATGCTGCTGGTCATTTTTACGCTCAACCGTTTCCCGTGTGCATCAAGAATGGTCCACCACCAAAAGGACATCCAGCCAACTTGACACAACTGTGGAAAGCATTGGAGTCAACATGGACCAGCATCCCTGTGGAATATGTTCAACACCCTGACAAATTGAGGCTGTTTTGAAGGCAAAAGGGGGTGAAACTCAATATTAGGAAGGTGTTCCTAATGTTTTGTACACTTAGTGTATGTCACCATTCCTGGTAACAGGTGTAGCACGATTCCCAACGATTCCCAATGATTCTAAACGATTCCAAACGATTCCCAGCATTCCAGCATAGTTCAATTTCTCTCACTCAGCAAAAACTCCCGTTACTTGGGGAGAAAGAAAGAGATAGGTTTGGGGGGTCGAGTGAAAATTGAGGCCAGAAAACCAGAAACGTAGGATTAAACTGACACATGAAAACTAGTAAGGTACTTCCAGTCTGTGTCTACTGCTCCGGCCTGGGTGGAAGTAGGAATAGCAGGTCCTAAGTCAGTTTGTATTTCCCTCCTATCGGTTTAGCATTAGGAATTAGAATTAAGTGAGTTGACCCTGGATCTGCATTTATTCCCATCCTCTGCCTGCATTGGGCCTTGACTGTGCTGTACAAAGACCTAACCACAGATACAGGATTTGATTTCCCAGTCCAAGTCTTGAACAATAGATTTGAAGATAAAATTGACCTGTGGTTAGGAGGAAACGTAGATAAGTTATACCAGTGTATGGAGAGCTGAGGCCGTTCTCCTCCAGGCAGGGACTTCCTCTCGGCAGCGTGCTAACAGAGGCTCCTCACAGAGGCCCCATTGTGTTCTGGGGCCCTGTAGATTCCTCACCACACATGAAAGCCGCACATGCCAGAGTTTCACCTTGTGAAAAGGAAGACAAACATTTCTGAGTCACACTGCAGGTCTGATTAAGCCACGCACCCCTCTAGAAAAATAAGGGCTACTCTTGTTAGGGATTAAGATATTTTGTCCATTTGGGGGCTTCTCTCTCTCTCTCTGTCCCTCTCTGTCTCTCTCTCGCTCTGTGTCTATCTGGTGTCTGTTGATATAGCAGGTTCTCTATGTGTGTGTGTGTGTGTGTGTGTGTGTGTATGTGTGTGTGTGTGTGTGTGTGTGTGTGTGTGTGTGTGTGTGTGTGTGTGTGTGTGTGTGTGTGTGTGTGTGTGTGTGTGTGTGTGTGTGTGTGTGTGTGTGTGTGTGTGTGAAAAGTGTTCATGGTACGGGGTGGGTGCACAGCCCAAGTCCGAGTGACCAAAAGCAATCCGCTCCCCTCCGATCGTTCTCAGTGCCTACCTTCTCACACGCAAGGTAGGGCACACTGCTCTGGTCTGCCAGAGCACACACACCTACACATACACACCTATACACACCTACACACACACACACATACACACTTATACACACCCACCCTCTCTCTTCCCGGCACCCTGAGCAACCTCTTACCATTGGCCAGGTCCCCTAGCCCTCAGCATCTCCATCAAGGCTGAAGGGACCATTCAAGAAAACAGGAGACAGAGGTAAGCCTTCTGGGTGCTATCTTCACTATGGGCTATGGGTTTTAGTATGCAGGATTTGCAAGGCACTAGCTAAATGAACCCCTCTAAACAGTGCTGTTCACAGGGGTTTGTGCAGTGCATGGACACGTTGTCTAATTGCTGATAGAGGTTTTGATATTCCATTGTTTTATTGCTTTGGGATTTGAACATCTATTCTTGGTTTGGATGTCTAGTGTCTGATCATATCAAGTAAATATATTTATTTATTAAGTGTTTCCTATTTCTTGCTTAGTGCACAACTGGCTTGGTAATTGTGACCGCTCAGGTATGGGCGAGCAGGTGACTTCGAGGAGTAGAGACGGCACTTTGACACGTTCTCAATTGAGACCTTAACATTTGATCCAATGTCAAATTTCATACTGAACAGAGCAGTGGCTGACGTACTTTTTAGGGATGAAGTTATGCACGTTCTTGATTGGATCCTTTAATTGGATTGTTAGCGCGTTGTACCAAGTGTTTTGATCCCTTCCAGTAACCATTGTGGTGACGGGGAAATTGGCACCCTGGATTGGAATCAGCAGGTTGAAGAGATTGGAGATATTATATTTGACAATTGGTCTATTCATATTTTGATCTAGTAACACTGGGCCAATTTTGCCTGAATTTCAATTTACATTTATTGACTGTACTTTTGGCTCTTCAGTTTTGCACAAATTAGTCTCACTGCTAATTTTGTGCATGTAAGTCTGTCAAAAATAAATCAGCTTTGCTTCCAGCTATTGGGAAGAATAAGAAAAACTGTCAAATCACTGAATATCAGGAATTCCCAACGCAGAGCCAAGCAAAACACAGAGGCAGTCTGTAGGCTGCACACACTCACACACACTGTGTGCTGTGATGGTGTGTATAAAAGCAAGCCTCTGTCTTTAGTATCGTCCCTCTTTCACCCTCTTCCACCGTTGCCATGCGTTGTCATGGTTTCATGACATTCTGAAAACTGACAGATCCCAGACCTTCCTCTATGCACCAATAAAGAGTAGAACGTGTGCTGTTATAAATAGCAGAGGTATAAAACCACATTTAGATGACTAAAATAAGGTGTTTTTATTTTTTTTTATCAGCACTCATCCCAAAAATAGACTCAATGTTCTTTCTGAAAGATAGGTGTGTTAGGTGTGTGTGTCTCTGTGAGGGTGGTGTTTGTGTGAGTCAGTGTTTAAGTGTATGTGTGTGTCTGCAAGTGTGTGTGTGCGCATTGAATGAAGGTTTTCCTTGCAATCGTAACTCACTGCCATCCTGTCCACAAACCTCGGTGGAATTTCGAGTGTGAGTGTGAGTGCTGAGACAGGCCGGGACGTGGACTCATAAAGAACCTCTGTGAAGGCCGAGGAGGCGAGTCAGCTCTCTCTCTCTCTCTCTCTCTCTCTCTCTCTCTCTGTCTCTCTCTCTCTCTCTCTCGCTCTCTCTCTCTCTCTCTCTCTCTGTCTCTCTCTCTCTCTCTCTCTTTATCTCTCTCTCTCTCTCTCTCTCTCTCTTTCTCTCTCTCTCTCTCTCTCTCTCTCTGTGATATTTTCCCTCACTCTCTCCAGCTAACCCTGAGGGCCAGTGCCTCATCCACGTCTCTCGCACTCCTCTCTCTCTCTCTCCCCTCGCTCTCCGTTTCCCTGCCGGCCTAAAGGACTCTCTCTCTTCCCTCGCTCTCCGTTTCCCTGCCGGCCTAGAGGACTCTCTCTCTCTCCTCTCCTTTTCCAGGGCCTTTTTTGACCGGCCTGTTTCAGTTCAGTCCAAAGTCAGGCCCTGTGTTACTGTAGAGGCTGCACTCACAAGTTGCTGTCTGGTCCTTCTACACATTACAGGATGTAATTGTCAATGATCTACTGAACATCATTTAGACTGGCCTTTTCTTTTTCTGGGCTCAGTATCTTCACAGCCAACAGTCCGTCTGGAATTGGCATTTTGTCTTTTATAGTGTCCGGAGATAGTCCTTTATAACCTACAGATGGTTGTGTCAGACATTGTTACTGTTTGTGTGGAGTGCGTGATGAATTAAGTATGAAGGCTAGCATCAAAGCTCTCGTCCAAGGAGGAGAGAGAGAGAGAGAGAGAGAGAGAGAGAGAGAGAGAGAGAGAGAGAGAGAGAGAGAGGTCTGACTCAGAGTTTTCTGCACAACAAGCGGAAAAGCACACATGATAAATGTTCACCAATTCAAGAGAACCAAAACTTCTTATGATAACATAGTCAAAATGTTGTGACATTTTCTAGTAGGGAATAAAAAACAATGGTGATTCAGCAGTAAGACAAAATGCCCCAAAAAGGAACAGGGGGAAACAACCCATATTTCCCAGCACCTTGTAAACCAGCAAAAAAACGTGTTCCCACGACACCACTGCATATAATTGCAGGTACAGCAGCACTTACCAGATCAACTCTGACCCTTCACCTTTGACACACCACAGGCAGCCAATGATTAAAACCAAGATGGCCACCACCTCTTACAACTGTGAGATCTGGGCTTTAAGGAAGGAAGTTTCAGGGGAATTTAGGGGACTCATATTTAATCTATTTGGGCTGTCTGTACCTTGGTAATGAATATTGAATTCTCTGACCTCAAAAATTTGTTCTACCAACCAAACGTCCAAACCGGACCCACAGCACACCCAAGCAGTTGGTAACGGAGTGATGCTGAGACTCTTTCAAATCTGTCATACAAAAACCAATGACTGCAAAGTTAAACAAACCATATGCACAAGGACTACTTTTAATGATTTCCACACAACAACAGAAAACCTTTACCAGAATAACATTGCAGATGCAAAATGTGTTAACAACGACTGTTTGTGCTGTTGGTGCCGCCAGTCTGTTACCAAAGTTCCTCAAGTAAATGTGTTTTCGTACAAAATTCTGTGGAAATTGTTACAAGTCATCCAATGAGTTGAATGGTTTGTTTAACTTTACAATTGCTGGTTTTTGTTTGACATACATTTTAGTCTCAGGATCACTCTGTTACCATGAAATTGCCCTGCAGGTACTGTAACATGGGCAAACAAATCCTTTTCCTTTGGATATGATTGGTTTCCATGGCTATTAGAGCTGTATCTAATGCAGTGACTTTCCAATGTGTGTGTTGGCGCTCTGAAATTCAAAGTCTTGCATATACAGTATATGCATTGTAGGAATACCATGACATTTAGTGAAGACATAGCAACGACATTTGTGACTTCCTTTTTTTGCTTCTGAAGATTGGGGATGGATGATACAGCCTTTGCCATACACACTACCGGTCAAAGGTTTAGAACACCTACTCATTCAAAGGTTTTTCTTTATTTTAAATATTTTCTACATTGTAGAATAATACTGAAGACACCAAAACTATGAAATAACACGTATGGAATCATGTAGTAACCAAAAAAAGTGTTAACAAATCAAAATATATTTTATTTTATCTTCAATTAGCCACCCTTTGCCTTGATGACAGCTTTGTACACTCTTGGCATTCTCTCAACCAGCTTCACCTGGATAGCTTTTCCAGCAGTCTTGAATGAGATCCCACATATGCTGAGCACTTGTTGGTTCATAAGATTATGCTAATGTTTGAATCTAAGTCTCAGTAAAAAAATATATAAAAATCCCTTTTCCTCAGTAAAATAAAATATACTGAAAGTTTAATCAATATGTCTTCTTTGTGTACTATGAACGCTTCATCAAAATGTTTCTTTATCAGTGTTCAGGTTGGGTTCAGGGTTCATGATCTCGCTCTCTGTGTTCAGTGCTTGGTTGACATGTCCTGTGTTTCCAGGTGGACTATGAGGATGTTGGAGGGGCTCATATTGGGACTCTTCGTCCTCAACGCAGTGGTGGCCAACCCCAGATTTGCCCGGCAGGTGGATTTCGACACGTACGACAGCGCCAACTATGATGTGGATCTAGAAAACTTGAATTTGGAGAATTCGAATGTCTTTGATTATGAAGATGGACTGACTATTGACGAACCTCAGGTAAGATACTGGGGGGAAATTGGAGGGATGGGTGACAGAGATATTGAGATTTGACCTCAGACCCCGTTTGAACATTTTAAGAATGTATCCCTCTATCCACATGTCCTTGAAGCATTCACTAATCAGTACAATAGATGAAAGAAACTAGCAGATTACATACTTTAGCTTACACTGACTCAGTTATGACAGGTCGGTGACAGAGGAAGGAACCTCACATCACAGACATCCTATGTTTTGAAGGTGAATGTATTATTTAGAATTTTGGACATTGTACGTATCACATTACTGTTTTGCCTTGGTTGATATTGCCTGTACTTTGCTAGCTCCATTTCCTGACTCAGACGTCAATGTCAAAGTGCCATGTAAGTTGGTGGATACAGCATTGATCTTGTGGAAGATGGCGTGTTAATTCGTTGATGGGGACTTATCATGGCTTTACACCCCACAGTATCCTGAGCCTCGATGATGGAATCTGTATTACTGAAACATTGAAAGAGTTCGAGACCCAAGGACTTGGGACTATATGTTTTTATCTGCAAAATGTATAGTTTTGAGATCATTTATATTTTCAAGTCCCAGATCTCAGAACTGTTTTGTGATGTCTTCCTCTTTCACGACTCAATAAATATACAGTCACATACAATTATTTTTGATTGACAGCCCAGCATTGTGTGATTGGATTGCATATAGAACTTTATAGCACCAAATGAACAGCTGTTTGCGCAGATAGAACCTTCAGATTTTTGTATCATATTGTAAATTTACTTGTAAAAGACCACTTAAAGAGCAACTCTATGTGAATATTATTTTTTGGGACCAAAATATCAAATATAACCTCAAAAGCTTTCCTGCTTATTAGTTTGAATGCTCATAGCTGACTGTAGTTTTCAACACTTGTCACTTTGGCCCAATTCCATGTATCCCTTTCCTCCCCCTTCTCTCCAAACTGCACTCGTTCACTCCCCCTCAAGGGTTGATTGGCACCGATGGATTGTACTGTATGCATGGACTCAAACTAGGGAGTCTTGAACGTTTTTGAGAGACATCTAATAAACTCTTCTATGAAGAGCAATGGTTGAAGGGAGAAGTTGAGTTTTGAGTTGCTTGGGATTAGAGGTTCCATGCTTCTCAACTCTGATTATTAGATTACATCTAGGGCTATTACAGCCGTGTAGCATTCGGAGTCAAATACTGCCGTTGCTGTGTCTGTAGACATGACTTGATGGGCTCAGTGAACATTTTTCCTCAGCTACAATGCCTTCAGACAGAGAATAATGCATACAGTGACATTTTATTCATCTATGTCGAAAATCTTCATCGTTAGTCAGTCAGGTATTCAATTTCCCTCTGAAAGCAGGTGTATCCCCCCCCCCCCCCCCCCCCTTGGGATTAGATTGTAGACTACAAACAATACCGTAGTCTTGCATTAGTGTGTTGGTTTATCAATGTGAATATGATATCATAACTCTTTTTTCTCTAATGAGAGTGTGTGTGTGTGTGTGTGTGTGTGTGTGTGTGTGTGTGTGTGTGTGTGTGTGTGTGTGTGTGTGTGTGTGTGTGTGTGTGTGTGTGTGTGTGCGTGTGGGCGTGTGTGCATGTGCATGTGTGCATGTGTGTTGCTCCTGATAATCACTTGTTAAATTACCACATTTTTATTTCAAGCAATTACATCTAATTAAATCTCATTTACATTGGCCCAATGAAAACTCTTCTTCTCAAAATGAACAGGACAGATGGAGTATAGACCATAGGATCCAAAAGCCTTGCATACAATGCAATTGTCAGACTCAAGTACTCAATCTGACTCTGAAAGCAGGTGTATCTTTCCCCCCTTTGGGTTTACTACTTGGTTGGTTCTGGGTTTATTATCCAGTTCATCGTGATGCCATTTTGCATGGTCAAACCCTTCATCCACAATAGGGGTCAGGCCCTATAGCCTGCCGTTACCACCTGGATATTTATGTCTATGTGTCAGTTAGATCAGTTGTTTATCAATGTTACAAAACGAGACATCTGATTTACTGTCACTGCTGGTTTAAACTGCCCATTTTTCAGAATATTTCAAATTGGCTGTGGGGAGAAGAACAACATGCATGGAAATATTGTGCTTGTGTGTTGGGGCTGGGGGGTTAGATTGAAATGTATGCATTGAGCAATACAGCTGTATCATACGTGATTGGGAGTCCCATAGGGCGGCGCACAATTGGCCCAGCGTCGTCCGTGTTTGGCCGGTGTAGGCCGTCATTGTAAATGAGAATTTGTTCTTAACTGACTTGCCAAGTTAAATAAATGTTAAATAAAAAATTAAATAAATAAATACAGCTGCAGGGTTGGAGCCTCTCAACTCACTTGCATACAATGTATTCATAAAGGGCTGGGGAAGGGATTCAATTAGGACAGGAATGTAGCTACATTAGACATGGAACTAGTATGGCAAGTATGGATCAAAGTCAATGAGTGGCGTTTCTGTGAGAGGTGTTAGTACCTTCTACAGTAGCCTGTAGATACCGATGGCCTATGTGGCAAAGGAGATTATAGCCCTTGTTGTTAAGTTCAATTCTAACCCACATTTGGCCCAGGTCTGACATCGGCATGCTAAAATGGGCCAAACTGCTCTGTGCTTGCCAGAACCCAAAGGGTTGTAAGTGGGCCAGAGGGTTCTGTCGGACATTAAACAATCTGAACAATAAAAAGCACCCAAATGAGTCCAAAATGGCGGAAAGAGGAGAGTGAGCAGAGAGAGCGCTGCCCATGCTAGAAGTAGCCTTCAACGGCCCAAGTTGGATGTGATGCAACTAGTCTGCAATGCAGGTTTGGCCAGAGAACACTAAAACAGCCCATTTCAGCCAATGTTCCCATTTATTTTCTTTTGTAACAAAGACACAATGCCAAAACTATGTCAGGCTGGCATGAGGCTCAACAGCGGGATCAGATTTTCGACTCGTTCCCCTTGAGCCAAACCATTTAAACTGAACCCGATGTGGTATGCCACCATCCAAGTCAGTCCCACAATCCAATGCACATTTGGCTATTATGACATGAGGGATCTGTGTACAAAACAATGTTGTAGTCTTTCATTAGTCTGCTGGGTTATCAATGTGCAATCTCATGTTCTAATGGCTCAGTTTGATGGAGGAAGGTGATGTTAATGCAGAGTGTGTGTGTGTGTGTGTGTGTGTGTGTGTGTGTGTGTGTGTGTGTGTGTGTGTGTGTGTGTGTGTGTGTGTGTGTGTGTGTGTGTGTGTGTGTGTGTGTGTGTGTGTGTGTGTGTGTGTGTGTTGTTTTGGATAATCGCATCTGTTAAATTACCACATTTTATTTCAAGCAATTACAGCTAATTACATCTAATTTACATTGTCCCAATTCAAACTCTTCTCCTCAGTATAAACAGGACAGATGGAGTATAGTGCATGTAATCCAAAAGCCTTGGAATGATTCAGGGGAAAGAGAAACTGATACAGGAGAAAACAAAGCCTTGACAATAGTGTAGATAGAAGACAGGAAAAACTCCAGCAGTTCCCTTCAGACCTTCTCTTCAGTGGTGTGTGTGTGCTGGGGAAAATATACTCTAGATCGCTCTCACATGATTAACATTTTCAGTGCGATTATAGAATATTTGTTAGTGTGTGGCAGCGCTTTCCCTTGATACAGTTGGCTACTGAAGGGTGAGAGGGCAAATTTAGGAATAAGGATGTAGAGTGGGAAAGGGGATCATGCAGACTGG
The DNA here is from genome assembly GCF_045791955.1 of Oncorhynchus clarkii lewisi. Lineage (NCBI taxonomy): Eukaryota > Metazoa > Chordata > Actinopteri > Salmoniformes > Salmonidae > Oncorhynchus > Oncorhynchus clarkii. The sequence continues at coordinate 7,778,512 of NC_092167.1, forward strand.
AAGGAGTCCTCCCTCACCAAGTCAGAGGAGACTCAACTATGATCTCTGCTTTCTCTTTCCAGCTCTCTATTGCCTTTCTTTATTCTGCAGCTCGTCTGACCCCAACCCTAAGAAGCGTCACACTTTTCTCCTGTAAACTGTAATCCAAGGCCAGAGTTACTGATCTGGTGCATTTAAAGCTCTTTGCAGACACTCCTAGAACAGGAGCTGACTTGGTTTAGAGCACTGTAGAGTATGTGTCTGTTGTGGATAGGTCACAGGTCACATTGCATCAGCAACATGCAAATGGAAGCTTGTAATGCTATCTTTGGTCTATTTAAATGGTACCTCTAAGCAGCTTCAGAATAGCAGCTTTAGAGACGGTGCTAGGGGCCACTCGTGGAAAACAAGTGAAGTTATGTAATAAAAATGCGTAGCTTTATTCTGTTTATACCTGATTGTTATTAGCCTCTAGTGGTGTCCTTAAAGATGTTAATACCAGACCTGGGTCAAATACAGCCAGGTATGGAAAATACTTTCAAATACTTGAACTGCACTTCATTTAGTTTTTCCGTTACAATAGAACCAATAGAATAGTCCTAAAAGTTCAAATTTCAAGTTCAATCAAGCTCATCTAAAATGTTGTACCTCTGATTGCTCAGGTGACCTATGACTTTGTGATTGGCAGTTGCTGCACATGGACAGGGATTAGTGTTTCCATCAACTTATAGGTCACGCATGCTGAACCCGTGTCATCTGGGCACCACAAGTCCCTATTAGCCCACTTAGCTAAACCCTAAACGTGAGCCCAGGGAGCTAAGCAAGTGTTTAAGTCCTTCATCACGTGTAACTAGGTCACCAAGCTTTATAGCAGAAAGCCTTTCAATGGACAACATATTGTAAACAAGCGCTCTGCAAAATGTTTTGATCTTACCTAGATATTGTATTTCTTACCATTAGAATGCATTAACTTGATGTCTTACCAAGGTCAATTATTTTAGTCCACTGGCAGGATTGAAACAAGTCTGAATTATCTTGTATTTCCTGGGGAAGCAAAATCAACCAAAAAAAGTAAATGCATTTTCTGGGTGAGTGAGAGAAACAAGTCATTTTTACTTCCTTATCTCAAACAGAAAAATCTAGGTAAGATTGACATTTCTTGCAGTGTTGCTGCAATGTATCTTGTGTTATCATGAAGCCATCATTGAGCGAAGTTGGCCTTTGTAGAGAGCGGCAGTGGGCCCTGAGAAAGACACACAGAACATTACACAAAGGCAGATGGAACGTATGTATACAGATGTACATGTGTGTACAGTCCCATATGCCGGCCATTGAACCCATACAGTGCGTTCGGAAAGTAATCAGACCCCTTGACTTTTTCCACATTTTGTTACTTTATGGCCTTATTCTAAAATTGATTCAATTGTTTTTCCCTCGTGAATCTACACACAATACCCCATAATGACAAAGCAAAAACAGGTTTATATATTTTTTTGCTAACTTATCAAAAAAAAATATATATATATATATCACATTTACATAAGTATTCAGACCCTTTACGCAATACTTTGTTGAAGAACCTTTGTCAGTGATTACAGCCTCGGGTCTTGGGAATGATGCGACAAGCTAGGCATACCTGTATTTGGGAAGTTTCTCCCAATCTTCTCTGAAGATCCTCTCAAGCTCTGTCAGGTTGGGTGGGGAGCGTCGCTGCACAGCTATTTTCAGGTCTCTCCAGAGATGTTCGATCGGGTTCAGGTCCGGGCTTTGGCTAGGCCACTCAAGGACATTCAGAGACTTGTTCCAAAGCCACTCCTGTGTTGTCTTGGCAGTGTGCTTAGGGTTGTTGTCCTGTTGGAAGGTGAAACCTTGCGTCTGTCTGAGGTCCTGAGCGCTCTGGAGCAGGTTGTCATCAAGGATCTCTCTGTACTTTTCTCCATTCATCTTTCCCTCAATCCTGACTAGTCTCCCAGTCCCTGCCGCTGAAAAACAGCCCCACAGCATGACGCTGCCACCACCATGCTTCAATGTAGGGATGGTGCTAGGTTTCCTCCAGATGTGACCCTTGGCATTCAGGCCAAATAGTTCATTCTTGGTTTCATCAGACCAAAGAATGTTGTTTCTCATGGTCTGAGAGTCTTTAGGTGCCTTTTGACAAACTCCAAGAGGTCTGTCATGTGCCTTTTACTGAGAAGTGGCTTCCGTCTGGCCACTACCATAAAGGCCTGATTGGTGTTCTCCCATCTCCACAGAGGAACTCTGGAGTTCCGTCAGAGTGACCATCGGATTCTTGGTCACCTCCCTGACCAAGGCCCTTCTCCCCTGATTGCTCAGTTTGGCCAGCTCTAGGAAGAGCCTTGGTGGTTCCAAACTTCTCCCATTTAAGAATGATGGAGGCCACTGTATTCTTGGGGACCTTCAATGCTGCAGACATTTTTTGGTACCCTTCCGAGATCTGTGCCGCGACACAATCCTTTCTCAGAGTTCTATGGACAATTCCTTCGACATCATGGCTTGGTTTTTGCTATGACATGCACTGTCAACTGTGGGACCTTATATAGACAGGTGTGTGCCTTTCCAAATCATGTCCAATCAATTGAATTTACCACAGGTGGACTCCAATCAAATTGTAGAAACATCTCAAAGGATAATCAATGGAAACAGGATGCACCTGTGCTCAATCTCGAGTCTCATAGCAAAGGGTCTGAATACTTATGTAAATAAGGTATTTTCTGTGTTTATTTTATTATTCATTTGCAAAAAATTCCACACCAAAAAATGCTTTTTCATTATGGGGTATTGTGTATAGATTGATGAGAAAAAAATATTGAAATCATTTTAGTATAAGGCTGTAATGTAACAAAATGTGAAACAACGGAAGGGGTACAAATACTTCCCGAATGCACTGTATTTGTTTAAAATTATTGTTTATATGTAAAGAAGCACTTTCCAACATACCACTTCACCCCTATGTGCATGGAGTACCAATACACATATTCTAAAGTTATTCATTCCATTTGCCGGTTTTGGGTTCCATTGTATATCTTCTTAGACCTAAACAAGCCTGATATTGTCTGACAACTAGAAGATTCCTAGACAAACCCATTTAGCCGCTTCCTGCACATTGTTTTAACTTACTGGTTTTATCTGTTCAAATAAACTACATCCAAATGGGTGATCATGTGTGGTATACACTCTGACAATGACCTAACATATAAACCATTCTGTGAGGCTTTGTGGTAAATGGGATTCCTTGGTTGGTTTCGTGACGTGTTTAATGGTGTCACAGCTTGGTTTGGAAGAGTGGTGGTATTATGCATAGATCTCTCTAGAGTTGTGAAGTTTCTAAAGAGATGCATTGGCGAGACCAGAAAATAATGTTTGTGAGAGAGCAAGAAGGCAGTGCTGCACAGAAAGATCTGTATGCTTCAAATCAGCTCCTCTATTTCACATTATGGAACTTCAAAACTCTCTCTCTGCACATTTTGTATTCCCACGTTGTTTCCCAGAGTTTTTTTTTTTTTTTGGTAGCCAAGCTTTCGCCTCTCGTTTCCCCCGAGTTTGTATGTTTGCTTTTTGGGGGGAGGAGGAGGGGCATCAGCAGCAAGCAAACTAACTCTGTGCAAGACTACTCAAAGGCCTACCTTGTTGTCTCATAAACTCTGACACTCCCAAACTCTCAAGACGTGCATTTTCAATTTCATACCCGTTCTACGTGGCTAAGTTTACAAACGTCCCCAATTTACTTTACATGCCTTTCCATGCATCTAAATGTGTATCTACTTTTAGGAATGTCATTATACAGCAACATACACTTTGTGGTGAGGTAGGTAAGTCTCAGGCTACCTCAGGTTAGGAATCTGTGGTGAGTTGCCTTTAGGTAAGTCTCAGGCTCCCTCAGGTTAGGAATCTGCCTGACACGGAGTGAAAGTCGATGGACAGCTTCTCTCAACATTGGTTGAGAGAAGTGGAGTGAAATATGCATTTTTGCAGCTACCATGTGTCTCTTGGTTCCACAAGGACCATTCCCTCTTTTGGAAGATAGGATCAGCCCATGGGTGTAAGAGAGTCAGATATTACCTTTTGCACATTGTGGGGTTTCAGCGCCCCTGTGTGGCTAATAATAGAACTGCATGGAATTACTCGTGGTTTGCTGAATAGCAAGGACAATGAAGGCAGGTACCCCTTGAAGTATCTATCACATTCTTAACATTAGTTCAGGGTAGATATTTCTTTATTGCCTGATTTTCAGATATTTGCTTTACATGCAAGAAAATGCACTGTGGTCAGGTGGCATAGGCCAGACATAACATCTAACAAACAAAACAAGAATGACAGTTCTTACCCCTCTCTTCCACATTACATAAACTAAGGAACATGTAGCTGTGTTGGAAGTGTTGCATTGTGTTCATCTGTTTAGGAGGTGAGATGTATAGCTTAAAGCACAGTAGAAAGATGCAGTTGCAGTTGATATCATAACTGGTATTAAAACAATGAGTGTGTCGTGCTTTGCTGTGAGGCACTATCAGAACATACTATGGGGGCCTTCTTACAGCCAAAGACCACTTCTGGAAAGTGTGTCGTTAGGATTTCAAAATGTCCTCTTGACATTGAATATTTCGGCTGTCTGTTTGGTAAATTTCAGCCGAAATGCTTTGACATTCTGGCACACACACACACACACACACCTCATTGGGTTCTGAGGAGTGTGAGAACATGGAGAGGTGAAAGGTCAACAGGATAAGATGTGACTGAGTTTAGGAGATTTTCTTTAGATGTAGACCTACCTTGTAGTGTGACTGTTTATTTGCTTTCTAAACAAACCAAACACCTGCTGTGGTCATCATTCCACATGAAACAGGTTATAAACAGGTTATGAAACAGGTTATAAACAGGTTATGAAACAGGTTATAAACAGGTTATGAAACAGGTTATAAACAGGTTATGCACTCCCCAAGTTGAAGACCCACAACAGTCAGTTAAATGGGAAGTTCAGTATTTTACAAGTTGTCGAATGGTTCGTCACCTTGAAAACGTCTTTACAAATTGAATTGATTACGGTTTCCCCTGATCCATAGACTACTTTTAGGGTGAGGAAGTTTCTTACATAAAATTGTAAAATACTGAACTTCCCCTTTAATGAAAATGATGTTTCATTTTTAGAGGACGTTCCTATTGTATAGCGGCGAAAAGTTGGTTTGTGCCACACCTGTGATGTTTGAACTGACGCTCACTATCCTAGGCGGCAGGGTAGCCTAGTGGTTAGAGCGTTGGACTAGTAACCGGAAGGTTGCAAGTTCAAATCCCCTAGCTGACAAGGTACAAATCTGTCGTTCTGCCCCTGAACAGGCAGTTAACCCACTGTTCCTAGGCCGTCATTGAAAATAAGAATTTGTTCTTAACTGACTTGCCTAGGTAAATAATCCTGTTAATTTTGACCAAACATTTTACAGTTATGTTTACAAACCAACAGACCGTGGAGAATGTGGTAACAGTGAGAAATCTGTAATAAAATATCTGTAAAACAGGGTGAGAATAGTCTTGTTTCCTTGGTTGGAAGGTGGAGTTTCCCCACTAAAAACCGTTTATGTTGTGCCTTTACCCAGATTGCACTTGTATTCTTCTCTCATCTCAGTTTGTGGTCCAAAATTGCACCCAGACATTTGTATCCACATTTTCAAATTCCTGCTGGGATATTTGGGGGGGGGGGCAACCCTTGAGGGTCTTCCTCAAATCAATATTCATGTCGTCAATTTTTTTTCAACATTCACCTGTAGATATTAAGCAATACACCAAGTCCTCCACTACTTGGCCATTACCAGTGTCATGATAATTTAGGAGGTTTATTATGTCTGAGTAATCTGCATGCACAATGATGTCTCTCCGTTCCTGGTTGCTTCTTCAGTCATCTGTATATAAATGTTAGAGGTGAAACAGCATAGCCCTGAGGTGCCCCTGTTAAGCTATACCTGTGAATGACTGATACTATAACTGTCTCTGGATCTTCTATTCTCTCTGAACAGTAGAAGTCAGGATGTCTAGAAGTCCTCATGTCCCTGGTCCTTTTCCTGGGCACTCTTTAGCTACTCGTGTTGTATCCAAACATTTCATTCCTGTTTGGTCGCTGTTAAGATTTATTGCCTATTGAGCATGGTCATACATAACGTTGTCCTGTGACATAAATTGGGTACTGATGAGATGATTACTGATATTGAACTCAAAATCAGTGCTTCACACTCTGCACGGCTGGACCAAAAGACGTAGAGCTTCCGGTCTATGAGCGACAGTTGGCTTTTGAAGCCTCCGGTTACTCAGTAAGTGAGGCTACTGCTCTCTGGTGATCTCTGGTGCTCACTGGCGTTCTCTGGTGGTGTCTGGCGCTCTCTGGTGGTCTCTGGTGGTCTCTGGTGCTCTCTGGCGCTCTCTGGTGGTCTCTGGCGCTTTCTGGTGGTCTCTGGCTCTCTCTGGCGCTCTTTGGTGGTCTCTGGCTCTCTCTGGTGGTCTCTGGCGCTCTCTGGTGCTCTCGGGCGCTCTCGGGTGGTCTCTGGCGCTCTCTGGCGGTCTCTGACGCTCTCTGATGGTCTCTGGCGCTCTCTGGGGCTCTCTGGTGGTCTCTGGTTGTCTCTGGCGGTCTCTGATTGTCTCTGACGGTCTCTGGTTGTCTCTGGCGGTCTCTGGTTGTCTCTGGCGGTCTCTGGTGGTCTCTGGTGGTCTCTGGTTGTCTCTGGCGGTCTCTGCTGGTCTCTGGCGCTCTCTGGTTGTCTCTGGCGCTCTTTGGTGCTCTCTGGCGCTCTCTGGCGGTCTCTGGTTGTCTCTGGCGGTCTCTGGTTGTCTCTGGTGGTCTCTGGTGGTCTCTGGCGGTCTCTGGCGATCTCTGGTTGTCTCTGGTGGTCTCTGGCGCTCTCTGGTTGTCTCTGGTGGTCTCTGGCAGTCTCTGGTTGTCTCTGGCGGTCTCTGGCGCTCTCTGGTGGCGCACCTCCTGCATTAGCAATGACTCCCTCTGTCGCTGTCTTTCCCACAGATAGAGATTGGCACACTGGCCCCACCGGATTATAACTACCCTGGCCCTGGGGGCCCTGCATCACTGGAGGAGGAAGAGGAGGAGGAGTTGCCCCTAACACCACAGCTCATCCCCCAAGGCTCAGGGGGGTCTGGGGTACTCATGGGCCCCGACGCACAGGGAGGTCTGTATACACACATACACACACCCACAGCACATACACCGTGTCACCTCACACTATGAGCCCATACACAGGGAGGTCTGTATACACACACCCACAGCACATCCTCTCTGTCACCTCACACTATGAGTCCATACACACAGGGAGAGGAAGGTATGTGTCCAGTACTGACAGTGATACATAACACACAACCTTCCCTCTTAACGCCTACCCATGCAAATCGACCCCTTTTTACAATCATCCTTCGTCATTTCCAAATGCATGAGTTCCATTTAACTGTCTGACATTAGTTAAATGTGTGGTACTCAACCATAAATCTCATTAACTTTTTGTAATGTCACCTAATCATCATTGTAAACATGACTCACTAGCCCTAAACTGAATCATGGTCCACTGTGCTCTAACCTGTCTCTTCTAACACCTAATCTTGTCTCTAACAAGAGGAGGAGCTGCGCCTGAGTCCCATTGACATTCTTCATATCTCCGGGGACTTTGGGGGTTCCACGGGTTCTGGAGGTTCAGGTGGCTCTGGGGTTTCCAGAGGTTCTGGGGGTTCCGGAGACCTTTTGGCTTCCGGTTCTGGGGACCTTTTGGCTTCTGGAGGCACAGGGGGTTCCAGGGAAATTGGTTCAGCAGGTTCTGGGGATCTTGGTTCTGGGGGTTCCAGGGTCCTTGGTTCCGGAGACTCTGTGGGTTCCGGAGACTCTGTGGGTTCCGGGGACCTTGGATCCGGAGGCTCTGTGGGTTCCGGGTACCTTGGATCCGGAGGCTCTGTGGGTTCCGGGGACCTTGGTTCTGGACGCTCTGGGGGTTCTGGGGACCTTGGTTCTGGAGGCTCTGGGGGTTCCGGAGATCTTGGTTCCCGTGGCTCTGGAGGATCCAGCACCCTCCTAGGCTCAGGGGGTTCCGGGGTCATATTGGGTTCCAGTACTGGGGGTTCTGGAGGTCCTGGAGGTTCCGGGGACTCAGGAATAATAATTATATCTGGAGGTCAGTACCTATACGTATACAGACTACACTGTAGAAGTATACAGATAGTTGGTTGGGCCTATAGTGGCCTTGTGAACCTAGTACAGTTCCAAGCACTGATTGATACGCTAAGACTATATGGGATTTCATTGCATTTATAAATTTGCCTTTTCATTTAACTGCTTTGTGCTGGTTAAATGTGGATTGATAATGCTTTCTTGTGACTTGCTACTTGTCGTCATTGTAAACCCTGTGTAATTGCTTTGTCACTTACAGTATCATTATCATTGTAAACATCACTCATTGTCCAACCATTGTCATTGTAAACGTCACTCATTGTCCTACCATTGTCATTGCATTACATACCATAAGTTCCTAATCATTGTCAACCTAACCCACTGTCAAACCATGTTTGAGAATGATTGATTGATTGGCTGATTGAATGATTGTTGATTGACAGTCCATCCCATCCCACAAGAAGCACTAACCTGTCTCCTAACCCCTCCCCTTGGCTCTAATAAGAGGAGGAGCTGCCCCTCATTCCTGACACTACCCCCCAGGAGGCATCGGGTGCTTCTGGGGAGTCTGGGGCCTCTGGCACCTCAGGGGCCTCAGGGCCTGGGGACTCCGACTCTGGTGGGTCAGAGGTCACATTAATCTCTGACCCTGAAGAAGGTCAGTACCACCAAATAAAGAAACAATAAGAAAACAGATCTCTATGGTATTAACCCATTGTATCATATGTGTAAGGATAACAGGGGTAAAGGTCCCGAAAACTTTGAGCAGAAAGCATGCTCTGCTGCCATGTCCGTATTTGGACAAGAGGAGGTGACCAAATAATCTGGTTAAGAGATGCTTTTCAAAGGATTTGTGGTTGACAAGTAGGAATCTCCAATTCCAGCTAAGAACACTGTTCCAATATACCTAGAGTTAAAGTAGAAGGTTTACATACATACATACATTTAAACTCAGTTTTTCACAATTCCTGACATTTAATCCTAGTAAAAATTATTAGGTAAATTAAGATCACCACTTTATTTTAAGAATGTGAAATGTCAGACTAATAGTAGAAATTTATTTATTTCAGCTTTTATTTCTTTCATCACATTCCCATTGGGTCAGAAGTTTACATACACTCAATTAGTATTTGGTAGCATTGCCTTTCAATTGTTTAACTTGGGTCAAATGTTTTGCATAGCTTTCCACAAGCTTCCCACAATAAGTTGGGTGAATTTTGGCCCATTCCTCCTGACAGAGCTGGTGTAACTGAGTCAGGTTTGTAGGCCTCCTTGCTCGCACAAGCTTTTTCAGTTCTGCCCACACATTTTCTATGGGATTGAGGTCAGGGATTTGTGATGGCCACTCCAATACCTTGACTTTGTTGTCCTTAAGCCATTTGCCACAATTTTGGAACTTTGGGTCATTGTTCATTTGGAAGATCCATTTGCAACCAAGCTTTAACTTCCTGACTGATGTCTTGAGATGTTGCTTCAATATATCCACATAATTTTCCTTCTCATGATGCCATCTATTTTGTGAAGTGCACCAGTCCCTCCTGCAGCAAAGCATCCCTACAACATGATGCTGCCACCCCCGTGCTTCACTGTTGGGATGGTGTTCCTTGGCTTGCAAGCCTCCCTCTTTTTCCTCCAAACATAACGATGGTCATTATGGCCAAACAGTTCTATTTTTGTTTCATCAGACCAGAGGACATTTCTCCAAAAAGTATAATCTTTGTCCCCATGTGCAGTTGCAATCCGTAGTCTGGCTTTTTTATGGCGGTTTTGGAGCAGTGGCTTCTTCCTTACTGAGCGGCCTTTCAGGTTATGTCGACATAGGACTCGTTTTAATGTGGATATAGATACTTTTGTACCTATTTCCTCCAGCATCTTCACAAGGTCCTTTGCTGTTGTTCTGGGATTGATTTGCACTTTTCGCACCAAAGTACGTTCATCTCTAGGAGACAGAAAGCATCTCCTTCCTGAGCGGTAAGACAGCTGCGTGGTCCCATGGTGTTTATACTTGCGTACTTTTGTTTGTAGAGATGAACGTGGTACCTTCAGGCATTTGGAAATTGCTCCCAAGGATGAACCAGACGTGTGGAGGTCTACAGTTTTTTTTTCTGATGTCTTGGCTGATTTATTTAGATTTTCCCATGATGCCAAGCAAAGAGGCACTGAGTTTGAAGGTAGGCCTTTAAATACATCCACAGTACACCTCCAATTGACTCAAATGATGTCAACTAGCCTATCAGAAGCTTCTAAAGCCTTGACAAAATGTTCTGGAATTTTCTTATCTGTTTAAAGGCACAGTCAACTTAGTGCATGTGTTAAGGTTTTCTTCCGGTACAAAACACTAAACGTAATATGGTTCCCAATCAGAGACAACGATAAACACCTGCCTCTGATTGAGAACCACTCCAGGCAACCATAGACTTTTCTAGACAACTATACTACACCACAATCCCATAACCTACAAAAAAAACCTAGACAAAACACACCACATAAATAACCCATGTCACACCCTGGCCTGACCAAAATAATAAAGAAAACACAAAATACTAAGACCAGGGCGTGACAGCATGTAAACTTCTGACCCACTGGAATTGAGATACAGTGAAATAATCTGTCTGTAAACAATTGTTGAAAAAATGAATTGTGTCATGCACAAAGTAGATGTGCTTAACCAACTTGCCAAAACTATAGTTTGTTAACAAGAAATTTGTGTAGTGGTTGAAAAACAGGTTTTAATGACTCCAACCTGAGTGTATGTAAACTTCCAACTTCAACTGTATTTCAACTGTATTTATATTAAACATATATCAAACATATATCAACATAACATAACATAACATAACATAATTCCATTCCCAAGATTCCATTTAACTATTACCTAATTGAATCAGTTAAATGTGTCATAAACAACGACAACAACACAACTCCCTTGCTATTTGTGACTTCTCACCGTGGCAAACAGCACTTGTTGTCGTGTCACTGTCCATGCTGTTTCCAACCTGTCTCCTACCTCATCTCTATCTCTAACAAGAGGAGGAAGTGCTCCTGACTACTCCGAAAACCCCTCAGGAGTCTGGAGGTACAGTAGGCTCAGGGGGCTCTGGGTTGCCAGAGGTTGACTTGGACATTAAAGGTCAGTATCCAGCACAAACACTAACTGTTCAATCAAAACCTGTAACCAGGCTTCTGGGGTTATAGGGTCTATTCTACTTCACTATACAGTATATGGGGTCTATCACATTCCCATATCGAAACCTATTTTCTCATATCTTTATATGAGTTGTCTCTTCCATTTCACCCCAGAAACCCTGGTTTTGATTGAATAGGGTTATTGAATCTTATGTGCCTCCTGTTAAAACTGACCACAAACTGTGTTGAAGCCATATGTGTCTGTAATGTCCGTTACACGATGTCTTGTCCTTCCTTACCTGTCACAAACACTGTCATGTGTCTGTCTGTATCATGTGTTTACTATCAAGTTGCTCTACGATATGAGTCTGTAACGTCTGTTATCGTCATCTTCACCAAACGTCTGTGTTATAACCTGTCCCGAACACCATTAACACAATATGTCTAACATTGGGAATGCACTACACATCAACCATAGCACCGCAGCAACAACTCTCATAATGTGCACACCTTGGTCACATCAAAAGCTGCATCCAATCCAGACTTGACAACATTTATTGATGCAAGAGGTAAAACAAACAAATCATATCAACACTGAGTGCACGTCTCCACCATTCTACAAACCCATTGTTACTGCATCGAAGGCTGGTGGCCTAAACTTCATCACACAACATTTCAGACCTATCAACTGTTCTCTCAAGTGTATCACCTACCTCCTTCTTACTTCCTTGTCCTGTCTGTCCCAGGTATGCCTACCTGCCTGCTGTGCACCTGTCTGGGTGGTTCTGTCTACTGTGATGATGTGAAGCTGACGAGCGTGCCGCCTCTCCCCAAAGAGACCACTCACTTCTACGCCCGCTACAACCACATCACCAAGATCAACAAGGGCGACTTTGCTCAGATGAGTAGGTGTCACATGTTAAAGGCACAGCCTGTGAGATTTCCTGCTGTTCAATGGCTGTTTCAATTAATGAAACCACGTAGAACAGTCTGAGTACTTTACCTTCTCTCTCTTGCAGACAAGCTGAAGAGGATCGACTTGACCGCCAACGAGATTGCATCCATCGCTGATGATGCGTTCTCCGGCCTGCCCGTGCTGGAGGAGCTGGTGCTCCGTGAGAACGGCGTGTCACAGCTTCCTGCCCTTCCGCCCGTGATGACCCTCATCGACGCCAGCCACAACAACATTGGCGCCACAGGCATCCACAAAGAGGCTTTCAAGGTATGTAAGGTCTGACAAGGATCACAAACAATGTATTTGCTTTTTCCCAGCATTATCACATTTGATTCCCCTAATGGACTAATCACCAAGCCCTTGATGAGTTGAATCATGTGTGAGTGCTGGGATGAAACAAAAACAGCTATGTATTGAGACTGTCTGGCATAAATGACTCCTCTAAATGTAAACACTGTGTTTTGTTTAGGACATGACGGGTCTGCTGTACCTGTACCTAACAGACAACCACATCGACCACATCCCTGTGCCCCTACCGGACAGCCTGCGCTCTCTGCACCTACAGGTACCTGCACTCCTGCCTCATTACTGCCCTCTTGTGGGTGATGTGAGAACTATAGGATTACCTCCATACTGTACACTGGTGGTGGTTAGAGGGATTTTTGCTCAACTGACCACCATATCCCCTCTATCTGCAAGCTGTTTCAAAACATTCAGTTTCAGTTATTAGGGGAAAGTGTTGTATATTTAAACTGTACTTTTCTCCAGCACTGTGTCAGACCTGTGCAGAATCTCAAACAAGCATTAGTTGGTCTTGCATTGTTTTTTAAGGCCCCAGATTAATGAATGTGTTGTTTCAGAGTGTTTTCGTAGACTTCCAATGCCTTGTTTTCCAGCGCAACAACATTCAGATGATACACGAGGACACGTTCTGCAACCTGAAAGACTTCAACTACATCAGGAACGCACTGGAGGACATTCGCCTGGACGGCAACCCCATCAACCTCAGCAGGACCCCACAGGCCTATGTGTGTCTGCCCCGCGTCCCCATCGGAGCCCACATCTAACCACACACTGATCAATATACACGCATCTTTACACAGCTCAACTCATTGTCTACGAGACATATGTACATACCATACACACACTTACCTACTGGACAGATCCTAAAAGTTGTCCAGTCTATCAGTTCATTTGCAATCTGCACATACAGTAAACACCGGAACACACTACCTACCTTCCCTAATTTAAGTCTGATCAGTTGTTGATCGCATACATAACACACAGTGAGAGAGATGGTGCGTATCCCTCATTCCTACACACACACACACACAAATACACACCAGATATCTTTTTGTCAAAAGCCAAACTGTTCAGCAACTTGAAGCAAACAAAAATACAATGAAAATGTGACATTTTATTGATCCAACAATCGAACATTGTTTCATGTCTGTTCCTGACTGGCAACGGCAACCAGTAATATTGTTTAAATATGTTTTTGTAAAGGAAAAAAAATTATATTACAGAAATCTAACACTATTTAAAAAAACAATTATACTAGCATAAACTAATTGAAGCTTACTGGAACGCTAAATTGAATACCAATGCAATAAAAGGAGCAATTAAACAAGCATTTGTAAAGTCTGTACTGTAATATAAAAATATATTCAGAACTTTTTTTTTTACATGAACTGCAATATTTGGCATATTACATTTCAAAGTTCTTGTTATGACCACAATAGTCTATATCAATAAAGATCAAGACTATTGTATGACCAAGGGGGAGGGGGGGGGGGGGTTGTTGGGTGTGGATGGGGTTAATAAGAAGAAACAGCCTGCTATTGTGTGCTTTGTATGGAAATACCACAATTGAATAAAGTTGTTTTGATGACCTGGCTTAACATTTTAATTGAGAATTGACCGGTAAGGTGTGTAGCTGCAAAGTGACTTTGAATGAACTGATTGAGTACAACTGTTTAGGCAGTTCATGTTCAAATACTTCTAGCCCAGATAACAATAGGCATACAGGCATCTCTGAACAGCAATACAAAAAGGATTTGTCATTGAAAACTTTGTACATTCATAGAAAATAAAACCAATACAAATTATATCCAATTACTTTCCAATTGAATAGTCTAGTCTAGTGTAAACAAACATGTAATTGTTCTTCACATACGTTCAACCAACTTTTCAAACATCTTGAGGAATCTCTCGGTTCTTTCCAACGACCCAACGACCCTCTGTCCTCCTGTTTTACAGCTTTGTCCTTCCGCACCGTTCTCCTCCGCTGCTCTACCCTCCGCCAGTAGAACTCTGTCTCTGTCCACAGCCAGCCGATCCCTGGCCACCTGCGCTTTCTCCTTCTCTATCAGCCCCCTCTCCCTCTCCACCGCTGCCTTCTCCCTCTCCAGTTGGGCACGCTCCCGGTCCAGGTTGGCCATCTCTCGTTCCAGCCCTGCTTGCTCTCTCTCCAGCGCCATCCGCTCTCTCCCCATCACCTCTCGCTCGCCCTCCAATGCCGCCCGTTCGGTCTCCAGCGTCGCCCTCTCGGTGTCCATCTCGTCCAGGTCGCAGTGCATCCCCATCACCCCTATTCCGCCAATCATGGATCTCTTCCTGGGCCGGGCATCAGGGAGAAAATCACTGTCGCTAGTGCCCGGGGGGAGTGGGCCGATGATGGGGGCTGAGCCTGCCAGACGCCCCTCCATTGCGTCACTCATCAGATCGTACCAACGCCAACTGTGGGGGAACACCTGCACCCCTGGGGGAGGGTACTTCAGCTCCTGTCCCCAAATGAAGGATAAACAGTATTAGTAGCTAGTCGGATAATGAAGGATTTGATGAATAGTTGAGTAGACGTTAGGCTTGGACAAAGTAGTAGGCACAGGATGTCTCTAGGACAGGGTTATTTAGAACTTTACAAGGATGCCTATTAAAGGGTCAATTTCAGGTGTTTCCATCCTGAGGTACACCGTGTGGCCACGCCTTCAAATTAGCAGATTCTGCCATTTCAGCCACACCTGTTGCTGACGTGTATAAAATCAAGCACACAGCCATGCAATCTCCATAGACAAACATTGGTAGTAGAATGGCCTTACAGAAGAGCTCAGTGACTTTCAACGTGGCACTGTCATAGGATGCCACCTTTCCAACAAGTCAGTTCGTCAAATTTTTTGCCCTGGTCAACTGTAAGTGCTGCTACTGTGAAATGGAAACATCTAGGAGCAACAACGGCTAAGCCGCGAAGTGGCAGGCCACACAAGCTCACAGAACAGGACCGTTGAGTGCTGAAACACGTATCATGTAAAAATCGCCTATCCTCGGTTGTGACACTCACTACAGCGTTCCAAAATGCCTCTGGAAGCAATGTCAGCACAAGAACTGTTTGTAGGGAGTTTCATGAAATGGGTTTTCATGGCCAAGCAGCCACACACTAGCCTAAGATCACCATGCGCAATGTCAAGCATCAACTGAAGTTGTGTAAAGCTTGCAGTCATTGGACTCTGGAGCAGTGGAAATGCGTTCTCTGGAGAGATTAATCCCGCTTCACCATCTGGCAGGCAGACAGGTTTGGTGGATGCCAGGAGAACGCATCCTGCCCAAATACATAGTTCCAACTATAAAGTTTGGTGGAGCAGGAATAATGGTCTGGCGCTGTTTTTTATGGTTCGGGCTTAGCTGCTTAGTTCCAGTGAAGGGTAATAACACTACAGCATACAATGACATTCTAGACGATTCTGTGCTTCCAGGTTTGTGGCAACAGTTTAGGGAAGGCCCTTTCCTGTTTCAGCATGACATTGCCCCCATGCACAAAGCAAGGTCCATGCAGAAATGGTTTGTTGAGATCTGTGTGGAAGAACTTGACAGGCCTGTACAGAGTCCTGACCTCAACCGACTGGCCTGCAGAGCCCTGAGCCCCATCAAACACCTTTGGGATGAATTGGAATGCAGACTGCGAACCAGGCCTAATCAGCCAACATAAGTGCCTGCCCTCACAAATGCTCATGGCTGAATGGAAGCAAGTCCCCACAGCAATGTTCCAACATCTAGTGAAGAGCCTTCCCAGAAGAGTGGAGGCTGTTATAGCAGCAAAGGGAAGACCAACTCCATATTAATACCCATGATTTTGGAATGAGATGTTCGACAAGCAGATGTCCATTTACTTTTGGATATGTAGTGTATGTAGGATGCAATTGCTACCTTGTATCTCTTCTTCAGGTTTTCCCATTTTTTCATTGCCTGACTGGCTGTCATCTTCCCCTGCAAGCCCATGTGTTTGAGGATGGCCCTGCAACAACAACAAAAAAGGTACACAATGACCATTTCGATTTCAAAACATACACATTGACTCGTCTCCATGACAGGTAAAATGAAAAAACGTATCTAACAAAACGTGCACTGGGAGGATCTCGGGTAAGTATCTGAACTCACCTCCAGGCCAGTCGAGAGGCATTTCTCCTCCCCGTAAACATGTAGCGATTTGATACGCGCAATTTCACAAAGTCCATTGTTTCATATTCAGACACTGAAATAAATACATATGTTTTAAATCACTACATGCACAATGTAATTGAAATTAAATAATTCACATTTTGACTAATAGGACAAATGTGGATCGCACCGTCTGATGTCTACGCACGCATCTGCTCGAACAAGTATTCGAGACAAGGCGCCATGATGTCCCCTTTGTAGGTAACGTTAGCTAGCTTTCTTGCTAACTAGCTCGGAGTTCCTTACTTCATTTGCAGTCCTAAATAAACATATAAAGGATAAATTGACTACTTACATTTGTATGTGTATTCTGAATTCACTTTCTTTTTACTTTTCTTTTTTGCATTATTAGAGTATAGCGGTAGCGTGTGTTCGATGTTTTCCATTGTAGCATCCATGTTAGCTAGCACTACGAAGGGACCACAACGGAGTGCACTTCGTCTCTTCCGCCCTTCGTCTCTTCTTCTTCGTGTTGGTTTCCGGACGCAGACTAGTCGCATTTAGGCATATTGCTTCCACCCACAGTTCAGACTGTGCACACGCACCACATACTACCATTCCTCACCTCACATTCGCAAGTGCCACTGCCTACATCAGAACGTTTTATTACTAAAGCTGTAAGATATGCAGCGGGTCACAGTCTATCTAGTGGCTCAGGTACATATTCAGGACGAATTCTGTGTTCTACACATATCAAATCAAACCTTATTTGTCACATGCGCCGAAAACAACAAGTGTAGACGCGAAATGCTTGCTTACAAGCCCTTAACCAGCAGTCCAGTTCAAGATGAGTTAAGAAAATATTTACCAAATAAGCTAAAGTAAAAATAATTTTAAAAAAGTAACACAACAACATAACAATAACGAGACTATATACAGGGGGTACCGAGTCAGTGTGCAGGGGTACAGGTTAGAGGTCATTTGTACATGTAGGTAAGGGTGAAGTGACAATACATAGATAATAAACAGCTAGTATCAGCATTGTACAAAACAAATGGGGGGGGGTCAATGTAATAGTCTGGTGGCCATTTGATTAATTGTTCAGCAGTATTATGGCTTGGGAGTAGCAGCTGTTAAGGAGCCTTTTGGTGCTAGACTTGGAGCTCCGGTACCGCTTGCTGTGCAGTTACAGAGAAAACCGTCTATGACTTGGGTGACTGGAGTCTCTGACAAACAGAAAATATATCAATAAGGGATCATAGCTTCAACCTGGTCAGTCTGTCATTGAAAGAGCAGGTGTTACTAATGTTTTGTATACACACAGAGATATAGGCAAACAAATGCTCGACCTGCAGATGAGTATGAGGGGGGAGTTTCTGTAGAAAAGCCAACGATAAAGGCTTGCACTCCTTTTTTTATTTGTGTTGTGCTGTTGCTTCACTTTGTGCATGGGGGCGTTGTCATGCTGTAACAGGAAAGGGACTTCCCCGTTGCCACAAAGTTGGATGCACAGAATTGTCTAGAATGTCATGGTAAGCTGTAGTGTTAAGATTTTCCTTCACTGGAACTAAAGGGTCTAACCCAAACCATGAAAAACAGCCCGAGACCATTATTCCTCCTCCACCAAACTTTAGAGTTGGCGCTATGCATTGGGGTAGCATTCTCCTGGCATCTGCCATACCCAGTCGGACTGCCAGATGGTGAATCACTCCAGAGAACACATTTCCACTGCTCCAGAGTCCAATGGCGGTGAGCTTTACACCACTCCAGCCGATGCTTGGCATTGCACTTGGTGATCTTAGGCTTGTGTGTGGCTGCTCGGCCATGGAAACCCATTTAATGAAGCTCCCGGTGAACAGTTCTTGTGTTGATGTTGCTGAGTTCCTAGGTGAAGAGTATCATTATAAATGAACCATTACATACAGTATACCTTATCATAAGTCCTTAAACAGTGGCCTGAAACTCATAGTTTTACAGGCCTGCAAGTAGGGTTGCAAAATTCCAGACTTTCACAAACATTCTTCCAGTAATCTTCCAACCAGGACTTCTGGAAAATGTGAGAAATGTACCAGAATGTTGCAAGCCTAACTGTAAATCACAATACACTGGCTTGCAAAGTGATACGTAATACCTGTTGGAATCTAGCCAGTGTTAGGCTATCCAACAGTTGAAATTTGAATTCACCCACAACCTGTATTCATAATGACTGCCAGAGTTAAGAACATTTAAATGAAACTATCTAAGGCATTTAAACTGGAACAACCATTTCAGTAACGGGTGCAAAAATGTAATTATTTGATTAGTTTAGAAAAAACATGTTTATCTTTGTGTAACATAACATTTAATCAATTACTCAATGTACATGCAAAAACACAGATATTAAAATCAATTCCCCCCTGAAAATATTTACCTGCAGTAGAGCATGCTGGGAAAAAAGTTAATTTGTTATCGTATCTTTCAAAAAAATATAAAAAAATATAAATATATATATTTCCCACCTTTATTTAACCAGGTAAGCTAGTTGAGAACAAGTTCTCATTTACAACTGCGACCTGGCCAAGATAAAGCATAGCAGTGCGACACAAACAACACAGTTACACATGTAATAAACAAGCGTACAGTCAATAACACAATAGAAAAAAAGAAAGTCTATATACAGGGTGTGCAAGTGGCAAGAGGAGGTAGGCAATAAATGGGCCATAGTAGCGAAGTAATTACAATTTAGCAGATTAACACTGGAGTGATAAATGAGCAGTTGATGATGTGCAAGTAGAGATACTGGTGTGCAAAAGAGCAGATTTTTTTTTTTAAACAATATGGGGAGGAGGTAGGTAGATTGGGTGGGCTATTTACAGATGGACTATGTACAGGTGCAGCGATTGGTTAGCTTCTCAGATAGCTGATGTTTAAAGTTAGTGATGGAAATATAAGTCTCCAGCTTCAGCGATCTTTGCAATTTGTTCCAGTCACTGGCAGCAGAGAACTGGAAGGAAAGGCAGCCAAATGAGGTGTTGGCTTTGGGGATGACCAGTGAGATATACCTGCTGGAGCGTGTGCTACGGGTGGATGTTGTTATCGTGACCAGTGAGCTGAGATAAGGCAGAGCTTTACCTAGCATAGACTTATAGATGACCTGGAACCAGTGGGTCTGGCGACGAATATGTAGCGAGGGCCAGCCAACTAGAGCATACAGGTCACAGTGGTGGGTGGTATAAGGGGCTTTGGTAACAAAACAAATGGCACTGTGATAGACTGCATCCAGTTTTCTGAGTAGAGTATTGGAAGCTATTTTGTAGATGACATCGCCGAAGTCGAGGATCGGTAGGATAGTCAGTTTTACTAGGGTAAGTTTGGTGGCGTGAGTGAAGGAGGCTTTGTTGCGAAATAGAAAGCCGATTCTAAATTTGATTTTGGATTGGAGATGTTTAATATGAGTCTGGAAGGAGGGTTTACAGTCTAGCCAGACACCTAGATATTTGTAGTTGTCCACATATTCTAGGTCAGAACCGTCCAGGGTAGTGATGCTAGTCGGGTGGGCGGGTGCGGGCAGCGAACGGTTGAAAAGCATGCATTTGGTTTTACTAGCGTTTATGAGCAGTTGGAGGCCACGGAAGGAGTGTTGTATAGCATTGAAGCTCGTTTGGAGGTTAGTTAACACAGTGTCCAAGGAAGGGCCAGATGTATACAGCATGGTGTCATCTGCGTAGAGGTGGATCAGGGAATCACCCGCAGCAAGAGCGACATCATTGATATATACAGAGAAAAGAGTTGGCCCAAGAATTGAACCCTGTGGTACTCCCATAGAGACTGCCAGAGGTCTGGACAACAGGCCCTCTGATTTGACACACTGAACTCTGTCTGCGAAGTAGTTGGTGAACCAGGTGAGGCAGTCATTTGAGAAGCCAAGGCTATTGAGTCTGCCGATAAGAAAATGGTGATTGACAGAGTCGAAAGCCTAGGCCAGGTCGATGAAGACGGCTGCACAGTACTGTCTTTTATCGATGGCGGTGATGATATCGTTTAGTACCTTGAGCGTAGCTCAGGTGCACCCGTGACCAGCTCGGAAACCGGATTGCACAGCGGAGAAGGTACGGTGGGATTCGAAATGGTCAGTGATCTGTTTATTAACTTGGCTTTCGAAGACTTTAGAGAGGCAGGGCAGGATGGATATAGGTCTATAACAGTTTGGGTCTAGAGTGTCACCCCCTTTGAAGAGGGGGATGACCGCGGCAGCTTTCCAATCTTTAGGGATCTCGGACGATACGAAAGAGAGGTTGAACAGACTGGTAATAGGGGTTGCAACAATGGCGGCGGATAGTTTTAGAAAGAGAGAGTCCAGATTGTCTAGCCCAGCTGACTTGTACGGGCCCAGCTTTTGCAGCTCTTTCAGAACATCTGGATTTGGGTGAAGGAAAAGCTGGAGAGGCTCGGGCAAGTAGCTGCGGGGGGCGGAGCTGGGGTAGCCAGGAGGAAAATAAGGTGTAGCTAAAGGGGTGGTTGGCCATAGAATAAACATAAAATTGGGTACTGGTGTGCTTCTGCACCCATTTTAAGTTGTGTCACAAATATATGTCTCTCCAATGTCCAGTCATATTATTATTTTTTTATTAACAACAATTTTAACAATATACAAACACATCTTTAAAAACCTATTTCACCAAATAACACAGAAACTTTATGCACAGGGGAATACACATTTAAACAAAAATACACATGGCTTCACAGGCATTTAGGGTTCCGTTTGCTTTACAGTATTTCAGATTGCACGGCATTTAAAATCAAAAATCAAGTTCAATTAAAAAATTAAGAGTTTTCTTTTGCCCACTTGCATTTATGTAAATAATGTTTTACCATATATAATGAAGATATGCATTATTTATACTTTGTTTTGATTTAAATCATGAAACAAAAGTAAAACATCTTTACCATCAACATGAACCCTAGCACCGGTTGATCTAAAAAATAAATGTTGTACATCCATCCAAAAGATCAAATACATTAAAATAATAAATGACTTATAGTTTGACAAAACACACACTTTTTATCAAAATACATTTTAAATTTTGTATTTAAATATTAAGCTTGATGCCCTCAATCTCACACAAATTATCAATGAACCTACCAGGTACAACCCCAAATCCGTAAACACGGGCACCCTCATAGATGTCATCCTAACTAACTCACCCTCCAAATACACCTCTGCTGTTTTCAATCAAGATCTCAGCGATCACTGCCTCATTGCCTGCATCCGTAATGGGTCTGCGACCAAACGACCACCCCTCATCACTGTCAAACGCTCCCTGAAACACTTCTGCGAGCAGGCCTTTCTAATCGACCTGGCTGGGGTATCCTGGAATGGCATTGACCTCATCCCGTCAGTAGATGATGCCTGGCTATTCTTTAAAAGTGCCTTCCTCACCATCTTAAATAAGCATGCCCCTCTCAAAAAATGTAGAACTAGAAATATATATAGTCCTTGGTTCACTCCGGACCTGTCTGCCCTTGACCAGCACAAAAACATAATGTGGCGTTCTGCATTAGCATCGAATAGCCCCTGTGATATGCAACTTTTCAGGGAAGTTAGGAACAAATATACACAGGCAATTAGAAAAGCTAAGGCAAGCTTTTTCAAACAGAAATGTGCATCCTGTAGTACTAACTCAAAAAGGTTCTGGGACACTGTAAAGTCCATGGAGAATAAGAGCACCTCCTCCCAGCTGCCCACTGCTCTGAGGCTAGGAAACACTGTCACCACCGATAAATCCACTATAATTGAGAATTTCAATAAACATTCTCTACGGCTGGCCATGCTTTCCACGTGGCTACCCCTACCCCGGTCAACTCCCCGGCATCCTCCACAGCAACCCGCCAAAGCCCTCACCATTTCTCCTTTACGCAAATCCAGATAGCTGATGTTCTGAAAGAGCTGCAAAATCTGGACCCCTACAAATCAGCCGGGCTAGACAATCTGGACCCTCTCTTTCTAAAATGATCTGCCGAAATTGTTGCAACCCCTATTACTAGCCTGTTCAACCTCTCTTTCGTATCATCTGAGATTCCCAAAGATTGGAAAGCTGCCGCGGTCATCCCCCTCTTTAAAGGGGGTGACACTCTAGACCCAAACTGCTACAGACCTACAGTGGGGCAAAAAAGTTTATCTCAATACTTTGTTATATACCCTTTGTTGGCAATGACAGAGGTCAAACGTTTTCTGTAAGTCTTCACAAGGTTTTCACACACTGTTGCTGGTATTTTGGTCCATTCCTCCATGCAGATCTCCTCTAGAGCAGTGATGTTTTGGGGCTGTTGCTGGGCAACACGGACTTTCAACTCCCTCCAAAGATTTTCTATGGGGTTGAGATCTGGAGACTGGCTAGGCCACTCCAGGACCTTGAAATGCTTCTTACGAAGCCACTCCTTCATTGCCCGGGCGGTGTGTTTGAGATCATTGTCATGCTGAAAGACCCAGCCACGTTTCATCTTCAATGCCCTTGCTGATGGAAGGATTTTTTCACTCAAAATCTCACGATACATGGCCCCATTCATTCTTTCCTTTACACGGATCAGTCGTCCTGGTCCCTTTGCAGAAAAACAGCCCCAAAGCATGATGTTTCCACCCCCCCATGCTTCACAGTAGGTATGGTGTTCTTTGGATGCAACTCAGCATTCTTTGTCCTCCAAACACGACAAGTTGAGTTTTTACCAAGAAGTTCTATTTTGGTTTCATCTGACCATATGACATTCTCCCAATCTTCTTCTGGATCATCCAAATGCTCTCTAGCAAACTTCAGACGGGCCTGGACATGTACTGGCTTAAGCAGGGGGACACATCTGGCACTGCAGGATTTGAGTCCCTGGCGGCGTAGTGTGTTACTGATGGTAGGCTTTGTTACTTTGGTCCCAGCTCTCTGCAGGTCATTCACTAGGTCCCCCCGTGTGGTTCTGGGATTTTTGCTCACCGTTCTTGTGATCATTTTGATCCCACGTGGTGAGATCTTGCGTGGAGCCCCAGATCGATGGAGATTATCAGTGGTCTTGTATGTTTTCCATTTCCTAATAATTGCTCCCACAGTTGATTTCTTCAAACCAAGCTGCTTACCTATTGCAGATTCAGTCTTCCCAGCCTAGTGCACGTCTACAATTTTGTTTCTGGTGTCCTTTGACAGCTCTTTGGTCTTGGCCATAGTGGAGTTTGGAGTGTGACTGTTTGAGGTTGTGGACAGGTGTCTTTTATACTGATAACAAGTTCAAACAGGTGCCATTAATACAGGTAACGAGTGGAGGACAGAGGAGCCTCTTAAAGAAGAAGGTCAGAAAGAGCCAGAAATCGTGCTTGTTTGTAGGTGACCAAATACTTATTTTCCACCATAATTTGCAAATAAATTCATTAAAAATCCTACAATGTGATTTTCTGGATTTTTTTTTTCATTTTGTCTGTCATAGTTGAAGTGTACCTATGATGAAAATTACAGGCCTCTCTCATCTTTTTAAGTGGGAGAACTTGCACAATTGGTGGCTGACTAAATACTTTTTTGCCCCACTGTATGCTACCGTTCAAAAGTTTGGAGACACTTAGAAATGTCCATGTTTTTGAAAGAAAAGCACATTTTATGTCCATTAAAATAACATCAAATTGATCAGAAATACAGTGTAGACATTGATAATGTTGTAAATGACTATTGTATCTGGAAACGGCTGATTTTTTAAATTGAATATCTACATAGGAAAACAGGTCCATTATCAGCAACCATCACTACTGTGTTCCAATGACACGTTGTGTTAGCTAATCCAAGTTTATAATTTTAAAAGGCTAATTGATCATTAGAAAACTATTTTGCAATTATGTTAGCACAGCTGAAAACTGTTGTTCTGATTACTTAATATGGTTTGGTTGACTGATCAAAATTATTTCAAGGACTTTGAACAAATACTTTTGGTAACTTTTCTCTCTCTCTCTCTCTCTCTCTGTAGAGCAGTGAGTATTGATTTCAAGGCGATGAGAGTCCGCGGTAAGAAGAATCGAGGGTGAGGCGCTTGGATGGTCAGCAGACAGAGTGGATCTGGTTCTACTCAACTAGCAAAGGCTGGACCAAATATGGAGAAAAAGTACAGCAGAACACCAGGCAACAACCCCAAGTGTACCGTTATCTTTAGAAGCTGAATTTAGGAACATGCCAGGGTTAAGGTCTATTCTATTTCAATTCAGTCATCGGTTCCAATATCTTCGAGATCCGTTTCAGACGTGAGTCAGATTGAAAGAAACCTTAGACAAAGACTTATATTGACATTAAAACTTTAATGTCAGAATAATAGTTGCGAGAATGATTTATTTCAGCTTTTATTTCTTTCACCACATTCCCATTGGGTCAGAAGTTTACATGCACTCAATTAGTATTTGGTAGCATTGCCTTTCAATTGTTTAACTTTGGTTAAACGTTTCGGTTAGCCTTCCACAAGCTTCCCACAATAAGTTGGGTGAATTTTGGCCCATTCCTCCTGACAGAGCTGGTGTGACTGAGTCAGGTTTTTAGGCCTCCTTGCTCGCACAAGCTTTTTCAGTTCTGCCCACAAACTTTCTATAGGATTGAGGTCAGGGCTTTGTTATGGCCACTCCAATACCTTGACATTGTTGTCCTTAAGCCATTTCGCCACAACTTTGGAAGTATTCTTGGGGTCATTGTCCATTTGGAAGACCCATTTGCAACCAAGCTTTAACATGATGTCTTGAGATTTCAATATATCCACATAATTTCCCTGTCTCGTGATGCCATCTATTTTGTGAAGTACACCAGTCCCTCCTGCAGCAAAGCATCCCTACAACATGATGCTGCCACCCCCGTGCTTCACTGTTGGTATGGTGTTCTTTGGCTTGCAAGCTTCCCCCTTTTTCCTCCAAACATAACGATGGTCATTATGGCCAAACAGTTCTATTTTTGTTTCATCAGACCAGAGGACATTTCTCCAAAAAGTATAATCTTTGTCTCCATGTGCAGTAGCAATCCATAGTCTGGCTTTTTTTATGCCGGTTTTGGAGCAGTGGCTTCTTCCTTACTGAGCGGCCTTTCAGGTTATGTCGACATAGGACTCGTTTTAATGTGGATATAAATACTTTAGTACCTGTTTCCTCCAGCATCTTCACAAGGTCCTTTGCTGTTGTTCTGGGATTGATTTGCACTTTTCACACAAAAGTAAGTTCATCTCTAGGAGACAGAGCGCGTCTCCTTCCTGAGCGGTATGACGGCTGCGTGGTCCCATGGTGTTTATACTTGCGTACTTTTGTTTGTACAGATGAACGTGATACCTTCAGGCATTTGGAAATTGCTCCCAAGGATGAACCAGACTTGTGGAGGTCTACAATTTGTTTTCTGAGGTCTTGGCTGATTTCTTTTGATTTTCCCATGATGTCAAGCAAAGAGGCACTGAGTTTGAAGGTAGGCTTTGAAATACATTCACAGGTAAACCTCCAATTGACAGAAAATATGTTAATTAGCCTATCAGAAGCTTCTAAAGCCATGACATGATTTTCTGTAATTTTTCAAGCTGTTTAAAGGCACAGTCAACTAAATGTATGTAAACTTCTGACCCACTGGAATTGTGATACAGTGAATTTTAAGTGAAATAATCTGTCTGTAAACAATTGTTGGAAAAATTAATTGTGTCATGCACAAAGTAGAAGTTCGAACCGACTTGCCAAAACTATAGTTTGTTAACAAGAAGTTTGTGGAGTGGTTAAAAAAAGAGTTTTAATGACTCCAACCTAAGTGTAATGTAAACTTCCAACTTCAACTGTATATATAAATACACATATATACACCGCCTTTTATAGAGCTCCTGGATGTACTGGGCCGTACGTGCTAATGGATCCATGTCCTTCACTGGTCGTTGCCAAGCAGTTGCCAGTCTGTGACTCACTCATGTCTGTGACTCACTCAAAACAGAAAGACTCAACGTAACTGGGAAAGTGAAAGTATGTGAATAAACATTTTCTGCGTTGCTTATTCATTTCTCTGTTCATTATGTGTTTGTCAGAAAGGAGACAGGTGAGCGGCAAGAGGAAGAGGAAAGTTGTCCGTCGTCCAAAGTACAAACCCCCTCAAAGCGGAAATCTGTAAGTTCAAACACAGTCGAACGGATTGCCCCTTTAGGAGAAGACATCGACTGTGCCATAGATAAAACCCTCATTATTTGAATGTGCTGATTTGAATGTATTGATATTTTACTTGAGATAAACGAAACGGTCTCTCTGATTGAACAGAATTGGTCGAGTGACATCTGCTTTCCAGAGAGTGAAGATGTCTCCAGCGGGCCAGAGTGAATCTCCAGAGTGGTTAGTTTGGGGGGAAAAGTGGGCGATGGCACACCTTCAAAGACAGTGCTGACATTGAAGACCAGTACCAGCAGGACTTCAATGGATCCATGTCCTTCACTGTCAACGGACAGGCCTACAAGCTGGACTTCTCAGGTAGGAGGCCTCAAGATGATGATAGCCTTGCAGATGATGTGTAACTCATGTTAGAGGAGAGATAACTTCAGTGGGATCTCTTTTGAAGGTCATTATTCTTATAATTCGATTTTCTAGAAAAGGAATGACAATATGTATTTAGGCCTTATCTGAAGCATTCTCTAAAAGTCTCTGTCTTTTGCAGCCATGAAGCAAACCAACCAGTCTACAAGGGCGACGCGCAACATCAGGCGTGTCTAAAGAGCATGAAGAACAGCGCAACACTCCGACATCATCATTGCTGTTTATTTTAGGGGACGTAGAATTGTTGGGTTGCTATGATTTACATGCAAGAACCTGCCATTAGATCACTAACGAAATACATGCCTATTGCAGAAAAGGACTACAGATATTGGATGTACACACTGTGTATGAAACAACATGCACAATAACAAACTGTTTACCTTTTTCTGTGTGTGTTTTGTTGTTGTTGCCCCGCAAAAGCAACGTGCATTATCTGCAAATTTGGTAAGAAATATTTGATCTGTTGTAATGGCCTGGTGTAATATGTGATAATAGGGCATTTCGTTTCCTGACGAGAACAACCCAGCCAATCAGAATATAGATAATAAGGCATTTCGTTTCCTGACGAGAACAACCCAGCCAATCAGAATATAGATAATAAGGCATTTCGTTTCCTGACGAGACCTCCCAGCCAATCAGAATATAGATAATAAGGCATTTCGTTTCCTGACGAGAACAACCCAGTCAATCAGAATATAGATAATAAGGCATTTCGTTTCCTGACGAGACCTCCCAGCCAATCAGAATATAGATAATAAGGCATTTTGTTTCCTGACGAGAACAACCCAGTCAATCAGAATATAGATAATAAGGCATTTTGTTTCCTGACGAGAACAACCCAGTCAATCAGAATATAGATAATAAGGCATTTCGTTTCCTGACGAGAACAACCCAGTCAATCAGAATATAGATAATAAGGCATTTCGTTTCCTGACGAGAACAACCCAGTCAATCAGAATATAGATAATAAGGCATTTCGTTTCCTGACGAGACCTCCCAGCCAATCAGAATATAGATAATAAGGCATTTTGTTTCCTGACGAGAACAACCCAGTCAATCAGAATATAGATAATAAGGCATTTCGTTTCCTGACGAGAACAACCCAGTCAATCAGAATATAGATAATAAGGCATTTCGTTTCCTGACGAGAACAACCCAGTCAATCAGAATATAGATAATAAGGCATTTCGTTTCCTGACGAGAACAACCCAGTCAATCAGAATATAGATAATAAGGCATTTCGTTTCCTGACGAGACCTCCCAGCCAATCAGAATATATCATGAAGTACCAGAAATTTCTGTATGTCTCGACAGAAAAAGACTTTGAAGTCAGATTTGGCTGTTAAATATTTTAAGCAGATATTGCACTTTGCCTTTGTAGGGTATACATGTATGAGGAATGCTGTAGCAGACTGTAGGGTATACATGTATGAGGAATGCTGTAGCAGACTGTAGGGTATACATGTATGAGGAATGCTGTAGCAGACTGTAGGGTATACATGTATGAGGAATGCTGTAGCAGACTGTAGGGTATACATGTATGAGGAATGCTGTAGCAGACGGCCATGATCAAGTAACTGGGACATTTTGTTAGATAACATTTGTGTGCATGATGTTGAAATGTAGGTCATACCTTTTATCTCAGGTGTTGTTCGAAACCTCGTTAAATAAGCCTTAATATTTTAATTGAATCATTTATTTGAATCAAGGGTCATAGCCAATTATGTATATACACATCATTGGTCATGTAGCTGGTGTTCATTTCTAACATGGCTGTTCAGAATAAACAGCCCACTGACTGCCTTGTACTTTACACCTAGATGAGTTACATTTTTATTGCTGCATTAAATTCTCAGAAGAACTGCGAGTAAACTAATTCTGTTAAGAACAGTTTGACTTTTAGCAATGATGAATTGATTATGTTTTATGAAAATCAATGCAATACAATCTACAGTAATGTGGTAGTAACAATGTTGGAATAACACTGCGTTAAAATGTTCCTAAAAAAGGGTCTGACGCTTGTCCTAGGTACCTTAATATGATTGAAAGCTTAAACTGCCGTATTGTTACTGTACACAATGAATAAAGACAAAAAACAGTGTATGTTTCCATGAAATAAGGTTTTGATTAAAAGCTGGAATAAAATCGGAAATGTTTGAATGTTTTTATTTTGTGTTCTGGTAGTTTCCATGATTGTTCTTGGTTCTACTAACTCTGCGTTTCACCAACCCTTTGTTCATCTTTATTTATCTTTCTCCAATCTGAAAGGTTATGTTTTATGCGAAACAAAGCCGCGCCCGTCATGCCCAAGAAATGAAAGTGAAAGCAATACAAAATAAAGTCTTGACTGATGTGTAAAGACGAATGGAATTTTCACTCTATATTATCAACTAAAAGTAAGACGTTTTTTTTAATATACAACCATTTGACTATTATATTTATATTTAAATAACTTGCCTTTCAAATAACTTTTCTATACATGATTTAATACGCATTTAATATTTTGGGAGGTTTTTTGTACTAAAGCAAGCAAGTCGGCTCGTCATTGCCTAGATTATTTGTAACTTTGTTATAATGATTACGTTTTATATCTGTTATTTACAGTGTCATTACGTGGGTTTGGCAATAGTTATCTGGTAAGTTTACGAGCATTACAGGTCAACATTTCTCAGTTGCATTATTGTTTGCATAGACTATTGTCAATAACACACCAACAAAACATTTTATTGTCAAATGCCTAATGCTGATGTCACAGCTGACTACTTGAGCAATACATCTGCAATAGCAGAAAATCAAGTATTTAACAACGAATAAGAGCCCATGGACCTGCCGGTATATCATTCTGTAGATGTACATTATTTATAGGAAATAGTTTCAGACTTGTTTATTACCGATCTAATCCTTGTTGAAGGAAAATGAGGAAGAGGAGGAGGAGGAAGAGAACTATGAGCAAAGCACTTCTAGTCAGTCTGCCTCGGGTAAGTTAAAGGGAAAGAACTACATAAACTGACCTTAGATCAGTGCAAAGGGGTTAACTTCAACAGATGATGCACAATTGCTATAGCTATTTCTATTTCGACAGCCAGGGGGAGCCACTTTGAGTGGCAGCTGTATGAAGGACAGAAATGGCTTAGTATTGGCAATGACCATGTGATCGAGACCCACTACTGCCAGCCTGGGGCCAAAGGAATGAACATCTACCCATCACACATGGGGTCAGTGTACAGTAGACGTTTAGTAGCAATTTCTATTATACAAGTTGCATCCCAATAGTCTTGAATAGTGTTCATTCCCTGTCCCCTTTCCTTGATAGATAATATTGGTTCTAGGAGGTGAACAGGAGAGGAAGCATTTTTAGAGAATTAAGACTCAAACCTCGGATCTGATTATGTATTTGTTATATGTTATACAATAGTTCAGTAACCTAAGTTCTGACTGTTTTTGAACAAATAGGTGGATTGTGTGTGTAGCCTTTCTGCTCTGTGTATTCTAGGCAGGTCTATATAGATTTTGATCAGATTGAGGCTCAAAATGCTGCCATGGGTGTACGGCGACTCACGTTCCTACCTCAGGGTCAAAATGAAGACATCGGGTGGTATTTCAAAGACGATCTGATATGGCGTGAATACGGTTCTTTGGTGAGTGAATCTGAAAGTTCCCAAATGGTCCTATAATACAACGTTTTAAATTGGAATTAAATAAAAACTGAAAATCTCCCTGCATATTTCATTTCTCTCTCTCTCTTTCTGCTCCCCACCCCCCTCTCCCGACCCCAGGGTCCAGGTCAGGGCTCGTCCTCAGTCAGTAGTGGTGATGTGGAACGACAGTACATCCTCAGACCTCAGGGGACCTTCCACTTCACTGTGGGGAGGAACAGCTACACGTTAGACTTCACAGGTAGACTCCACACAGGGCCGTATTCATTAGGTCATGCTGTAGCAAAACGTTTCAAAACGTGCAGCGGAAAAACAACAAAACAAGTGTTTCTTATCGTAAATTCATATAATCCCTCCCAATTATAGACTGTTTTACCCCTCATCCCACCACATACAGTGTGATGTGACACAGAAAGTAGCCAGTAGCATAAAGAGGGAACACCGGGGTTGAGATCTGGCACTTGGGGTTTGATTCAATCCATAGGGTGGAAGATCTGTGCTTAGCACAATTGACATTTAAAGGCAATGTGACCACGTTTGCGGAGACTGCATTCACGTAGACGCTGCATATTTTGGCTCAATTGTAAATGACCTTTAAATGTCAACTGCGCTACAAGGCAGGTCTTCTGCACTATGGATTGAATTGATCAGTTGCTACATCACTTTTTGAACTTAATGATATGTACCTATTGACTCTTGAAGAATATAACTTATGCCTAAGCAAGCCTTATGAGCTTAGTTCAACTGATTGCCGCTTTAAGCTTATTTTTTGTTGTTGTAGAACAATTGACAACACTTTGCATATCCTGCTAGACAGCATTTTCCCGAACAATACAAAGCTTTCTCTTAGCATATGTATGTCTACTTCAGCTATGACACAGACCAATTCAGCCACCCGGGTACAGAGAAACGTCCGGCGGCGTCCAAAGTTCAACTCCGTCGTCTCAGGGAATGGCAGGTATGAGGTTTCATCCACAGCCTTATTCCATTTAGACCCCTGGTCTCTTCCCCTAGGAAAGGGCCTACGGTGAACAGCAGGTATGAGGTTTCATCCACAGCCTTATTCCATGTAGACCCCTGGTCTCTTCCCCTAGGAAAGGGCCTACGGTGAACAGCAGGTAATTTGGCCCCTAGCCTCTTCAAATCAAATCAAAGTTTATTTGTCACGTGCACTGAATACAACAGGTACAACAACACCTTACAGTGAACTGCTTACTTACAGGCTCTAACCAATAGTGAGGAAAAAAAGGTGTGTGTGTGTGTGTGTAGGTAAGTAAAGAAATAAAACAACAGTAAAAATACATTTGAAAATAAGAGTAGCAAGACTATATACAGACGCCGGTTAGTCAGGCATATTGAGGTAGTATGTACATGTAGGTATGGTTAAAGTGACTATGCATATATGAGAAACAGAGAGTAGCAGTAGCGTAAAAGGAGGGGTTGGTGGGAGGTGGGACACAATGCAGATAGCCCGGTTAGCCAATGTGCGAGACCACTGTTTGGTCGGGCCAATTGAGGTAGTATGTATATGGATGTATATTTAATGTGACTATGCATGTAAGATAAACAGAGAGTAGCAGCAGCGTAAAAGAGGGGTTCGGGGGGGCACACAATGCAAATAGTCTGGGTAACCATTGGTTACATGTTCAGAAGTCTTATGGCTTGGGGGTAAAAACTGTTGAGAAGCCTTTTTGTCCTAGACCTGGCACTCCGGTACCGCTTTCCATGCGGTAGTAGAGAGAACAGTCTATGACTGGGGTGGCTGGGGTCTTTGACAATTTTTGGGCCTTCCTCTGACACCACCTGGTGTAGAGGTCCTGGATGGCAGGCAGCTTAGCCCCAGTGATTTACTGGGCTGTACGCACTACCCTCTGAAGTGCCGAGCAATTGCCGTACCAGGCAGTGATGCAACCGGTTAGGATGCTCTCAATGTTGCAGCTGTAGAACCTTTTGAGGATCTCAGGACCCATGCCAAATCTTTTTAGTTTCCTGATAGGGAATAAGCTTTGTCGTGCCCTCTTCACGACTGTCTTGGTGTGTTTGGACCATTCTAGTTTGTTGTTGATGTGGACACCAAGGAATTTGAAGTTCTCAGCCTGCTCCACTACAGCCCTGTCGATGAGAATGGGGACGTGCTCGGTGCTCCTTTTGCTGTAGTCCACAATCATCTCCTTAGTCTTGGTTACATTGAGGGATAGGTTGTTATTCTGGCACCACCCGGCCAGGTCTCTGACCTCCTCCCTATAGGCTGTCTCGTCGTTGTCGGTGATCAGGCCAACCATTGTTGTGTCATCTGCAAACTTAATGATGGTCTTGGACTCGTGCCTGGCCATGCAGTCGTGGGTGAATAGGGAGTACAGGAGGGGACTGAGCACGCACCCCTGGAGAGCTCCAGTGTTGAGGATCAGTGTGGCAGATGTGTTGCTACCTACCCTCACCACCCGGGGGCGACCCGTCAGGAAGTCCAGGATCCAGTTGCAGAGGGAGGTGTTTAGTCCCAGGTTCCTTAGCTTAGTGATGAGCTTTGAGGGTACTATGATGTTGAACGCTGGGCTGTGGTCAATGAATAGCATTCTCACATATGTGTTCCTTTTGTCCAGGTGGGAAAGGGCAGTGTGAAGTGCAATAGAGATTGCATCATCTGTGGATCTGTTTGGGCGGTATGCAAATTGGAGTGGGTCTAGGATTTCTGGGATAAGGTTGTTGATGTGAGCCATTACCAGCCTTTCAAAGCATTTCAAGGCTACAGACGTGAGTGCTACGGGTCTGTAGTCATTGAGGCAGGTTGCCTTTGCGTTCTTGGGCACAGGGACTATGGTGGTCTGCTTGAAGCATGTTGGTATTACAGACTCAATCAGGGACATGTTGAAAATGTCAGTGAAGACATCTGCCAGTTGGTCAGCACATGCCCGGAGCACACGTCCTGGTATTCCGTCTGGCCCCGCAGCCTTGTGTATGTTGACCCGTTTAAAGGTCTTACTCACGTCGGCTACGGAGAGCATGATCACACAGTCGTCGGGAACAGCTGATGCTCTCATGCATGCCTCAGTGTTGCTTGCCTTCGAAGCGTGATTTAGCTCGTCTGGTAGGCTCATGTCACTGGGTAGCTCGCGGCTGTGCTTCCCTTTGTAGTCTGTAATAGTTTGCAAGCCCTGCCACATCCGACGAGCATTGGAGCCGGTGTAGTATGATTCAGTCTTAGCCCAGCATTGACGCTTTGCCTGTTTGATGGTTTGTCGCAGGGTATAGCGGGATTTCTTATAAGCTTCCGGATGTTGCCTGTAACTGCAGGTATTTTGGCCCCTAGCCTCTTCCCCTAGGACCTACAGTGAACATTAGGTATTTTGGCCCCTAGCCTCTTCCCCTAGGACCTACGGTGAAGAGTATTTATTATGCTGCCTCATCTATATACACCGTTAGGCGCCTGCCTCATTAATTTAACCTGTGTGATGGTTGTGTTGCCAAAGTTATTTGAATGGGTAAGTTCCAGGTCAACTTCACTGCATTCGTTGTATTGCATCATCGACTGAGCACTCAGGCAGCTGTATTATATGGTGTGTCTAGCTGATTATTTAAACCTATCCAGGAGTTGTGAGATCTAGCCGCCGTCTGCAATGTAGTCAGCCTGGAGCGCAGTCTTTCTGTATACAAACTGGCCTACAGGAATCTTGTAGGTGTTATTCAATAGAAATATTCATCAAATCTATACAGACAAAGTTAGAAACACCAAAACAAAACAGCCACAACATAATAATAGCATTAAATATACATTATTTATAACAAAATATTGCAGCTTCTCTCTAGTGTGATTGGTTTCCCCTTTGACCTCAACTCAGTGTCAAGATAACTTTACATACTTTCCTGACATATGCAAGTGTGATCATCTGTAGTTTCACACCTAGTTTCTTGTCACAGCAACACTGAAGTGTAAATTCACTATTTCTTTGCAGCGTATCCATTGCCCAATCAGCCCCCATCGTAATTGCCTCACCACCTCCCTCTGCTAGCTACACCTGGGAATTCATGGGCGAGGAGGGAGTGTGGATAGAATACCAGACTCCAGTGAGTGGGACATTATTTTATTCCTTGAACCCTTGCAAATAGCACACTACATGACAGATTGTATATTGTATATGCCCTCATTAAGGTGAGAAAGGGGGAGGGAGACAGTCATGGTATAGCAGCACATAATATGTGGCTATTTCCAGAGTTGCTCACTGGGGAGTGCTGGGATTGAGAGACGCTACCAGAAGAACCCTAAGGGACATATACGCTTCAAAGCTGGGAGATATTCCTACACCCTCGACTTCTCAGGTCCGACTGACTTAAATACTGGTGTACCATAACGTGACCTGTCTAGGAACAGTCCTGAAGTTTTCTGTGTCTCTTCCAGGCATGTGTCAGACCAACGTTCGCATCGGGACCAAAAGAATTGTGAGGAGAACTCAATGTGAAGCTCAACAAACAAGCAGGTATGGACAATACAGGCTGGGAACCTAGAGCAAGGAGTTTTACTGACCAAAGTCTAGGTTAGTGCCAAGAGTTTTTCCTGGTCTGCTCATGTAGTCAGGAAGATGTCCTGGCCATAAGTCAAGGCCTTTCTGACCTGATAGAGAAAACCCATGTGTAACAACTGTACAATGTGACAAATAATGAAAAACTATGTCTAATTCCTGTCCTCTCAGTGGAGGATTGGGTTTACGGTCCCGTTGGCAGTTTCAAGACGTGGACGGAAGCTGGAAAGACTTTGCCAAAGTAAGATGAACCGTTTTACTGCTCTCTCTCATCAGACTCCATAAGAGTAGTCTTCATATTACTACATTAAAAACACATGACCAAGCAGCGTGTGTGTGTTGACTTAATCCTGTAGAGGAGCGACACCTGCAGTGTATCCAGCCAGGACATTGAAGCCCAGTACCAGCAGAACCCAAATGGAACTATGAACTTCACTACCAGGAGATTCAGCTATCAACTGGACTTCTCAAGTAAATATGTCATCTTCTCAGAACAAGTGCCTATAGCAGGGGGAATTCATGGAACTTGTCAAACTTCAGTTAGGCACTTGTCAAACTCATTCCCTAGAGGGCCTAGTGTCAGCTGTTTTTTCCTTGTAATTAAGACCTAAACC
Organism: Oncorhynchus clarkii lewisi; assembly: GCF_045791955.1. Classification (NCBI taxonomy): domain Eukaryota; kingdom Metazoa; phylum Chordata; class Actinopteri; order Salmoniformes; family Salmonidae; genus Oncorhynchus; species Oncorhynchus clarkii. The sequence goes on from NC_092167.1 coordinate 7,814,479, forward strand.
ACCAGGTGAGGGGAGTTCCTTTCTAATCAATGACCTTCATTTATCAGTCAAGTATAAGGGAGGATCGAAAACCCGCCGAAACTCGGCCCTCCGTGGAATGAGTTTGACAAGTGCCTAACGGGTGAAGGATAGCGGTTGGTTGAAGGTTGAGGAATTGATTTGATGAATCCAAACTCCAAGCCAAGCGTGTCCTGTGTTGGAGAACATTATTGTCATGACCTAACAGTTGTTTGATTTGTCTTTCGCAGCCCTGACCCAAAGAAACCTGTCCACTCAGACCACCCGATCTGTTCGACGCCTGAACTAATCACTGCCCACGACACTGTCCTCTGTCAAGGGCGAAGTGCAATACCCTGGCAGTGGAGGCTGGTGGGAGGAGCTATCGGAGGACAGGCTCATTATAATGGCTGGAATGGAAGAAATGGAACGGTATCAAACACATGGAAATGTTTTACTCCGTTTCTTTTATTCCATTCCAGCCCTTACAATGACCCGTCCTGCTATAGCTCCTCCCACCAGCCATTACAATGAGCACTTCCTCCTATAGCTCCTCCCACCAGCCTCCACTGTACCCTGGGTGCATCTCAATTGCCTTAAGTGGCTTCCTCATCTCCATTTCTTCATGTGCACAGTGAAGACAAAGTCACTGTCCGGTATTGAGATGGAACCCCTTCCATTCTACTTCTTCCTAAAAATGAAACTTGTTTACATATGTATTCATGTATTTCCTGTTATTTTTTCGACATTGTGCATATACTTAAAAACCAATACTGTTATTAGAAAAGTAGCTTCTGACAATCTGCACAATACTTTTTTAAATGTGATCTGTAGAAGGAACCCTCTCACTGCCAATGGTACAAAAGGAACAAGCCTTTTGAGCATGTTCTAGCATGTACATTTTCTCATTGTCTTTAGTTTGAATAAAGGTGATTTTCAAGTATCTACTGTTGAGGCCATCTTATTCCAGAACTCAAAGTTACTCTTCAAATCTCTGGCTCAGACTCAAATACACAGACATCATAGAGAATATTAGATTGTGTATTTTCATATATATGTACAGATTTTCATTGAACCACCTCCGACAACACCACACAATACATAGTTCATAGAGGACACACGACACATATGACAGCAGTAGTATACAAAGGATCAGAACTCTTGTAGAAGAATAGGTTATTTTTTGTCCTCGCGTCCAAACGCACGAGTCACGATGACAGAAAATGCAATCCAGTTCTCGCCCTCAAACAGGCTTCCTTCGTCATAGTTACAATCACATGAACATTGCGGCTACCTTTCGTGAAAGATGGACATCAGAGAGGTCTTTGCCCAATCAGGACAGACCTCCACTGTCCAATAAAAAGAGGTTCACAACCCAGAAGGACCATCTTTTTGTTATACATGAGCCCATGACATTATCATTGTGCCAGCTCACCTAGTCACGGTTTACAGTGACAGTAGGCATACATTTATTTTTTTAAATCCAACAAAGACCTGTGAATATAAGTTAGCATGTGTTCAGTTACCTAACAAAACCCACATCCCCCAGTCTGCAAACAGCATTCAGTGAGGATTCACACAAGGGGGTTGGTCTCAAAAGTCTACAATAGCGTCCTTTTCTCATCTCCTTCCTTCACCTGCACTAGTCTGCAACAGGTGGATAGGTGAGATGACACTCCTGTCCCATTTTGCCCATAGGGCAACATTTCAGATCAGTGCAGATGAAGGAGAAACGCAAAGGGGACGAGGAAAGGAGACTACTTTTGACTATTAAAATGCAGCCACCGACTTAGTTCCACCACCAAGGATTATTACTGCAAACAGCGCTCCTCTAAGGCCTCTCAATCATCATCACAACAACCCAAGGATTATTACTGCAAACAGCGCTCCTCTAAGGCCTCTCAATCATCATCACAACAACCCAAGGATTATTACTGCAAACAGCGCTCCTCTAAGGCCTCTCAATCATCATCACAACAACCCAAGGATTATTACTGCAAACAGCGCTCCTCTAAGGCCTCTCAATCATCATCACAACAACCCAAGGATTATTACTGCAAACAGCGCTCCTCTAAGGCCTCTCAATCATCATCACAACAACCCAAGGATTATTACTGCAAACAGCGCTCCTCTAAGGCCTCTCAATCATCATCACAACAACCCAAGGATTATTACTGCAAACAGCGCTCCTCTAAGGCCTCTCAATCATCATCACAACAACCCAAGGATTATTACTGCACACAGCGCTCCTCTAAGGCCTCTCAATCATCATCACAACAACCTAAGGATTATTACTGCACACAGCGCTCCTCTAAGGCCTCTCAATCATCATCACAACAACCCAAGGGCCCCTTTAAGAGCTCTCCCATTTTAAATAGATTTATTTATCTACAATTTAGGACAGGTCCCCTTTAACGAAAAAGTGCTCAACTCATAATATACGTGTATATATATAAAAACTGCATTTGATATGTCCAACGATTAACTTAAAATGCATGGACTGCTTGCTTTGTTGAAAGCAGCCTGGTTTGATGCATGGAATAAAATTATTCATTACTAAATTCCCCACATTTCAACAGGATCACAATCGTTGGTGGTGTCCCAGCTTGTTCAGGTCAGTAACATGATGGAAGGGAACCCATTGATGAAGTCAGAGGGGGGTATTACAAAACAGGAACACACAGGGCTAAAGTCACCAGACACCGGGCAAACTAACTCAATGAATTAGGATTGTGCTGACATTTCAATATGCACACATTTGTGTATACTACTTCACATTCATTCACAATTCCCAGTATATATCGACCAATCACTCCCTTACAGCAAACCATTCAGTACATATGCAGGTGAGTTACTTCAATGAGGAAGGTAGCCGTGTGTAACGGTCACCCTCACAGCACGCACAGGATTCTGTGTGGATAACAATCCCTAACCAGACTAATTGCCTAAACACAATCAACCCCTCCCTTTTCAAACTGGTCGTTGAATTGGATTTCTGCTCAGAAAATACCCTTTTTTTTTTTAGGTCAGATGTAGAAACTGCAGAATTGCCAGTAACATTTCACCGCACCCACTATAACATCTGCTAAGCTGTGTACGCAACCAATAAGCTTCGATTAGATTTTCACTTCCATCCAGTTTCATTTGGATTCATCTATACTGTAAGAATCTTGACATCACTGTTGAATCCTTATCCATCATCTCATTCTAGGCAGAGAACAGAAAGCATGGGTACTAAAAATCCCAAAATAGAGTGGGGTGTTACTGCGGAGACCGTTTCCATGGAGACTTGGCCTTTCCGCCCGTGCGGTTTAGCCGGCGATTCTACAGCTCTTCTGGATTGTCGTCCTCAAAGCAACAGGACCCCACTAAAAAGAACCACGTTGATATGATATAGCAGGCTGCTGAGGTGGCAGCATGAATAACATGTGTTAGCGCTGGGCTAAAAAGGAATGGACTGAGAAAGACTGGTCTCCATGCCACTGCTCATCCTAGCACACAGGGATTATGGAGAAGAGATGCATTCTAGAATAAACCTTTCACCCCAAAGTGTCTCAGGTAAGAAACGATATGAAACCCCCACAAACATTACTGAGAGCAGAACACAACGTAAGTGTCTTTTCCCCTCACTCTCTCTCTAGTCAAGACGGTTTGGAATCCGCGTGCAGATTGAAAAGCTGAGTCTTCAGTCCGATGGGAGCTTAGAAGAACCACACTGCAACCCAAACCACAGAAGATTAAAATACAAATAGCAACAAATATCAAGTGAATTTCATCATCATTTTCACAGTCAGTCCAAAAAGTGGATTTGTCTTTCTTCTTGTTTGCAGTTCAAAAGTCCACCTCCCTTTTTCATCAGTCTGTCGTCATTAAAAGAGGGGAAAGTTGTTTTCAGCCAAATAGGTCTTTCAGGTCGTTGTTGACGGACGAACTGTGTCTGAGCCCACCACCTGCGTTCATTATGGGAGCGGCCGTGGGCTGAGAGAAGTTCTGCGGGCTGAAGAAAGGGTTGGCCTGCATCCCGAACCCGCTGGTCACCCCTCCCATGGCTAATGGCGCGCCCTGCATCGGGGCAGTCTGACTGGGCTGGGCTGAACCAAACTGATTAAGCCAGGGGGTGGCGGTGGTCCCAGGGGTGAGCTTGGGAGGAGCCATTTGGTTGAGGCTGACTTTGGGCTTGTTGGAAGTGAATAAGGAGTCCAGGGCAGACATGTCAGGGGTGTTGGTACTCCCTTGGTTGTGGGTCAGGGCGCCAAAGTTAGGGGTGCTGGTGGTGGTGGCCATCCCTCCGTAGAGGCCGGGGCCGGGGGGCCGCATGCCCTGCCCCCCTGTCTGGAAGCCCATGGTTGGGTTGTAGCCGTTGCTGGCCATAGAGCCCATGGGTGTGGTGGAGGGGTAGGCTGAGATGGTGCTGCCCTGGATGAGGCCTGGTCTGGGGGGAGAGGTGAGGGACAGGCTGCCCAGGGATGTCATATTGTTCAGCAGGCAGCTGGTCAGGTCCTTGGCCTGCCAAACACATCAGGTCAAATCAGCTTATCATCTCAATGACAAATAGGTGGCAGGTTTGAAGTGGAAACTAAAGCAGATTACATCACTCTAAACATCAAACTAATAAATTATACAGATATATTGTAATTGTTCTATATGAGGAGTTCAAAACGTGTAAACATGGATGGCTACCAAGTAAGGAACTATACATTTTCATGCGAGTGTGTGTGTGTGTGTGTGTGTGTGTGTGTGTGTGTGTGTGTGTGTGTGTGTGTATGTCTACTACCTGGGTAGAAGGAGTAGCTGGTTTGATACTCTGGGGGGCTAGTGCTGGCTGGTTTCTTAGTTTGGCTGCCTGTTCCTGCTCCTTGGCTAACCGCTGCTTCTCCTCCAGAGTCAGAGACATCTATAGAGAGAGGGAGAGAGGGACAGAGCGGGAGAGATGGGACAGAGCGGGAGAGAGAGACAGAGCGAGAGAGAGAGACAGAGCGAGAGAGAGGGACAGAGCGAGAGAGAGGGACAGAGCGAGAGAGAGGGACAGAGCGAGAGAGAGGGACAGAGCGAGAGAGAGGGACAGAGCGAGAGAGAGGGACAGAGCGAGAGAGAGGGACAGAGCGAGAGAGAGGGACAGAGCGGGAGAGAGGGACAGAGCGGGAGAGAGGGACAGAGCGGGAGAGAGGGACAGAGCGGGAGAGAGGGACAGAGCGGGAGAGAGGGACAGAGCGGGAGAGAGGGACAGAGCGGGAGAGAGGGACAGAGCGGGAGAGAGGGACAGAGAAGAGAGAGGGACAGAGGGAGAGAAGAGACAGGGACAGAGGGAGAGAAGAGAGAGGGACAGAGGGAGAGAAGAGAGAGGGACAGAGGGAGAGAGGGGCGGGGGGGAAGGGAGAAAGAACAGAAAACCTTAATAATAACCCCTTATCCCTGAAATATACACTAGCAGCTATACAAGGTTAGGATAGATAAGATGGGTTTGGTAACGTTCAATCACAAAAAGAGAGTCCAACAGAACATGCACCACCCAAGCTAATTTAACAGGAACGTTAACAGACTTCCACTGCAATACGTTTGCTCCAGTCTGTGCCTACTGAATAAGATACAGAGTACGTACTCTGTTGAGTTGGGGAGCTGATGCCGAGTTTCCGTTCGCTTTCCCATTAACCCCTGCACTCCCAGAACTCCCTCCAAAGACATCATCAATCTGGAAAAAGACAACGGTTTCAATAAGCCCTAACACTAACCCATGCCAACATGCATCCTTATGATACATTTGGCCTTTTAAGTGGAAGAAATCACAGACATCAAGTCTTCATTAAATCAATCCTTCATGCATTTGCCTCATCTGGGCAATCGCCTCTCCCCTCGTTGTCAAGGAAATGACCTCTCACCTGGTTGCCAGGGCTGGGGCTGCGCTTCGTCTCTTCCGATTGGTTGGTCTGACTAGTATTAATATTCATACTCCTGAGGACAGACAGAATAGCTCAAACTACTTCATTCAGCTGAATTTGTCTCGCACAAACATAAAACATTACGCAACCCTCGTCTTTCTAATCAGATTGTGAACATTAACTTGCGTCACATCTTTCCTGAGTCATTGCTGACTAATAAAAGGACAAGTAGGAAGATAGTAAATACAGAAAGAACAGAAGTCTAAAACATTATATAGTGTACAAATATAATACAAATGTCTGACCATCTATATGCACACTCACAGGGCCCTACACACTAGGCACACAGACACTCCAACACACAAACCTATACATATCTACCTCCATCACTCCAGTATCCCTAATGGAACTGACCCTGTATATAGTAACCTTACCCCTATACATATCTACCTCCATCACTCCAGTATCCCTACTGGAACTGACTCTGTATATAGTAACCTTACCCTATACATATCTACCTCTATTGATCCAGTATCCCTACTGGAACTGACCCTGTATATAGTAACCTTACCCTATACATATCTACCTCCATCACTCCAGTATCCCTACTGGAACTGACCCTGTATATAGTAACCTTACCCCTATACATATCTACCTCCATCACTCCAGTATCCCTACTGGAACTGACCCTGTATATAGTAACCTTACCCTATACATATCTACCTCCATCACTCCAGTATCCCTACTGGAACTGACCCTGTATATAGTATGCATACTTACTTTATCGTGGTGTTCTTATTTTTTAAATCTCAGGCATTTTTGTTCTACCTTGTTATTTTTAGTAAAACATTGTTATTGATTACTGCATTGTTGGGGTTAGAGCTGCAAGAAAGACATCTCACTGTACTGGTGCACCTGACATTACAACGTCAGAGGAAGACAGGAGGGAGTGATTTGACTGATACCTCTGTTGTTCCTGCATGCTGTGTAGCTGCTCCAGTTTGGTCTTGTGCTCTGCCTCCATACGAGTCAGCATGTCTTTGATCACAGCCATGAAGGAGTTAAACTGAAACACACAGAGAGAGGGTGGGAATACAACCTCTGTGTCTGTCTGTGTGCGTGTGTGTGTGTGTGTGTCCTACCTGATTGAGGTTGAGGTTGTTGTCTATACTGAGCGAGACTAGATGAGGCAGACTCTTGGCGGCTAGGTGCTCTTTGGGGATGCCCAGTTTCTTATGGGAGAAGGTACACTTGTAGATCCCTATGGGAGGAAACAACCATACAACCATTCCACAACAGATCAGAACCACAACAATCAACAGAAAAAGCAGCAATACTGTTAAAGCGATAGATCATGTTTTTAAGTGTTACCCTATTTCAATTTGTCATTTTATCCTAGGTGAGTTGTTGACTCATTTTATCCTAGGTGAGTTGTTGACTCATTTTATCCTAGGTGAGTTGTTGACTCATTTTATCCTAGGTGAGTTGTTGACTCATTTTATCCTAGGTGAGTTGTTGACTCATTTTATCCTAGGTGAGTTGTTGACTCATTTTATCCTAGGTGAGTTGTTGACTCATTTTATCCTAGGTGAGTTGTTGACTCATTTTATCCTAGGTGAGTTGTTGACTCATTTTATCCTAGGAGATTCTAAAATGAGATAGTACTGTTGAAGAGTTCTAATAACTTTTCTGTTGAGATTTTCTTAGTTTGCTTTTTTTCAAACAATCCCTAGGACTATCATCTAGATTCTTAGACGTTCCGTTACCTAAAACCCCCATGAGTACGGCTGGTTCTCTGGAGGGGATCTGTTGCAGGAAGGGAAGGATCTCGTCAATGACATACCATTTGTCCAGGTACTCCAGAATCTTCCCCAGGCACACCAGGGAGTTCACCCTCACCTACACACACAGGTCAAACATACGCACACACAATCAGAATATTTCTGTCACCTGTCAATCAATGGTCAGTCAAAAACAACCATGTGCATTTGATCAACACACACACAGAGAGACAGAGACAGACAGAAATAGAGAGAGAGAAAGAGAGAGACAGAGTCAAATGAAAACGAGAGACTGACTGCAAGTGAAGAGGTCTGTAGACAGGCAGACTTGATGCGGGGGATGAGTGCGTTCTTCATGGAGGGATACTCAATCAAGTTGGCGAAGGTAGGGATTATGTTCAAACACAGCTCCTGGGGGGGGGGGGGGGGGGGGGGGGGACGACACAAATATATGGCACAGCATTGCTGATGACTTAACGGCAGGGGTTTTCATAGAATCACATAGAGCCTAGAACTCTCAAATGGACATTGGGATCATAGCAAAGCCAAAATATAGTCTGTCTTGGTCAGGGGTATTATAGAATCTCTATGGAGGTTCCCATGTGAACTTTACAGAGTTGGTTGAATGTGCTGCTAACTCATTTGGATAGGTAAATAGAGATGTCTGTCTTTTACAGTGTACAGTACCTAGACAACAAATGACGCATTAAATCAAGGCAGTGTATTTTTAACGGGCAGAAAATGTATGGCAACGGACGACAGTATGCTAATTTACACTTACCTTAAATCACACTCTAACTTTAACCTCAATCCTAAACCTTATTTCATTAGTATTGCAGTTCTCTTTCTGCCGGTGGAATAAACCCTTTGTAAACTCATGATGTGCCTGTCCGTGGTACCTGTATCTGGATGGAGGGGGCCTCCAGGGCTCTGTAGACCATGGGCAGAACGCTGTTCTTAATGTCCTCCGGTGGGGTCTTGGTCAGCAGCAGGTCCATCTTTTGCAGGAAGATCAGCAGGATCTGAGAGACACAGAGGGTTAAACGCAGTTCATCCAGGCTTAATGACGGGAGAGTGACAGATAAAAAGAGAGAGATGGGTAACTACCAGTGAAATGAAACTAGGAATAAAGTGAGCTCTTTTTTTAAGCATTAGAGTGTTACACACACAGTCTTAGCAACTACGCTTAGCAAAGACCACTCACCATATTGCTTGCCTGAAGGCGTGGAAAGGAGAAGAGAGAAACAGTATGATATATACAGCCCTGTCACCAGATAAAGCATAAAGCATCCTCTAGTCTTATCTAACCATGCCATCCCTGTAACACACATCAAGAAAACATAGAAGGTAGGCCTGAAAACTGGGTATGGGGATACACTGTTTGTGTGTGTCCTTTGCATCCTGTGTGTGTGTGTGTGTACCTGGACAGGCTCCTGCTGCTTGAACACAGGGCTGAGGTCCGGCAGGATGAGTCTGACGTACTCGTCCTTGGTACACTCCTCTGCGATTAGCAGCACGTTGGGCAGGACGAACGGCACCATGTCTGGGTTCACGAACTCCGAGGTGAGGGCTGGGAGGATACGATACACGACCACTCTCTGGGGTGGAGAGGAAGAGACAAGACACAAAGGGGTTAGGAATAGTGGCTTTAATCAGAATCATTTTTATTAAATCACCTTTGAGCACATATTTGCAAAATGGCCAATCCCAATTTGACTGGATTATTGAAGACCACGTTCCAAACTACCTGTCCACTGAGCATGAAGCATTCTACTGTAGGAATGTACAACTAGGACACTAAAATGACCTGTAAGAGCAACACACTCAACACACACACAGTGAACACTAACCTTGGGTAGCTTGGGCAAGACCTTGGGCAGGTTTTTGTAGAACTGGGACTTCTGCAGGTTGTCCCTCTGGAAGAGGGAGTCAAAGTAGGCCAGCGTCACCGCCCCCACGTCATCAAAGAAGGGGATCTGAAGCACCCAGACACAGAGAAGGGATTATTCAACTCAACTGGGTGGTAATGGCATAAAGCAGGATCAATGACTTCATCTTGCTTCAATTCTCTGAAATCACTTTTTAGGAAGACGACCTTGAAAACAGGCATTCAACCAATATTCAACCGATGACACATATTCAAGTTTAGCTTTATTGATGAATCAGAAAATCTAAAAGAAAATCTAAATCTATTTATCAGTTAGCTGACTTGGTGAGCGGGTTTTAATATGTAAAGGTATTGTGTATCCTGTTGTATTAGTGACATAAGTTCATAGTTGGTGACAAGGGGGGTGATCTGACCTTGGTCATCTGGTCAGCGTCAGGCCGGACATTAGGCGTGACACTCAGCAGCATCTTGACGTGCTCTCTCACCTCCTCAGGAATCTTATTCAACATGGTGGGGCTCAGTCTGCTAAGCTATGGACAGACGGGGGGGGACGAAAGAAATCTACTAATTCAAAAAGTATGGAATCAATGAAGCATTAGAAATATTGCAGTGCACTTGGGCATTAATATCTCCGTCCTTTTCTCTCCAGAATGCTAAATAAGACGTGATGCATTCTGACTAAGGTCTGCTGTCTGAATGAGGTCCTTGGGTGCTGTCGCTCCAGAGTACTCTAACTTTATGAAGAGGGCCAGCACTCACAACTTCAATGTATTTTTTGACTAGCAATCAGGTGGACTTCTGGCCATCAAGCCTTCATCTCACTCCCCGCCCCCTCACCTGGTCCAGCTGTCGGCTGAAGCTCTTGAAGATGTCGTGCTTGTTGACCTGGAACACGGGCTTGCCCTCGTTGAAGACGGCGTGCATCACCACGCCCAGCGAGTACATGTCTGAGGCGGCGTCGCAGCTCACCGACAGGATGTACTCGGGGGCCAGATACTCTGGGTTGGGCAGGCAGAGCGGCGGCAGGTTGGGCTCCCACTCCTTACAGGAATACTTGGGCTGGGGGAAGGAGGGAGGGAGGTGGAGACAGGTATGTAAGGATATATACAGATACACACAGAGGAAGAGATACATACAGGTGCACACAGGCAGATGCGCTGAGCGTCTCACCTCGGCATCGGAGGGGTTGGTGGAGGAGATGCTGAAGTCAAAGCCCATGATCTTCCAGGCTCCGCTCTTGTTGAGGATGACGTTCTCCAGACACAGGTTCCCATGGACCATCTTCACCCCGCTGTGTAGGAATGACAAGCCCTCCGAGATCTGAGGGAGATGTGAAGGAGGGGGAGAAAGAGGGAGGGAGGGAGAAGAGAGAGAGATGAGAGTAGTCAGAGGGAGAGGAAAAATATAAGGAAAAGAGGCATGAAGCAGATAAAGATAGGAGAGGTAAGACAATGAGCAGAAAGACAGTGAGCAGAAAGACAATCTGTGATATTAACTAAAGACTTGGGGATCAGTAAAGTACAGTCTGGTTACTTCATCTCACGTGTCCCAGGCATTTTAACACACAAATTCAAGCTGTACTTGACAGAGGTTTTTTCCCAACCCAGAACCATTATGTAGCGTTGACATTTCACAGCATTCCTCCTTAAAGGGTCAATCTGCAGCTCAAACAATAAAGCGCAACTACGTCAATGTTTTGGTAAAAAGCCGAAGGGTGGGGCTGGGAAATGTTTACCACTCCCAAATTCCTAGACAGAGCATTGGATGCAAGAACTGACCATCCATTATATCCACATTATAATTGTAACCATGTGTTAAGACTAGTGTTTGTTTACAATAACAAACGGATTAGTAAAACAAGCTTTGGGTTCTGATGAGGTACGACAGTTGAACTAAGCTCATAAGGCATTTATAAGTTATATTCTTCAAGAATCAATGGGCACATATAATTGATTTATACGTTGTTTTTTTAAATGTATGTAGCAATCACAGATTGCCCCTTTAAATAGCTGTGTGACTTGGCAGGGGAGTACAATCTAATCAATTATCCCCAAAAATATGCCTGGGACACAATTTAATAAACAGAAAGAGAGGTGTGGTTAGTTCAAATGGGTTTGAAACATACATCTGCCAAGCAATATACATAGCAACAAGACGTGTGTGTGTTCATTTCAGACTGTGTGTGTGTGTATGTGCACGATTGCATGTGTGTGTATTGGGTCTCACCTGCAACAGGCCATACTTGGTCTCCACGTCGTACAGCTTGTAGTCCTTGATGTCTGTGGGCACGGGGCTGGGCAGGTTGTCCCACTGACCCAGCACATTGGACAGACTGGCAAACACTGGCTCTGTACAGAACGCCAGGCAGTCCCTGAAGGAGGGAGGGAGAGAGGAAACAACAGTGTAAATGATTACAAACAAACTCTGATGAAGAAAGAAGGAGTGTGTTAAAAATGACAGAAAAGAGGAACAGTAAGATAAAAGAACAAAAGAAACGGGAGATGATGGTGAACTAGAGGAAGGATTGAGAGAGAGAGAAAGAAAGAAAGAGAGAGAGAGAGATACCAATTAGGATCTGGCTAAAAATACATGAATCAGTTATAGAACCCATTGCCCTTTATGGTTGTGAGATCTGGGGTCCGCTCACAAACCAAGAATTCACAAAATGGGACAAACACTAAATTTAGACTCTGCATGCAGAATTCTGAAAAAATATCCTCTGTGTACAATGTAAAACACCAAATAATGCATGCAGAGCAGAATTAGGCCGATTCCATCTACTTATCAAAATCCATAAAAGAGCCGTTCAATTCTACAACCATCTGAAAGGAAGCGATTCCTAAACCTTCCATAAAAAAAGCCATCATCTTCAGAGAGATGAACCTGGAGAAGAGTCCCCTAAGCAAGCTGGTCCTGGGGATCTGTTCACAAACACAAACAGACCCCACAGAGCCCCAGGACAGCAACACAATTAGACCCAAACAAATCATGAGAAAACAAAAAGAGAATTTCTTGAACAGAGCAAAGAAGAATGCTATTTGTCCCTAAACAGAGAGTACACAGTGGCAGAATACCACAAACGTAAGGAAAGATTTGACTATGTACAGACTCAGTGAGCATTCCAATAAAGCCCCTTGAATTGAAATAGAGTGAGAGCGAGAGCGAGACTGAGTGGGTACCTCTTGTTCCACTTCCTCTGGCAGGTGTATGTATTATTCAGTACCAAGTCTGTAGAGCTAGGCCCAAAACTTTTCATCACATCTTGCTGCATGTGTGTATGTGTCATCTGTCGTGTGTATTTATCCATTTTTTGCATGCGTGTGTATGCATGACTTCCTTGTGTGTATGCATGACGTGTGTGTGTGTGTGTGTGTTACACGTGTGTGTGTGTGTGTGTGTGTGTGTGTGTGTGTGTGTGTGTGTGTGTAAAGGCTCCTAGCAGAACTCGGCTAGGCGAATTGAACATCTGTGCTCACATACTCCCTTAAAATACCCTCACTTGAAAAACTAGAAAAAAAAATGGCAATATTACTGTTTGTCCCTCTTGAGACACTGTAGCAGCTAGTACACATCCTTAAAATAGTCTGAATTAATCTAAAGAGGTCTGTAATTATAATTTTGACATTTTTCCTGAGGAGGTCTTAGTCTCACAATTTTACATCTAACCAAGATGTTTGGTGGAGTATTTCTCAAGTGGATAGAATTTGCATGAAAATGATTAGTCTGTCGTTGAATGACTACAAACACTTCATTGAAGAATCCCTACTGTTGACCAATCACAGACGAAGGGGCGTAAACTTCCGCTACCAAACTTGGAGAAGCCTCAAGAAAGAAATGGTGTGCTCGAACAGCCACAAAAAAAATCCTGCAGAACACCAAAACAAACAAAAATGTCACAAAATGTAGTCAGAATATACACGCAAACTGTTTGGACTGGGAAGCAGCCGGTAAGTTAAACCCACCTCGACTCCTCCAGTGGGTGCTGGACAGTGAGCAGTCGAGGATGACGCAGTCTGGTGAGCTGCTGCACACCTCTCTTCAGAGACTCAATGATCTGGTCCTTGTCAAACTTCTGATACTTCTCCACCATCTTTTTATCAAACACAAACACAGCCACCTCCTGGAAGAACAAACAATAAGACAGGAATTACCATCTGCATCAGGACAACTACTGACAGTTTGTCAGTTGGAGATGGTAAAATGAGTCCCATCTATCCTTTGAACAAATTGTGGAAAACAAATGTGTAAGTTCTCAGGCTGCCCAAGGACTGGGTTGGGAGACATTGTTCTAGTTAAGTATAGAACAGTCCATGAAGCCCCCAGCCAGTCTCACCTGTTTGGTTGACTTCTTAGTTCCGTTGTAGATCCTCCAGCACATGCCGGGCCCGCCACTGGCGATGTGGCGGCCCACCTCAAATTCACGCGTCACCGGGTTGCCCATGACGGCGCTGGTCATGTCGGCCGTCACCTTGGTGACAGTGCTTTTGAGCTTGTTCAGCATGGACTCCATGGTGACTCAGCCTGACCTTTGACCCCTGGGGTGGAAGAGAGACAGAGGTCACAGAGGGTACAACTATATGGTATTCTGAAAAAAAGGCTTAACACACACACACACACACCCTTTCGTATGGAGATAAAACCTAGACTATTAGCAACACACATTAGCAGCTCGCCACCGAGAGCAAAATCACAAAATGTTGCACATTAAAGTGTCCTGTGATGGCTGAAGACAGAGCGTGTACCACACACACAGTACTACAGAGTACACACAGTGGGCAAGTGTGATTACACAAACACAAATCCCAACAAATCTCCTAAATCAGTGACTTAGAAGTGAGAGAGACAGATCCGAACAGGAGTCAATATCTCTATTATTAGTATGCATTGTCTGCATACAAATCCCGGCAAGCGCTGTCCAAACCCCGGCACGACTACAATAGAATCAGAGTGAATGAACACATTCAGACATAATATCCTATTAGCATATCAAGCAGTGGGCCTGCGTCTCAAATGGCACCCTATTCCGCATTTAGTGCACTAGGCCCTGGACAAAAGTAGTGTACTATATAGGGCATAGGGTGCCATTTGGGACGCATACCGGAGATGTGGGTTCGCACGCCAAACAGACTAGTGAGGAAGCCATTGACCCCATGTTTAATTATAAACCTTATTGAGTCACTGTCTGAAGCCTCTATCTGTCCTGTCGGTCTCCTGCAGGCAGGGTATAACATCATTGCTCTCCTCAACACCTGGTCTTGGTGCTGATGTTGTTGCCAACAGCCATAATTGAGTCAGTGGACACTGCTGGACGTGGACTGAGCCAAGGGCTTTAATCTTGAGCAGGGAGAAAACCAACCGGCCCGTAAAACCCATTACTTAATCAGCCTCTTCCCCACTGTGTGTGACTAACTTTCTGTCTCTCATTACTGCCTAATCCATCATGTCCCAAACACTGTGGATCACACACTAGAAAAAAGCAATGATTCACACATCGGTCACCATAACAATGAACAGAAAATTCTGTCCCAAACTAAATGTGTGGACTAGGGCTGCGCCACTGCTTATAACTAACTAGAAGTTAAATATAACTACAAGAAATGTAAGACGTATCAAATAAATTATATCCAGCTCAGGGCTCCAGCTATGCATTTTGTTTTCTAACTTGCTATCTAAGTGGCTAGATGTCAAGATCAAGCTGCTTGGTTACAGAAAAGACATCATGAATCAAGATTGATGTTGCCTAAAAAGTATCAAAGTCTACATCTGTCTGCTGTGAAAAGATTTACACAATATCATTCCTGAATGCAATCGTGTCATTTCAATTTCCAGAATCTCGCCTTACTGTGCTATTGAGATCTTCACATTCCCCTATTCCCCACATTCCCCTATTGAGATCTTCTCGGTCCCAGACTGAAAAACAGCTTCTATCTCAAGGCCATCAGACTGTTAAACAGCCACCACTAACACTGAGTGGCTGCTGCTGTATATCCTAAGCAGAATGCTATGCAATGTTGGAATATGATATATCCAAAGTATCTGTCTCTCTGGATATTGTATAAATTAGGCTACATTTAACACTCCACTTCAATATGGACCTTGTGATCATAAAATTTAGCTACTCGTTACAATTGGTTGCATTTATTTCCCACTGGAAATGTGAATGTGCCAACCACATCGACTTTACCCGTCACCTCATTGTCTGTGTAACTGACTAAGTAGCCAGATCACGTGAAACGTGTAGGGTGGCTGAAGCTGAACAAACACAAGCAGCTAGTTAACGTTAGCTGGCTTCTATGATAGGCTATCCATACCAGTGAGTTTGCCGATGGCCAGCTCAGCAATTGCGGAAGGAACGTGGTTGTGTGACAGGGTTAGTTAGAGCATGCAACACCACTTACACCACTACGATTATCTTCCAGCTAGCTAACGTATTGGCGAAGCCAATACCTGTCCTGTTTATTTAACCGGTTTTTGTTAATGTGGCTACCCAGTTAGCTAGCCGCATAACCTGACATGGATAGATAGCTAGTTATATATCGCATAGCAGTAGGCTAGGTAGGAAGCTAGTTAAAGAGAGACGTCACTTTTGACGTTTGTTGAAATGCCGTGTTGCGTCTCTGGGTCTGAATCTGACTCTATCATGCTTACCTGTGTCACGAAGGGAATGTCAGTGGTTTTATGATTCCAAGTACTATTTAAATTGAACAACAGCTGTCAGTGATGGCTGTGGTACACAGCCTCCATCTCTTCCAGTCCAAATTTCTGGATGACTTCTTTGCTAAGCTAGCTTGCCACTTACTGTAAACGTCACTTCCGGCTACTCAGATAAGTGCCCTTTCTGTTAATTTAGGAGCACTTTTCTCATGATTATACACTTCTATATTGTGTTTAAATATTTCATGCATATCTATATGTCCAATGGTTGCTCAAATGAGAACTGGAACTTCCAACGATGTTTAATGAAAGTCTTATTGTACTGTATTTAATACAGTTTTTCAACAAAGTGCATTTCAAAACAATTCAAGCATTAAATATAAAACCTGAAATGGGCAACGTTACAGATCATGTGTACTATTCTGTTGACTAAGATATGTAAAGCTCAAAACTAGGCAGCAACATGCAGTACAGAAAATGCTCTAGAATTTAAAACATAGTACCAATGATGCAACAACTTAATTAACAATGTAACTCACAAAAAGTAACCCAGGTGTATTCACTAGGAACCACACAGAGGAAAACAGAAACAAACAGGGACCCATTTGAATTTGTCCAACAGAAACTAATTTTCGTTGCACAACTTTTTCCTAGGGTGTGCAACTAATGAATACACCCCTGGATTGTATGATTTACACTCATTTCAATAAGTTAATTCACTCAACCTTCAAGATAAGCTAAAAACATGGCACTTATTTGAGACGAAGCATTCATTTGTAAGACCACCAACAAACTACAAAAGTAAAAACTTTTGGCTGCATTTTAAACATTCCACCTTATGATTAAACTTGCAAACCCATGCAATCAAAGCCTATTACAATCCAATAGAATAGTTAGTGTCAACGATGTGATTAACAGATATGAAACAAGTTCTTGACAGCAGTGGGAAACAGTTCCACAAATAATTAAATTAATACCATTTCAAATAATTCAGTTTGTCCCCAACAGAAAATATACAGATATAAAAGTAGTTCTACATTTACCAGCATTATTCCCTTGACCAGTTAGAAGATGCAGTCAACGAAATCCAAAACAATACGCCATTTGTTATTAAGACTGTCAACACAATAATTGTGTTACATTTCATTTAAGGTATAGAAATAAAGTGTCATGCTTACTCATCAGAAGAGATTCCTCTTCAAGCTTAATATCCAGCCTAAACTATTTACAGTCCATAAATAAAATCTACCTACCTGTGTAGATTTAAACAAAATCAAACGTTTTTCCTGACAGGCATCAGCTAAGGAAAGCAGAGAATGCTCTCATTCACCAGAAATAAACCCTTGAGGCACCTGGGTTAGTGCATCTCTCCTTGTTAGAACAAAAATATTGCTACTATCATACCACTAACATACTATGGCCTACAAACGAGTGCAAATGCATTCCTGAAGCCGAAGTCATAAGAAGGCTTGAAAAGCAAAGCCTTGTAAGAGTAACATCACTAAAAGACAACACTAACTAGGCCAACATCAAATCAGAAGAGTCCTTTCATCCCATGTAACGAACAGTTCTGATAATCACCTGGCAAAACATTACTGTATCCTGTCTTGGGACAAAACTATTGCCAGCACTGTGGAAAATGTTGGCATAACGAAGAACAAACGCGCTTGTTAAGGCGACAAGGATCCCTACTGCCCAATTCCAAAATTAACCCCTCTATGCAGTATGCCCTTGTGTAGACCAGGGGCACGTTCAGCAGGATTGAACGTTCAGATATAAATACGCTATGTAGATCAAACATGCCTCTGACATGTAGAATAAGGAATCACATCGGCTCATTTCAATCTGTAATGTTCAAGAACATTTAGCAACTGAACATAGCCCTGGAATGACCTTACCCTCTGATTGGTAAGTGGAACACTTATACCTGGAATTGCTTATAACTAATCCAAACCTTCCAAAACTACAAAGGCATGGCGGGGGTAAGGTTTGATTTTGGATTGGGTCTACCACCACTCATTACATTCCCTTTCCCCCCCTAGAAAGTGGAGGAGAAGTGTTGGAGGAAGACTATGGATGGTGCTTCTGGAACTCCTTGACCAGCCTCCTCCTCTCCTTGACAGACAGGGCCTTGCTCAGGCTGATGTCCCTGATCAGCTGCTTCAGGCTCTCCAGGGTTGCCGCCTCGCACTGATCCTCATACTGCTGCAGCGACACCTGCTGGCAGAACGTAAACACTGCAACATAATGAGGAGAAGGGCGTCAATACAGAGGTGTATTTATTAGGGAACACATCACGGAAAACGGAAATGAGCTTCTCATTGGTAGTTCCTGCCCGTTTCAGTCGGTTTTATTTCATTTCGTGCCTAGTGAACACCACACTGATGGTGGTTTATTTCATTACTGAAGAGTAGGGACGACTCACTATTTTATGTAGTACTGTTATGATAATAGCATAAGCACAAAAGGGCATATACTGTAGATCACCAAGTCCTAAAATTATGTATCAAGTGGGCCTGAATGTACACAAGTTGGATTGAACTCACTCGCAATGTTGTTTGGATCTCTTGGAGTACCTCCTCCCTGCCGTTGGAGTACCTCCTCCCTGCCGTTGGAGTAACTCCTCCCTGCCGTTGGAGTAACTCCTCCCTGCCGTTGGAGTACCTCCTCCCTGCCGTTGGAGTACCTCCTCCCTGCCGTTGGAGTACCTCCTCCCTGCCGTTGGAGTACCTCCTCCCTGCCGTTGGAGTACCTCCTCCCTGCCGTTGGAGTACCTCCTCCCTGCCGTTGGAGTACCTCCTCCCTGCCGTTGGAGTACCTCCTCCCTGCCGTTGGAGTACCTCCTCCCTGCCGTTGGAGTAACTCCTCCCTGCCGTTGGAGTAACTCCTCCCTGCCGTTGGAGTAACTCCTCCCTGCCGTTGGAGTAACTCCTCCCTGCCGTTGGAGTAACTCCTCCCTGCCGTTGGAGTAACTCCTCCCTGCCGTTGGAGTACCTCCTCCCTGCCGTTGGAGTACCTCCTCCCTGCCGTTGGAGTAACTCCTCCCTGCCGTTGGAGTAACTCCTCCCTGCCGTTGGAGTACCTCCTCCCTGCCGTTGGAGTACCTCCTCCATGCCGTTGGAGTACCTCCTCCCTGCCGTTGGAGTACCTCCTCCCTGCCGTTGGAGTACCTCCTCCCTGCCGTTGGAGTAACTCCTCCCTGCCGTTGGAGTAACTCCTCCCTGCCGTTGGAGTAACTCCTCCCTGCCGTTGGAGTAACTCCTCCCTGCCGTTGGAGTACCTCCTCCCTACCGTTGGAGTACCTCCTCCCTGCCGTTGGAGTACCTCCGCCCTGCCGTTGGAGTAACTCCTCCCTGCCGTTGGAGTAACTCCTCTCTGCCGTTGGAGTAACTCCTCTCTGCCGTTGTAGTAACTCCTCCCTGCCGTTGTAGTAACTCCTCCCTGCCGTTGGAGTACCTCCTCCCTGCCGTTGGAGTACCTCCTCCCTGCCGTTGGAGTACCTCCTCCCTGCCGTTGGAGTACCTCCTCCCTGCCGTTGGAGTACCTCCTCGCTGCCGTTGGAGTAACTCCTCCCTGCCGTTGGAGTACAGATTACACTCTTGAGAATAGGGTGCAGTATTAAGTCTTCTGATGCCTGACTTTAAAAAGGCAAGGTGTCCAAATCCTGACTTTAAAGCCTCCCTCTGTAGCTACTATTTCCATTCAACAATGCAGCCCTAAACTTGTTTATTTTGGTATCGGAGAACTGCGGGCGAAGGTCTGTCAGAAGAGGGCCAGGGAAGAGGATCAGGGATTTCAGGTGCCTACCTTAAAGAGCTGAGTGTGGTTGTCCATCAGAAACATCAGCAGCCTCTCGCTCTGGGTACGAGATAGCTCTTTATTCTGCACGATGACCTTCAGAAATGTCCTGCAGTCGGCGGCTGCCACCAGCCATGCGTCCAGCCTACAGTGTCACAGGGAGAGGAAGCCAACTTCAGGGCCTTCTTTTAATGTCAAAAGAGCTTAAATATAATTTAATGGGAGGTTGTTAATGTTTTGACCAGGGGTTGGAACCAAAATTTTAAAAATGTGTTCCGTTCCAGGTTTCCGACCAGAAAAAGTTCTGAACCGGTTCATATAGTTCCTTTTCATTCAGTGAAATCAACAGTTTTTACAAAATAGCTAATTCATTTACTCAACAAATTAGCATTGATGGAGAAGCTTTCTATGGAAGCGTAAGCTAGTTCTTTACATGTTGATTGGTCAGATATTTTAGTCGCATCTCGCGCCTGCACTATTACCGGTAGGGGGAGAAAGAGAGACAAGCTTGGCTTGAAGCACTGAACATCATGACATGAACTGGAATGTGTTTAGGCCATTACTTGCATTATAACTTTATACCAAATTATATACTAGATATTAAGAATATTTTTGGAACAAAAATAACATTATTAACCCATTCTAAAAGATTTGAAAATAATGTTTCTGTTTCCCGGAACACGAGATCACTTTCATTCCCAGTTCAGTTTCCGTTCCTCAAATGACTTTTTCAGTGTTCTGTTCCATAAACCGGGTCCAATCCCTGGTTTTGACCAACAAAATAATGCTTACAATTCCTAGTATCTTTTCCATTAAATCATACGGCGGCTGGTTAGGTACTAACTCGGGAAGGTTGAGGGTCTGGGGCAGCTCACGGTCCAGGCAGGTGTTGGAGATGACCAGGTCCTGGTGGTGGCTCTGCAGCAGCTGCAGGGCGGCAGCCTGGGGACGGGGCTGGGCCCCCCGGGTCGGAGTCGCCAGGATGCAGTCCAGCACGGGTAGCTCCACCGTCTGCAGCAACGTCTGCTGCTTCCACACCTCCTCCACCACCACTGAGGACAGGGGAGAAGGGAGAGAGGGGGCTAGAATGACAAGCAAGAGTGGGAAAGAAAAAAATAAGGGAGAAAAAGGGAGGACAAGACAAAGGGAGGGGGAAAAGAGGGATGGAGGGATACAAAGAATGGAAAATAGGAAAAAAGAAAAGTACATTATCTTTTCTAATATAGTAATTTCCAACATGGCCAGGTGGAGACAGCCAGGCTTTGTCATCTCACCTGTCTTTGAAAGGAAGATGGTGGTGGGGGCTTTGGTAATGGCCTTAGGGAGGGAGGGCTGCAGGTTGATGATCTTCAGCAGCCTCTCCACCCTCCGGTCTGAGGGGCCCAGCGCCAGGGGGTTGGAGATGGTCCTCAGCTCACTCAGTCTGCAGAGAGAGAGCAGTGATGATGTAGTATAGTAAAACCGTGTGTGAGAAAGAAAAATAAAGAATGAGAATGGGTGTGCATGTTTGTGACTCAGACAAACCTAGAGCCTTTCTTCCTCTTCCCCACTAAGTCCTCAGGGGCCATATTCTCTGTGTCCCCATCCTTCCCAGCCTTAATGGCTGAGCCGGGCAGCGAGCTGCAGTCCTGGAAACGGTAGAGGCTGCAGCCCGTGTCCTCGAAAGTGGCCTCCTAGTCCTGGAGGAACAGCTTGGTCCCCACCGCCTCAAACACCTTGGCCTCCATGAGCGCCTGGCAGAGCCTTGAGACGTGACACCTCGCTGGCACAGAAGAAGACGTTATGCATCAGGTAGCTGAACACAGCGTCTACAGCATCCGAGCCCATGAAACAGTCAGGGTGCACACACAGATGGCGCCGCCACGTCGCACCTCCACCTGTATCTGCAGTGCCTGGAGGATGTTGAGCCACAGCTGTGTAGCGTGGAAGGGCCCAGAGAATCCTATGTGATGACATATTCAGGTAGTAGACGCAGACATATTTCATCAACAGTATGGCGACTGCATGCAAAATAAATAAATAAAACAACAACAATACGATAGAGTTCAAATCTGCCAAGACAGCTGTTGGATCCTGTCAGTTCAGATTTTTGAGGGGGGTTGTTGATTTTTGTGGGATGTCGCCACGCCGTGTGTGATGACGTCACCTTCCTGAATCTAGTTAGTTAGCTAACGTTACCCTTCACTCCAATATTAATTACAAGCCTCTAGTATGTTCGTTTAACTTCAGTATACTCAGTTGTGTAAAATATAAGGGTTGTGGCCATAAGCCATAAAACATGACATGTAGCTAGCTAAGTTAGAATGTAATGTGTTTATAATGGCTTAGCTAGCAGTTTAACCAACGAGGTTAACTAGCTAACGTTAGGCTAGTCAGATGAGTGAACACAGCTTTGCACGCTGGCTGTGTTTTTGGATATGAAAACAAAAAGTTGAAAGCTTGTTACGGTTTATAACCTAAGTATTTTCATGTTAATTTCTCACCTGGTTGAACATTTTCACAAAGCCTCCGTGTTTGACTGTTCAATCGTCTAAACCTCGGAGTTAAATCACCCGCCATCGTGAAAAAGGATGTGACGTAGCTTCTTCTTCGATGAGGTGTAACGGCGGTTGGCATCCAATAAATGTTGCATTTCCTCCACCAACTAGACAAGGTGTTATGGGATTTTTATGAATAATGACTAAATGATGTATACATTTAACGTAGAATTATAACTAATATAATTATACCCTGTCTGATGAAGAATGTTTGTACATAGGCAAAGAGGAAGTGTTAACAGACAACTTGTGACAGACAACTTGTGACCACAGTGAAACTAACAACAGGAAATATGTCTCGTCCCCAACCAGGGAGGGGAGAAACCATTGGGCTTGCAGTAGATTGTGTAACATGTGGTAGCATATGATAAGCAATATGTATGTGTTGGAATGGAATTGAAAAGCAGCTTTGTCATTGTCAGGGAGGAGGAGGGACATTTATGACGAAATGAGAGGTATATAACCAATGTACATGAAATGATGGGCAGAGCTAACAAGAATAAACACTATTGGCTAATTTAGTGGCTGGTCTCTGTCCATTTTATGCAAATAAGAACCTTACAAATTCTTAGAAACAGACAGAGTGTTTTAATTGAATTGGTTAATGAACACATAGTTACCAAATTCATCTAACACAAGGGTATAAATCCCTTATACTTTGAGTGGAAAAAGGGGAAAAATACAAACCCTGCCATCTAACCCTACACATTAAAAACCCACCACCCTATTCAAACCTATCTGGTCCTACCTCAGGCCAATGGCCTGGGAGGATGGGACACCACCACTCAAAACACCCTGTAACTGGTCAAATCTCGTACACCTAAATACTCCGCTGCAGCTGCCACCACAACCTCTTTTTTCTGTGACTTAAGCTCCATCTCTGCAGTCCATCGGTCCATTGATGAGCGCTAAAAAGCCAGTCTTACTGAAGCATACAGTATATCACTCAATGACCTATCCCTCTGTGATGGCACAGATCTACTACTCACACAAATCCTCTCAGGATCCCTTCCCCTTGACCCATCTTCCTCAACACTACTCTAACCCTGGTAACCTCAACCTGTCTCTCATCAGACACTTCTGATCCCCAGGCCCATAGGCACCCATACATTCCTTTGTTTCATGAACTTCTGCATACTTCTCACACCTAGGAACCTCACACCTACACACTGCTGCCACATGCCCATAAGCTTGACATCTGTAACAACGTAATGGATTCGGCACCAATGTTTGTACGGGATAACTGACCTTTCCTAACATCAGTTTGTCAGGCAAATACTGAACATCAAAACTCAAAAGAACAGACAATGACTCTTCTGTTTTACCATTCACACCACCATGTTTGCGTCACACCACCATGTTTGCGTCACACCACCAGTTTGCGTCACACCAAACGACAAGCATCACAAACACCGGGAATCTTTCCCTTCAGCTGGTCCACTTTCACATTTACTGCTACCCAGTAATCACTCATTTCAATGGTGCCCTTTTCTTGAGAGCAAAACAAGTCACAGCTCTCGTCCCAATTAGTGTGGCGTGAAGCGCCCGCTCCCTCTGACCGGCAGAAACACAAACAATTATCACAAGACCACTTCGGGTTACCTTCACCGATTCCACTGCACCCAACTTTGTTTTCACCCACCCTTAAACCACATATGGATCAGCAAAAAGGCAGGGGTCCACTTTGTCAAAAAATGTCACGCCTACCGTCAGACTAAACTTTATCCTGACCATCGGTGCAAGCTCCGAGAACTTTACTGCACATGCCACCTCCGATAATTTTCCCTCATTCACTTCCATTTCACACCCGTATTGATCAGGCCACACCTCGCCACAACCACCAAATGGTACCAAACGTACATCGAAGGTTGTTAAAGAACGGTGCGCACCATTTTGGGAAAACGTGTCATACAGTACAAACCATCACGCAACGTAGCAACCGTTGAGGCGAACTGAACACACCCCAGGTGACTAGACAACATAAAATGCAGCCATGTCTTTTCACCTGACCCGGTCCCCTCTCTGAAAGGTACGTATTAGGGATAAGGCATTTCACTCAGTCACTCACTGATCTCTACACCTGGATGGTATATGGGGACAGTGTGATACTTTACTTCATCTTCTCCTGGCATTGTGGATACCAAGGTGAGTTTGATAACTTGGGCATGTAATGGTGCAGCCTTAGCCTGGTCTATTATATTTTAATATTATAATCTAAAATGCTATACAGTGTGATTTGGAAAAAGTGCACTAGTTCATTGCCATGCATAGTTATGTACCATTTTACTTCTTCATTGTGGTTTATTGGCAGTTGGCATCCAACATTATGGTGCATTACCGACCCCTACTGTACTGGAGTATGGGCCAGAGACCGGGAGAAACTAAATCCTACCTGCCAGTCATGTTGCTCTTAAAAAAAATCTAAAATATTTGAGTTTATATATAATGACATTCTACTCAATATACTCTTTAAACTCATTTCCTTTGTCCCCTACTCCCTCATACTAGAGCTCAGCCTCTCTTTCCCTTTGACACTGCCCACTGTGTAGCAATATATGCTCCATGGTCTCTGTTTCCTGGCAATAATCGCACTTTCCTGTTGGATGCTTTCCCATCACATTTAAGGTATTTTTCAACTGGCTATGTCCCACCCTTAATCTTGTAAAAATAGCCTCCTCTCTTAGATCCCTTCCTGCCGGCCTCCCCGACTCCTTTGTACTTTAAATAATTCCCTGCCCTTAGTATCTCTCTTCCACTGCTCCTGCCATCTCTGCACCATCACGGTCCATATCAGGCTTTTTGCCTCTGCCTTGCTCATTGGAACTACAACCCCAACATCCCCACTACTAAGTGCTTGTTTAGCCAACTGCCTCGTTGCCCTCCACGCCCACATGGGCTGGGACCCAAGTAAATATTATCTGTATACTAATTTGTCTAATCTTGCAATAGGTTTGTAGCACCTCATAAAGCAGGTCTTGTCTGCTATGTGAGCTAAAGGACTAAAGACTCATCAACACTGCACATGAATCAGAGCAAATAACTACTCTGTCTGGCTTGACTTCCTCCACCCACTGCAAGCCCAACAGTATGGCCATCAGCTCCGCCATATATACAGCCAGATGATCTGTAATACATTTCCTGACTGCCACCCCACATTCCTGCACTACAAATGCTGACCCAGTACGTCCTGTCCTTGGATCTTTTGAACCATATGTGTAAATGGCTACAAAATCCTGATACACAGTATCCAGACGTCTCTAAAACATCATGTCTTTCTGTAGTCTCTCCAACACTTCTAGATCAACTACTGGGGGTGGGAGTAACCATGGTGGATTCACAGGAATAGCTACCATTGGACTAAACTCCCTTCCATACAGTCCCATCTCCTTCACCTGGGTATTGCCCACCCACCCAAAGCTCATGTTCTGACTTCGCTCATGTTCCCAGCATGCCTGTAAAATCCCTTTCGCAGGATGAGACACCCCATGTCCCTGTAGGTTGATCCAATAATTAATTGCCAGCTGCTGTCTCCTAATCTGCAATGGCATATCCCCCCCAGCTCCACCTGTAGTTCAGACACAGGTGGTCCGAAACACACCACTACATATTCTGAGTCCTTGCCCCTGTACGATATAGCCTTTGCAATGAGGTCCGGCCTGCTGAACCATACGCTACACTGCCATAGTCTATTACAGATCGGATCAATGCAACATGCATGGTCCTCAATGAGGAACGCCCAGCCCCCCACTCCTTCCCCGTGAGACCGGATCAATGCAACATACATGGTCCTCAATGAGGAATGCCCAGCCCCCCCACTCCTTCCCCGTGAGACCGGATCAATGCAACATACATGGTCCTCAATGAGGAACGCCCAGCCCCCCACTCCTTCCCCGTGAGACCGGATCAATGCAACATACATGGTCCTCAATGAGGAATGCCCAGCTCCCCCACTCCTTCCCCGTCAGACAGCGCATCACATTTAGCACCTTCTTACACTTTCCCACAACTCTCTCAACGTGTTCTGCCCAGGTCAGTCAACGTATACTCGAAGGATCCTGAAGGCCCCCACTCTCTCCAAGTTTCTCCCATATAACCTCAAGCATACCTCATCTCCCACCATTCACCTGGTAAAGAACACAGAGTTCTCTACAGAGAACCTGAATCCCCACATTAATGCTATCGCTCTACCTCATAATTTGCTT
The DNA here is from genome assembly GCF_045791955.1 of Oncorhynchus clarkii lewisi. Classification (NCBI taxonomy): domain Eukaryota; kingdom Metazoa; phylum Chordata; class Actinopteri; order Salmoniformes; family Salmonidae; genus Oncorhynchus; species Oncorhynchus clarkii. The sequence continues at coordinate 7,841,212 of NC_092167.1, forward strand.
CCTGTACCTTCCTGACTATGTATGGCACATTTCTTCCATAAGGTCCCATCATCTGCAAAAGTCAACCTCCCAATATCTATCCTTACCTGAGAGTAAACATAATTGCTCATGATTGAGAACAACAGAGGACTAATCACGCTCCCCTGTGGTGTACCGTTATCCACCAGGTAGCTGCCGGATCGACTTCCCCACCCTCACCAGGAACAGGAAATCTTCTATCCAGTTGTACATTCTTCCTCCTACCCCCATAATACCAAGCTTGATTAACAACCCCTCCTTCCAAATCATATCATATGCCTTCTCCACATCAAACAAAGACAGCTACAACTGCCTCCTTGTTGACCTGAGCCTTCCTGACCTCTGCTTCTAAGAAGAGCACTGGGTCCATGGTTCCGCTCCCCTTCCTGAACCCACTCTGATGTCCACTCTGATGTGGCGATACTAGCCCCCTGCACTCTGGGAAGAAAGTTAGCCTCTCCGTAATCTTACATACATGTGATGATAAAGCTATTGGCCGATAGCTTGTTGACCTCATTGGGTCCTTCCCTGGCTTGTTTACACTACTGCCTCCTTCCAGCTGCCTGGTAGTTCCCCTCCTCCCACACTCTGTTGTACAACACCGACACCTTATCCTGTGCCTCATCACAAAGATGGGCCAACATAGCATGGCACACCTCATCTTTCCCAGGTGAAGTTAACCCAGCCTTATCTACTGCCCTTTTCACCTCTGTCATGGTAAATGGTGCATTCAACGCATCATTTACATCCTCCCTCCTATCCAGCACTCCAGGATGCTCCTCTCTCGTTCTCTCTCCCCCTCCTCTGACATATTTGTGGAGCTAAGCACTTGGACAAATAGTTTGGCCATCATCTATTACTGCCACATCCTTCCCACTCGTCAATACTGGATAATCCCACTCACTCATCCTCTTAATCATCTCCCACACTTCTCCCACGGGTGTCGCCCCTTCCAATGGTGTCACAGAACCGACGCCAACATGACCTCTTTACCTGAAGGGTAGTTCTCCTCACCAGGGCCTGCTTATACTGAATCAGATGTTGGAAGTTATGAGTCCTTTTCAGTACCCTAAATGCCCTGTTCCAACTCCTCACCATTGCCCCACACTCCTCCATCCACCATGGGACTGCTTTCCTCCTCCTCCCTGAACTCTTAGGTACAGCCTTAGTAGCTGCCCCCACTAACACTTCTCACCCAGTTATTCATACTATCCACTTCTTCTCATATCCACCTGAGCCATCACCTGCTCACTCAGCTCCTGAAACTGAGCCCACCTTGCCCTTCCAAACACCCACCTGCCTACTCCAGCCACTGACACCTCCTCCTCCCTACTGGGAACACTATGGGGTAATGATCACTCCCTACTGTCAACTCCTCCAATACCTCCCACTCACAGATTCCCACCATCACACTAGATACCAGAGTGAGGTCCAAGGCAGACTCTCTTCCTATGGCTAAATCAATTCTGGCCCCTCGGCCATCACCCGCCACTCCTGGTATCACCCATTTAATCCACTGTTTCCCTGCTTGATGAGTCCAGCTGCTTGACACCACCTTATACTTTTCCCCTCTGTGCCATGTCCTTACAGAACACCAACAAGCTACCGTCTCTGAACACTTTAGCATGGACAACTTCCCCAATCAACTCTTTTATCACAGCCGTCAACTCATTGCCCCAACTTCCCCTTCCTCCCTAAAGTTCAGAATCACGATATGCGCCTCCTCACCTCCATGCTCCCCTCAAATTATCTTGCCCTTCCTGGGCACGCTCTACCTCTGAACTGCTGCTAGCGTTGGAAGCTATGTTGCTCTCCTCAAACATCCTTTTCTGCCTCCATAGACCTTTCGCTCCCCTTCGCTCCCCTTCAAACCATTACTCCCTTTCTCTCTCGCTTCATTTCTCTTTCTTACTCCTACATTTATTTGTACCACTATACTCCATACTTGCTTCACTTTCATCTCCATCACCATCTCGTACCATCTTTGACCCAGTGCCGAACCACCGCCACACCGAGAACAGTTTGATTGTTTGTTGATCAACGATTGATCGCTAGCCACAGCTTCAAGTCTCTCCCTCACTTCTGTCATCTAGGTCCTCTGACCCCTTGACCCTTTTTACTTGCCGTAGTGAAGTTATAGCGCAGATAGAGGGGCCTCTACCATTTTAGATGAGCCTGACCTTAATGGTTTGCTACCAAGTTGATTGCTCAGGTTGCAGCCAGGTGTGGTGAGTTAGATAATTGGCCTGCTGCTCACGCATGCATTCAGTCTCCCTAATTACTATAAGTAGAAACTCTAATCATGTTCTATTTGATGCTGCTCTGTCTTTTAAACTAACGTGTACTTGACTTTTTTCTACTGTGTTATTGACTTGTTAATTGTTTACTCCATGTGTAACTCTGTGTTGTCTGTTCACACTGCTATGCCTTATCTTGGCCAGGTCGCAGTTGCAAATGAGAACTTGTTCTCAACTAGCCTACCTGGTTAAATAAAGGTGAAATAAAAAATAAAAAAAATAAAAAATAAAAAACTAAATATGGTAATTTAAACTAATAAATGTAAGTAACTTAAATAATGTTTTCCATAGTATTACCTGGTCTAATTAACAAAGTAAAGTTCAGCTAATTAAATGTACATTCTCATTGGTTAATCAATAGGGGTGGCATTTAGAAGCTAAGGTAGAAGTTGTTATAGACCCCCCTTGGCCCCCAGCTGTGTCCTGGACACCATATGTGAATTGATCGCCCCCCATCTATCTTCAGAGTTCGTATTGTTAGGTGACCTACATCCTACAATCTAAGCTAGATGCCCTCAATCTCACACAAATCATCAAGGAACCTACCAGGCACAACCATAAATCCGTAACGATGGGCACCCTCTTAGATATCATCCTGACCAATCTGCCCTCTAAATACACCTCAACAAGGATCTCAGCGATCACTGCCTGCGTGCGCACTGGGTCCGTGGTCAAATGACCACCCCTCATCACTGTCAAACGCTCCCTAAAACACTTCAGCGAGCAGGCCTTTCTAATCAACTTGGCCCTGGTATCCTGGAAGGATACTGACCTCATCCCGTCAGTAGAGGAAGCCTGGTTGCTCTTCAAAAGTGCTTTCCTCTCCACCTTAAATTAGCATGCCCCAAAATGTAGAACTAAAAACAGATATAGCCCTTGGTTCACCCCATACTTGACTGCCATTGACCAGCACAAAAACATCCTGTGGCGTTTTGCATTAGCATTGAATAGTCCCCTTGATATGCAACTTTACCGGGAAGCCAGAAACCAATATACCCAGTCAGTTAGGAAAGCTAAGGCTAGCTTTTTCAAACAGAAATGTGCTTCTTGTAGCACTAATTCCAAAATGTTTTGGGACAATGTAAAGTCCTTGGAGAATAAGAGCACCTCCTCCCAGCTGCCCACTGCCCTGAGGATAGGAAACACTCACCACCGATAAATCTACGATAATCGATCATTTCAATAAGCATTTTTCCATGGCTGGTCACGCTTTCCACCTGGCTACCCCTACCCTGGCCAACATCTCAGCACCCCCTGCAGCAACTTGCCCAAGCCTCCTCCATTTCTCCTTCACCCAAATCCAGATAGCTGATGTTCTGTAAGAGCTGCAAAATAGGGACCCATACAAATCATCTGGGCTAGACAATTTGGACCCTCTCTTTCTAAAATTATCCGCCGGAATCATTGCAACCCCTATTACTAGCCTATTCAACCTCTCTTTCATATCGTCTGAGATCCCCAAAGATTGGAAAGCTGCCGCGGTCATCCCCCTCTTCAAAGGGGGAGACACTGTAGACTCAAACTGTTATAGACCTATATCCATCCTGCCCTGTCTCTCTAAAGTCTTCGAAAACCAAGTTAATAAACAGATCACCAACCATTTTGAATCCCACCGTACATTCTCCACTATGCAATCTGGTTTCCGAGCTGGTCATGGGTGCACCTCAGCCACGCTCAAGGTCCTAAACGATATCATAACCACCATCGATAAGAGACATTACTGTGCAGCTGTATTCATCGACCTGGCCAAGGCTTCAGACTCTGTCAATCATAGTATTCTTATCGGCAGACTCAATAGCCTTGGCTTCTCAAATGACTTTCTCGCCTGGTTCACCAACTACTTCTCAGATAGAGTTCAGTGTGTCAAATTGGAACGCCTGTTGTCCGGACCTCTGGCAGTCTCTATGGGGGTGCCACAGAGTTAAATTCTCAGGCTGACTCTTTTCTCTGTATATTTAAATTATGTCGCTCTTGCTGCTGGTGATTCTCTGATCCGCCTCTACGCAGACGACACCATTGTGTGTACATCTGGCCCTTCTTTAGACACTGTTTTAACAAACCTCACTGTGTTAACAAACCTCCAAACAAGCTTCATGGCCATACAACACTCCTTCCGTGGCCTCCAACTGCCCTTAAACGCTAGTAAAACTAATTGCATGCTCTTCAACCGATTGCTTACCGTACCCTCCTGTCCGACTAGCATCACTACTCTGGACGGTTCTGACCTAGAGTATGTGGAAAACTACAAATACCTAGGTGTCTGGTTAGACTGTAAACTCTCCTTCCAGACTCACATTAAGCACCTCCAATCCAAAATTAAATCTAGAATCGGCTTCCTTTTTCGCAACAAAGCCTCCTTCATTCATGCCGCCAAACATACCCTCGTAAAACTGACCATCCTACCGATCCTTGACTTCGGCGATGTCATTTACAAAATAGCCCCCAACACTCTACTCAGACTACATCCAGTTTGCTATCACAGTGCCATCCGTTTTATCACCAAAGCCCCATTTAATACCCACTACTGCGACCTGTATGCTTTCATTGGTTGGCCCTCACTACATATTCAGCACCAAACCCACTGGCTCCAGGTCATCTATAAGTCTCTGCTAGGTAAAGCCCCGCCTTATCTCAGCTCACTGCTCACCATAGCAACACCCACCCGTAGCACGCGCTCCAGCAGGGATATTGCACTGGTTATCCCCAAAGCCAACACTTCATTTGGCCGCTTTTCCTTCCAGTTCTCTGCTGCCAATGACTGGAACGAATTGTAAAAATCTCTGAAGCTGGAGTTTTATATCTCCCTCTCTAACTTTGAGCATCAGCTGTCTGAGCAGCTTACCGATCACTGTACCTGTACACAGTCAATCTGTAAATAGCACACCTGACTACCTCCTCCCAATATTATTACTTAACCTCTTGCTCCTTTGCACCTCAGTATCTCTACTTGCACATCATCATCTGCACATCTGCCACTCCAGTATTAATGCTACATTGTAATTATTTTTACCTCTAGGGACGATTTATTGCCTACCTCCCTACTCTTCTACATTTGCACACACTGTACATAGATTTTTCAATTTTTATTTTCTTTTGTGTTATTGACTGTACGTTTATGTGTAACTGTGTTGTTTTTGTCACACTGCTTTGCTTTATCTTGGCCAGGTCACAGTTGTAAATGAGAACTTTTTCTCAACTGCCCTACCTGGTTAAATAAAGGTAAAATCCTCACATCGGGTTAGATTTTTTTCTCTCACCACCCTGTACAGTAGGTGGAGACAATGCACCTTTTGAGTGTAGTCTGCCAACAAACCTTGAAGAAACAGCAGCAGCAGCAGGTTGGGGTTGATTAAAACCTAGACAACCAGGTGAGGGGAATTCTTTACTAATTAGTGACCTTAATAAATCGATGAAGTACAAGGGAGGAGCAAAAACCTACAGACACTCGATCTTCTGTGGAATGAGTTTGACACATGGTCAACATGAATGCTGAATTAATCAACAGCACTGAATGTTGGTATGTTTCACTAGTGATGCATTTGGCATTCCTTGTGTATTTTCTTCCCTGGATTCCATGGTGTATTGTCATTTTATAAGATGGCTTTTGTTGATATTCTAGAGTGGATTTGATTGGTCTCTTTTCTCTTTCAAAGGGTCAAGGTATGTCCACTCCGGCTTCCCAGAGTGGTCTACGGCCTGTTCTGATGATGACATTCTTACTGGGCTTATCCTTCATGTACTACAAACCCCAGATCAAGTTCCTCTCATGCCCTATCAACCAGGCATCCCACTTGGGAAAGGCTCGCTGTCCTCCTTGCCCTCAAGTATGTAGGGCAAGGAACCAGATGGTGAACCAAACACACCATGCCCAGACAACCATTCAGGATGACTATCATTTTGATCTGGCCACTTGATCACACCTTTGACATAGACTCTTGTGCCTACTTTAACATCAAAGGCTGTCACCTAACAGTGGATAAAAACCTTTACAGCAAGGCGCACGGTGTCATATTCCACCATAGAGACATCCATGGAGACCTGAAGAACATGCCCCAAGAGCAACGTCCATGGTTCCAGAAATGGGTGTGGTGGAATGCAGAATCACCGGCTAACACAAACAGGATCCCTGGTGTTGACCACTTGTTCAATTTGACTGCCAGTTATCGACTGGATTCTGATATCAAGGTTCCATATGGGTCGCTTGTCGAGGTAAGAAGTGAGGATAACATCTTTGAGCTGCCCAAGAAGGACAAATTAGTCTGCTGGATAGTGAGCAACTGGAACCCAAACTACAAGAGGGTACAGGTGTTCAACGAGCTCAATAGGCATGTCAAAATAGAGGCCTATGGGAGACATTTTAGTAGATACCTAGAAAACGAAGACTACTCAAAGACGCTGTCCAGCTGTAAATTCTACCTGGCATTTGAAAACTCCATCTACAAAGACTATGCTACAGAGAAGCTGTTCAACGCTATGAAGTTGGGAGCAGTGCCCGTTGTTCTAGGTCCATCCAGGGACAACTACGAGCAATTTATGCCAAGGGACTCTTTCATCCATGTGGATGATTTCTCCTCTACAGAGGAGCTGGCAAAGAAGCTTCTCTTTCTCGACCAGAACAAGGAAGAATACATGTGGTACTTCACCTGGCGAAAGAACTTTGAAGTTCAACAAGGGTATTTTGGACTTGAGCACACCTGTCGCTCGTGATTACATTCAAAGAAATAAAGGATACAAAACTTTTCATAGCCCCAAATCCATTTATTTAGATTAAGTGACACATTTGTAGTGGTCGACAATGTGGTTGTGTGAAGAGTATTGTATGCCGGACGAAAAGGGGTGGAATGGTTTAGGGTCATTCCACCAATTTGGTACTTTCTTGAAGTGTAACTTGGTAAAAAAAAAAAATTATACTCAGTTTTTCACCACAAACCACTAGAACATTTCCAAGAAGAGTAGAATCAGCTCACCTGCTTTTACACTGATTTGACTGTTAATGTTCAAAGCTTCTTTTTTTTTAAAGAAAAAGATTTGATAAGGAATGGTTTTTCACCATATTAAAATGAGAGTTCAGTTCACGTAATAAGGTAGAGGTTTAAAATTAGAGAACTGAATCACAAATGTAACTTCAGAAATTAGCAGGTCGTTGCGTCAACTTTAATATCGAGGAATATTTCACGTTCTCTGGTCATGGTGCGACTCGACTTTCGCCATCAGGCGGACGACGGTGTCCCCTCTCTGATCAGTCTCACCTTTTTGTACTTTAACTATTTGCACATCTTTACAACACTGTATATAGACATAATATGAGATTTGAAATGTCTTTATTCTTTTGGAACTTTGTGAGTATAATGTTTACTGTGCATTTAGTTTATTTCACTTGTTTATCTACTTCACTTGCAATGTTAACATATGTTTATCATGCCAATAAAGCCCTTGAATTTAATTGAATTTAACATTGAGAGCAAAGAACCTTGAGAGGCTGACCCTCTGCTGCTCTCTCCCTTCACTGAGACAATGCCTTGTTCAAAACACCTGGAAACTCCCGACTTCAGTGAGTTCAAGACAACTGGGAACTCGACCCCACTAGGGAAAATCATTTTGAATGGTCATCTAACTCGGAATCCTCGGGTATCTTTCTAGAGCTCCGACTTTCCGACCTGAAGATCACTGACGTCATGATTTGACCTCGTTTTTTTTTCCCAGTTCCCAGTTGTCTTGAAAGCACCATGACCATCAGATGCCAGTCCAGTAAAATAAAAAGCTAATTATTTCAATGCAAGGTCCTCAGTGCCTCACAGTGCTACACCAACTGATCTATATTGTTTTCAAATTCAAACAACCACCCACCGACAAGCCAACTGCCAACAAAAAGAAGAATAAAAAGACAAAAACAAAGAACAACAAGACAACAATGCAGAACAAAACACATCCAGGACAATATTCAACACCACAAGGCCAACTGTGTGTGTTTGTGTGCATGTGTGTCCCTATTTACATATGTAACAACCTGTCTGTCTGTGTGTGTGTTTGTGTTGCGATCAAGTGCTTGCGTGGCATCAGCCTCAGCCAGATGTAATAATGTTTTGTTTTTTTACCTTTGACTTTCATATTCGACTGATCTATTGGTCTGAGAAATACAATATTGGCAGGCCAGACATATAGCCAATATGCTGTGATAATGCTTTAGGCCTACTGCCCAACATCATTCCTACAGAACTGTTTCTATTAGGTTAATGTTACATTGTTTAAGTCATGTTAAAAAACATCTGAGTGGTAGATCTGCTTGCTTTTTGACTGCGAAAGTGATCTTGACTCAGAAATGGTTGGTGACCACTGATTTGGGGTTTCTATAGCTAGGTTTCCAACCAATTGACCGTTTTCCATGCCAATATTCTAAAATCTGCATAAATCCAATATAGGCATTTTCCCATCAGAGTTGTTTCCACCAAATTGACATGTTGCAGATAAAAGTCTGCGTGTAAATACTTAGCGCACATACAAATAACTTTAGCTGTTAAATTCCCATATACCGAAAAAATACAAGTTAAAGGGGTTTTGTTAATTTTTTATCAATAATGACTAATTATGTATACATTTCAATCAGGACTGACTAATCAGAATACTATTATGTTACTGTATAGATGTATGAATTTTCTTTTAATCCTAGTACTGAATATAATGTGTGTAAATATAATCAAGAATTAGAACAATGACTGTCTGTTCCTTGGTAGAAATTAATGAGCTTATCGTCAGACTGGCTAGAATACTTACAGTGCCTTGCGAAAGTATTCGGCCCCCTTGAACTTTGCGACCTTTTGCCACATTTCAGGCTTCAAACATAAAGATATACAACTGTATTTTTTTGTGAAGAATCAACAACAAGTGGGACACAATCATGAAGTGGAACGACATTTATTGGATATTTCAAACTTTTTTAACAAATCAAAAACTGAAAAATTGGGCGTTCAAAATTATTCAGCCCCCTTAAGTTAATACTTTGTAGCGCCACCTTTTGCTGCGATTACAGCTGTAAGTCGCTTGGAGTATGTCTCTATCAGTTTTACACATCGAGAGACTGAATTTTTTTCCCATTCCTCCTTGCAAAACAGCTCGAGCTCAGTGAGGTTGGATGGAGAGCATTTGTGAAAAACAGCAGTTTTCAGTTCTTTCCACAGATTCTCGATTGGATTCAGGTCTGGACTTTGACTTGGCCATTCTAACACCTGGATATGTTTATTTTTGAACCATTCCATTGTAGATGTTGCTTTATGTTTTGGATCATTGTCTTGTTGGAAGACACATCTCCGTCCCAGTCTCAGGTCTTTTGCAGACTCCATCAGGTTTTCTTCCAGAATGGTCCTGTATTTGGCTCCATCCATCTTCCCATCAATTTTAACCATCTTCCCTGTCCCTGCTGAAGAAAAGCAGGCCCAAACCATGATGCTGCCACCACCATGTTTGACAGTGGGGATGGTGTGTTCAGCTGTGTTGCTTTTACGCCAAACATAACGTTTTGCATTGTTGCCAAAAAGTTCAATTTTGGTTTCATCTGACCAGAGCACCTTCTTCCACATGTTTGGTGTGTCTCCCAGGTGGCTTGTGGCAAACTTTAAACAACACTTTTTATGGATATCTTTAAGAAATGGCTTTCTTCTTGCCACTCTTCCATAAAGGCCAGATTTGTGCAATATACGACTGATTGTTGTCCTATGGACAGAGTCTCCCACCTCAGCTGTAGATCTCTGCAGTTCATCCAGAGTGATCATGGGCCTCTTGGCTGCATCTCTGATCAGTCTTCTCCTTGTATGAGCTGAAAGGTTAGAGGGACGGCCAGGTCTTGGTAGATTTGCAGTGGTCTGATACTCCTTCCATTTCAATATTATCGCTTGCACAGTGCTCCTTGGGATGTTTAAAGCTTGGGAAATCTTTTTGTATCCAAATCCGGCTTTAAACTTCTTCACAACAGTATCTCGGACCTGCCTGGTGTGTTCCTTGTTCTTCATGATGCTCTCTGCGCTTTTAACGGACCTCTGAGACTATCACAGTGCAGGTGCATTTATACGGAGACTTGATTACACACAGGTGGATTGTATTTATCATCATTAGTCATTTAGGTCAACATTGGATCATTCAGAGATCCTCACTGAACTTCTAGAGAGAGTTTGCTGCACTGAAAGTAAAGGGGCTGAATAATTTTGCACGCCCAATTTTTCAGTTTTTGATTTGTTAAAAAAGTTTGAAATATCCAATAAATGTCGTTCCACTTCATGATTGTGTCCCACATGTTGTTGATTCTTCACAAAAAAATACAGTTTTATATCTTTATGTTTGAAGCCTGAAATGTGGCAAAAGATCGCAAAGTTCAAGGGGGCCGAATACTTTCGCAAGGCACTGTATCTACACAGGAAAACCTTGGCTCGGTCATAAATTATCTAAAGTGGTGGGAGAACTATACTGCCATTGTACCGGGTGGAGAAGGGACGGGGCAGGTCGAAAACTAATGACGTCATTTTCAGTTTATAACCTGTTGTAAATTGTTTCATGTTCAGTACTCTCGAGAATAAACGCTACAGATTGGTTTTGAGACTGGTCTCTGTCCATTTTATGCAAATAAGAGTCTCATAAATTCTTAGGAGTGAACAAAGTGTTTAATTAAATTGGGTATTAAAACATGTAGGAATTTAATTCACGTAACATGTTTCCATTTCTATTTTAAACTCTAGGCCAACTGATGGTTTTGTCACAAAAATGGTCCGTAGGTTTAACAATAGTGTCCACTCTGATATTGGCAGGTGCACTCTAGTCAACCGTTTGTAGACAGTCTACTACATGATGAGATTATTATGGACCAACATTTGAGAATGATTTTATTTGTCAAATGGCAGCCAAGCTTCGATCATCATGTCACCAAAATAAGACCCTCAATATTTATTGAAAGGAGCATCTGGGGCGGCAGGTAGCCTAGTGGTTAGAGCGTTGTGCTTGTAATCCAAAAAGTTGCCAGATTGAATCCCCGAGCTGACAAGGCAAAAATCTGTTGTTCTGCCCCTGAACAAGGCAGTTAACCCACTTTTCCTAGGCCATCATTGAAAATAAGAATTTGTTCTTAACTGTCTTGCCGAGTTAAATAAAGGTAAATTAAAATAATAAATACATGACAGAGAAAAGAGGGGGGAACGTGTAATATGACTCGTTACCAAAACATATTAAATGTTACCCACATTAACATCATGTAATGTAAAATGTTACCCACATTAACGTCATGTAATGTAAAATGTGACCCACATTAACGTCATGTAATGTAAAATGTTACCCACATTAACGTCATGTAATGTAAAGTATGACCCATATTAACATCACGTAATGTACAAGTGCTGTTCCTGAACATCATACTGTTTTTGTATTTTTTGAGAGAATTGAAATTGATGTGAGAATGCAATGAATTTTAAATATTGTTTAAAGATTTGTGGATATTTGTATTAATGTTGACCACCTCACAGCAGCCACACCATTTCCACCTGCTTGAACAGTTCAGAATATGCACTCCACTGCCCATATCGGAGAATGAAATGCAATTGAATACAGGTCCACGAATCATTTTGCTTTCAGTGATGAGACATGAGTCTCTTGACCACATCTACATAGTTCCTGTTGCAGCATTGCTACACTGGTCAAGCCCACAAATTGACATGGTTCCTACTAGACTAAACCAGAAGCAGAATGTTACCAAAACGTGGGGGAGACATTTGTTGACCTAATGCTTATCGACCTACTGTCCAACACGCATTCCCTCAACACTCACTCATTGTCATGTCATTTGAAGAACTCAAGTTTTTTTTTTAAGGAAGAGAAAATTACTAATTTCATTGTGGTGATAAATCAATATTGAATATAATTTGTCTATCAAACGTAGTAAATTACAATAGAGGTGGTGGTGTTATGTTCAGTTTCAGTGTTGGTTTTATAACAGAGAATAAGAGACTAACCCACTGAGCACAGACGTCAATTCAACATCTATTCCACGTTGAACCAACATCATTGAAATGACGTAGAAACAATGTTGATTTAACCAGTGTGCTCAGTGGGAATGCTCTTTTGTTACACATAATCTAAATATATATATATTTTTAAATCCAAAGTTATTTAAAATACTTCATTCTTATCATGTATTGTTTTGTATTTTTGATCTTCTAAAATCAGGTTCTCTTAGTTGGCATAACCATGGATGAGTCAGACAATTTGAAACAGGTAAGGTCACTTGGGAATAAAAAGAATAAAATACTTTTCTTCTTCTTGTTACATCAGGTTAAGATCTCATCAAACCAGTTTTAAGCATAGGGGTATGACCGTGGTGTTGATGGTGTGTCTAGCTTTTGTCAGGTTCACAATCCAATGTCAAATTAGCATAGGTTGTTCTTCAAATGGAAAGTGAACTAGAAAGTTACTTCGATATGTCCATACAACTGGCATAGAAATGATATACAACTCAAAACAATGAACTTGGAGTACAACAGAATAATAATTTACAGTACAACAAATAGTAGAATTCACACACTACATGAAAGATACTGTACAAGACCAAAGAAGTTAAAGTTGTATGGATGCTGGCACAATACTGTTGAGGGCTCTATTTCTCAGGTAAAATCACCTGTTGATGGTGTTGATGCAAACACTACGTACTGTAGGCTACTCATTGTCGAGGGGGTGTGGACCAACCATTTAATTGCTCCTTCTTGTATTATATACAGTGTCTCTGACAGCTTTCAACAATAATAAAAAATGATTAGAAATCATTAGAGAGAATAAACTATGCTCCAAGTTCACTTTTTTGAATGTGGAGTTAGGTCTAAATAACTATGATGAAAGTAGACTCATACTTTGATAAACTTCCTGCCTGCATCAGACAACCAGGTGAAGAGGAAACGTAAATATCAGCCACACCTTTTTACCTAACCTGCCGTCTCCGAGAGTAGCTCGGCACAAGGCTTTTTGCTGCGTCACTCAGTCACTCACTGATCTCTACACCTGGATGGTATACGTAGACAGTGTGATACAATACTTCATCTTCTCCTGGCATTGTGGATACCAAGGTAAGTTAGACAACTTGGCTCGGAGGAGGAACTATTCATTATATTAGAAGTAATGACAATGTTTTGACTGGTTATGTATAACTGTTACTCTAAATAAGAGCATTGTGGGTAATCAAAAATCATACGGAATCTTGTACTTCACATTGATAAACTATTTGTTAATTTATAAATTGTAAAAAAAATATATATATATTTTATTTTTAATGTTAGTATCTGTTCATTAAAGATGACTTTGCCATATTATGATATAGTATAATAAGTGACCAGAGATCTTTTTGTGACAAGGCTAAGGAAAAGGAAGTTAAAGAGGCATGGGTCTTAGTTAATGATTGGTATGATTTTAGACTTTGATATGAGTTTTATGTGAAAACATGGTTGTACAGGTTGGTCTTTTCCAAGGGATTGTTGGTCATTGTTTGAGACGTATCGCTCAAAGTGCACTTGGCGTATTCACAGAGTAGCACAAGTGTACTTTGTTCAAAAATAGGGGTGATGTTATAATTTTTAATTTTTTAAAACTGGAAAATACTCTTCTGGAACATTCCAGACAGATCACACATAGTAGCTCCCAACAAAGCACTCAAGAGCCAATCTAGAAATGAACAAAAGTAAATTAATTTAGCCTTATTCTAAAATGGATTAAATAAATGTTTTTCCTCAGCAATCTACACACAATATCCCATGCCATCTCATAATACTCTCATGCCTCAGCTGGTTTGACTAGTTCCTGCGACTCAGCTAGCTCTGCAAGTTTCTGTGGCTCAGCAGAAGCGATCGTCCCGCTCCTGGTCCTCAGGATCATCCCTCTGGTCGGTGTCCTGCGGCAAGAGCCGCGCGTCACGGAGGGGTACTGTCACGTCTACTCTCTGGCGCTCGTTGTCGCCAGTTTACACATTATTATGCACACCTGTCACCATCATTACACGCACCTGCGCCTCATGAGACTCGCCTGGACTTCATCACCTTCCTGATTAACTCCACTATATCGGTCACTTCCTTTGGTTCTTTCCTCAGGTGTTATTGAATCTGTTTCGTGTCTGTGCGCTTTTCGTGTTTCATGTTTTGTACTATTTACTATTACCTTTGCACTCCCTGTACTTGGTTCCCGACTCCCAGCATACACATTACACTACAACTTCATTGGAGTTCACCTGTGGTAAATTAAATTGATTGGACATGATTTGGAAAGGCACACATCGGTCTATATAATGTCCCACAGTTGGCAGTGCATGTCAGAGCAAAAACCAAGCCATGAGGTTGAAGGAATTGTCCGTAGAACTCCGACACAGGATTGTGTCGAGGAACAGATCTGGGGAAGGGAACCAAAACATTTCTGCAGCATTGAAGGTCCCCAAAAACACAGTGGCCTCCATTATTCTTAAATTGAAAATGTTTGGAAACACCAAGACTTTTCCTAGAGCTGGCCGCCCGGCCAAACTAAACAATCAAGGGAGGTGACCAATAACCTGATGGTCACTCTGACAGAGCTCTAGAATTCCTCTGTGGAGATGGGAGAACCTTCCTGAAGGACAACCATCTCTGCAGCAATCCACCAATCAGGCCTTTACAGTAGAGTGGCCAGATGGAAGCCCCTCCTCAGTAAAATGCACATGACAGCCCGCTTGGAGTTTGCCAAAAGGCACTTAAAGACTCTCAGACCATAAGAAACAAGATTCTCTGGTCTGATGAAAACAAGATTGAACTCTTTGGCCTGAATGCCAAGCGTCACGTCTGGAGGAAACCTGCCACCATCCCTACGGTGAAGCATGGCGGTGGCAACATCATGCTGTGGGGATGTTTTTTCAGCGGCAGGGACTGGGAGACTAGTCAGGATCGAGGGAAAGGTGAACAGTGCAAAGTATAGAGAGATCCTTGAAGAAAACCTGTTCTAGAGCGCTCAGGAACCAGATCTAACATCTCTGGAGAGACCTTAAAATAGCTGTGCATCAATGTTCCCCATCCAACCTGACAGAGCTTGAAAGGATCTTCAGAGAAGAATGGGAGAAACTCCCCAGATACAGGTGTGCCAAGCTTGTAGCGTCATACGCCAGAAGACTCAATGCTGTAGTCGCTGCCAAAGGTGCTTCAACAAAGTACTGATGTAAAGGGTACTTATGTAAATGTGATTTTTCAGTTGTTTTTTTTAAATAAATTAGCAACAATTTCTAAAGAGCTGTTTTTGGTTTGTCATTGTGGGATATTGTGTGTAGATTGATAAATGTTTTAACCAATTTTAGAATAAGGCCGTAATGTAACAAAATGTGGAAAAGGTCAAGGGGTCTGAATAATTTCCGAAGACACTGTATATGGAGACTGTTTCGTTCCAAGAAAAAAGGGTTAAATACATGTAAATGTTTCCAATCTTTCTTATATCGCTCAGATACTTCAGAACACTTTTGTTTTTTTTGGGAGTCTCTCTTCCACACACTGAATCTGTTATTCAACGCGTTTGTTTGGGCTAATAGTGGTAAGGCCAAATACAATTTAGAAAATATATTTTTAATTTATATATATATTTTTAAACTTTAAGAGGTCTTCTAAATCAAATTCTAAATGATCCTTGGTATGACCTTCTTCAAACGATTCCATGTAGATTAGAGTGTGTCTCCAATCATCAGGCCCCTGAGGACTGCAGTTGTCCATCCCTGGTATACACTGTTTTCTGTACATACTGTATACATCGTCATACAGGATAGTCAGACTGTCCTCATGAATGCTGAATTTATCAACAGCACTGAACGACGCCTTAGTTTCACTAGTGATGCATTTTACATTCTTTGTTCCCTGGTGTATTGTCATATAAATAGTTAATGTGCTTGCTGAAATTAATTAATATGTCACCAGCTCTAGCGCTGAACGCTAGAAAATCCTGGGATCCTTGGACCCCCCTTCGGCCATCCTTTGAAAGCCAACATTATAACAGTCATATGAATACATTTAATATATCCTTTCATTTTATTGAGTTTATGGAGGTCTTAGGTAACATTAGAATATGAAAGAAAATGTATATGAAAGAACACCATAGCATGTTAATTCGTTTGTAGCTGCAGGCTATATGAACAAATGAAAAAAACACTAAAACCCCACAATTCAAGTGTTAATTGATTTCAAATAAACACTGTCACAAAGATAATTCATTTGTTAAAGACAGGTCTTAAGGAGCATCATGAATTTAAGGGAAAGCATTTCAAAAGAACAGAATGGCATATTTTCTATTTAAATATATTACTGTTCTTTGAGTGTTGAGTTCACGTGGAGAGGCACTGTTATTCAGAGTTGTTGGGTTAAATGCAGAAGACACATTTTGGTTGAGTCATTCCATTCTAGGTATCCCTCTTTCCCTTTAATTTTGCTAAAAAGTTATATCTTCAAATATATAGTAACTCAAAAGGTCATGTTTAAGAGTTGTGTGGCAAGGATAAGTGCTTTGGAACTGCATAATCTGCTCTTTCTGATACTATATAGACATCAAAACATCTTACCTGCTTGTGATTTGTAGGAGAATTTGAAAAAAGTAACTTTTTGGCCCATCTTTTACCTGCCTCTGTGTCAATTCCAAGCTGCAGCTGTTCATTGGATTTGTCATATACAATTTAACAATTGATAATATTCTCACCCATCAGACTATTGTCAATTTAATCTTGTCTTTATTATATATGTGGGAAACTAGTTTTGATATACATAGTTTAGTGTCAGGACAGACGCTGGGAGACAAGTACAGGGAGTGAAGATATAATGGATAAACGGACATGAAAAAAAACAATGTCTGGACGGGGAACAAAACAACATTAATGCAGACATGGTGAAGAAAATGAGGAAGTGACAGATATAGGGGAGGCAATCAATAAGGTAATAGAGTCCAGGTGAGTCCCATGAAGCGCGTAATGATGGTAACAGGTGTACGTAATGATGGGCACCTGACACCCTCAAGCTCAGAGAGGGGGAGTGGGGTCCATCATCAGCTGCACAGGCTGACTGCCAAGGAATGACCTGCAGTGATTGATGGGCAGGGGGAAAAAATGACGTCCTCTTAAAACTGCTTTAATTTATAACACAAATTATTTTTGTCACATTAAGATTCTGACAACGACAGTGTGTTAAAAAGATTAATTTAGGGAAAGTTAAGGACGGGGGGACATTAAAAAGGCTTCTGTTTTGACTCAACATGACGCTATTGGCTCTCCTAGTGTTAAACCGCTTGAGCTATCAACACTAACTCATCTTTGGAATACGCAGACTCCCTGTCAGCAGGTTACTTGAAGATATTTTTTATACTATTTATACTTTTTGTACTACAGCCATATTTGCATAAAACGCAATGCATTAAAATGGCCATAAACTTCAATGGTAAAACATTAAAAATTCTAGATGCTACATCAGGCTATCCTAACTTCAAACTGTCTATAACCTTTACAATTTTAACCTTAACAATATGAATTAGCATACGTTTGCATAAAACTTTCTTGATTTAATGCCAACTATCTATAACAACACAATGGAAGACATTTCAAATGTGACTTTTTAAAAACTTTATAGACACACCAACCCAACTTTCACATGCTCAGGCTATATAATACATTCAAGCAATCTTTCTATCTAACTACTTTTTCAGCTATAACCAATCACTACCATTATTATAATGTATTTCACATCCATAAATACTTGTAGTTGTTGTTGATATTCTAGAGTGGTTTTGATTGGTCTCTTTTCTCTTTCAAAGGGTCAAGCTATGTCCACTCCGGCTTCTCAGGGGGTTCTACGGCCTGTTCTGATTGGCTGTTTTTTTATGGCATGCTTCGTGGGAATATTCTTAATTTACTACAAACCCCAGATCAAGTTCCTTTCATGCCCTACTGACCAGGCATCCCACGAGGGGAAGGCTGGTTGTTCTCCTTGCCCTCAAATAAGTATGGCTGGGAACCACACAGGGCAAAAAACATACCATGCACAGACAGCCATTCAGGACGATGATGACGGAGACACAGACACTATCATTTTGATCTGGATGTGGCCATTTGGTCATGCCTTTGACATAGACTCTTGTGTCCACTTTAACATCAAAGGCTGTCACCTAACAGTGGATAAAAACCTTTACAGCAAGGCGCACGGTGTCATATTCCACCATAGAGACATCCATGGAGACCTGAAGAACATGCCCCAAGAGCAACGTCCATGGTTCCAGAAATGGGTGTGGTGGAATGGAGAATCACCGGCTAACACAAACAGGATCCCTGGTGTTGAACACTTGTTCAATTTGACTGCGAGTTATCGACTGGATTCTGATATCAAGGTTCCATATGGGTCGCTTGTCGAAGTAACCAGTGAGGATAAAATCTTTGAGCTGCCCAAGAAGGACAAATTAGTCTGCTGGATAGTGAGCAACTGGAACCCAAACTACAAGAGGGTACAGGTGTTCAACGAGCTCAGTAGGCATGTCAAAATAGAGGCCTATGGGAGACATTTTAGTAGATACCTAGAAAACGAAGACTACTCAAAGACGCTGTCCAGCTGTAAATTCTACCTGGCATTTGAAAACTCCATCTACAAAGACTATGCTACAGAGAAGCTGTTCAATGCTATGAAGTTGGGAGCAGTGCCCGTTGTTCTAGGTCCATCCAGGGACAACTACGAGCAATTTATCCCAAGGGACTCTTTCATCCATGTGGATGATTTCTCCTCTACAGAGGAGCTGGCAAAGAAGCTTCTCTTTCTCGACCAGAACGAGGAAGAATACATGAGTTACTTCACCTGGCGAAAGAACTTTAAAGTCCAGGGGTGGTGGTTTGGACTTGAGCACGCCTGTCGCTCATGTGATTACATTAGAAGAAATAAAGGATACAAAACTTTTCAGAATCTAAATAAATGGTTTTGGGGCTAAGTGACACATTTGTAGTGAGACATTTCCATGTAACAGGACCCATAAGCA
The DNA here is from genome assembly GCF_045791955.1 of Oncorhynchus clarkii lewisi. Classification (NCBI taxonomy): domain Eukaryota; kingdom Metazoa; phylum Chordata; class Actinopteri; order Salmoniformes; family Salmonidae; genus Oncorhynchus; species Oncorhynchus clarkii. The sequence continues at coordinate 7,860,543 of NC_092167.1, forward strand.
CCAACCTGTGAAGTTCAATCAATACAATGTTTTATAATGCCCTTTTTACATCTGCAGTTGTCAGAAAATGCTTCTACAGAAACTGAGCCTAAAACCTCAAAGAGAAAGCAATATAGAAGCACGCTGGCTAGGAAAAACTCCCTAGAAAGGCTGGAACCTAGGAAAAAACCTAGAGAGGAACCTGGCTTTGGTTGTGGCGGGAGGAGATTATACGAATACATGGGCATTAAGGCCAGATCGTTCTTCTAGATTTTCAAACATATATAGGCGACCAGTAGGGTCTAATTCTAATTATAGTGGTTATAGATGTACGGGACAATGTAGCGTGAAAGGGTCAGGGTTCCATAGCCGCAGACAGAACAGCAGAAAGTGGATGAGCAGCACAACCAGGTGTTTCCCAACCCTGGTTCTCAAGTACCCCCAGCAGTACACATTTTCATTGGAGCCCTGGACAAACACACCTCATTCAACTCATTGAGGGCTTGATGATTAGTTGACCATTTGAATCAGGTGTGCTTGTCCAGGGTTACAATAAAAATGTGTACTGTTGGGGGTACTCGGGGACCAGGGTCGGGAAACACTGACTTAAAACACAAAACCAAATCTATATCCATTGGAGTTGCTTACCAATGGATATAGATTACCAAGAAAACAGTGAATGTTCCTGAGTGACCAAGCTACATTTTTGACTTAAATCTACTTGAAAATATATGGCAAGCCCTGGAAATGGTTGTCTAGAAATAATCAACAACCAATTTGACAGAGCTTGAAGAATGTTTAAAATAATAAATGGCAAATGTTGCACAATCCAGTTGTGGAAAGCTCTTAAGCCTTGTTCACAATGCAGGCCTTAATGCTCTAATCTGTTTTGGAATACTGACTGTCCAAACAGCAAGTTAGTTACAAGTGACCAAATCAGATCTATGGGTGTTCAGACAGCAGTCATTTGCTGATAAGGCTATGCTAGTTGTCATAGTAATGACAGGTGTGTGTGTGTGAGAGCAGTAGTGTAGGCTGATTGGTAGTAGTGCTTCCTTTCACTCAGAATTTGCATAGCAAGCTAAAGTGACAACAATGCCTGCCATGGACGTTTCCCAGTTGATTTGAATGTTTAAAATCAGAGTGGAAGAACACTTTTAAAGCCTCAAAGGATAAGATGATCCAACTTGTCAAACTGTCAACTGAGTAGCTAGCAAGCAACAAGATATGCCAAATAACAGTCTAAAAAGCACTTGAGGGTATATAAATGACAAGTCACATGGCCAGAAATCCGATGTTTATCTTTTATTGAAAAATATATATATTTCACCTTTATTTAACCAGGTAAGCTAGTTGAGAACAAGTTCTCATTCACAACTGCGACCTGGCCAAGATAAAGCAAAGCAGTGTGACACAAATAACAACACAGAGTTACACATGGAATAAACAAGCGTACAGTCAATAATACAGTATAAAAAAGAAAGTCTATATACAGTGTGTGCAAATGGCGAGAGGAGGTAAGGCAATAAATAGGCCATAGTAGCGAAGTAATTACAATTTAGCAGATTAACACTGGAGTGATAAATGAGCAGATGATGATGTGCAAGTAGAAATACTGGTGTGCAAAAGAGCAGAAAGTAAATAAAAACAATATGGGGATGAGATAGGTATATTGGGTGGGCTATTTACAGATGGACTATGTACAGCTGCAGCGATCGGTTAGCTGCTCAGATATCTGACTTCAAACCACCTACGAAGGCTGTTCAGACTGCGGGAAAAATAACAGATTCAAATCGGATATGCAAATAAATAGGATTTGGGACACTTCATACCGCCAATGTGAACATTGCTTTAGAGACCTACCCAGAAAGTCACATAGCTGTATATCGCTGCCAAAGGTGCTTCTACAAAGTATTGACTCAGGGATGTGAATAATTATGTAAATGAGATATTTCTGTATTTAATTTTCAATTCAAAAATAATATATTTGTCATTATAGGGTATTTTTTGTAGATTGAGGGAAAAATATAGTTAATCAATTTTGAACTTACGCTGTAACACTATTTTTGTTTAAAATAAATAAATATATATATATATAAGTCAAGGGGAATGAATACTTTCTGAAGACACTGGGCCCTTTCCAAAGTTACCCCTGGACAGGGCAAACCACACCCACTTTTCCAAAACACAACCCCCACACCAACATAGGGATAACAACAGACCACTAACTTACTACCCTGAGACAAGGCCAAGTATAGCCCACAAAGAGTACAGGAAGGATGGGAGAGCTCAAGCAAGCCAGTGACTCAGTCCCCGCAATAGGGTCAGAGGAAGAGAATCCCAGTGGAGAGAGGGGAGCCGGCCAGGCAGAGACAGCAAGGGTGGTTAATCACTCCAGTGCCTTGATGTTCAACCTTCGCACCTCCAAACCTGACTGTTGAATGTTCTGTTTTTGCACACTGTTTGCATAATTGTTTCATTGTTTGGACAGAATATACTGCGATTACAAATGTGAAATATCATGTAAATGTCTATCACACTAATGTCTTGTCATGACAGAAAAGTAACAAGTTATAGTTACTCACATTTAAATCATTATTTGCCCAGATATCTGCTGATTCCAGTAATTATGTTATTGTTTCAGGGTAATAAACTGACAATACAAGAGCAATGGTTTATTGCACTGAACAGGATTTGAGAATGATGGATGGAAAAGAGGAACTCTGTTACCATAGTGTTCTTGTATTGTTAACCCTCTTGCACAAAGAATGTGGTATTACCATGAAACAATGCTGAAGGTGTTTCTGAGCAAATAGTGTTTGGAAAAATATAACTAGCAAATAATGTAATGTAATGTCAAATCAAATTGTATTTGTCACATGTGCCGAATACAACATGTGTAGTAGACCTTACAGTGAAATCCTTAATTACAAGCCCTTAACCAACAATGCAGTTAAGAAAAATAAGTGTTAAGAAAGTATTTACTAACATAAACTGAAGTAAAAAATGTAAACATTAAAACATTCTTATAAAAAGATAAGAAAATAGAAAAATAACAAATAATTAAAGAGCAACAATAAAATAACAGAAAAGAGCCTATATACAGGGGGTCCCGGTACAGAGTCAATGTGCGGGAGCACAGGTTAGTTGAGGTAATTGAGGTAATATGTACATGTAGGTAGAGGTAGTGACTATACATAGATAATAAACAGAGAGTAGCAGCAGCAGCGTAAAAATGGGGTGGGGGGTGGGGTCAAATAGTACAGGTAGCCATTTAATTAGCTGTTCAGGAGTCTTATGGCTTGGGGGTAGAAGCTCTTAAGAGGCATTTTGGACCTAGACTTACCGCTTGCCGTGCGGTAGCAGAGAGAACAGTCTATGACTGGGGTGGCTGGTCTTTGGCAATTTTTAGGGCCTTCCTCTGACACGCCTGGTATAGAGGTCCTGGATGGCAGGAAGCTTGGCCCCAGTCATGTACTGGGCCGTACTCTGTAGTGTCTTATGGTCGGAGGTCGATCAGTTGCCTTACCAGGAGGTGATGCAACCGTTCAGGATGCTCTCGATGTTGTAGCTGATCTGAAGACCCATGCCAAATCTTTTCAGTCTCTTGAGGGGGAAAACACATTGTTGTGCCCTCTTCATGACTGTCTTGGTGTGTTTGGACAATGATAGTTTGTTGGTGATGTGAACACCAATGTGGACACCAAGCTCTCAACATGCTCATGTAATGTAAAATGTTGTCACACCCTGACCATAGTTTGCTTTGTATGTTTCTATGTTTTGTTTGGTCAGGGTGTGATCTGAGTGGGCATTCTATGTTGGATGTCTTGTTTGTCTGTTTCTGTGTTTGGGCCTGATATGGTTCTCAATCAGAAGCAGGTGTTAGTCATTGTCTCTGATTGGGAGCCATATTTAGGTAGCCTGTTTTGTGTTGGGTTTTGTGGGTGATTGTCTCCTGTGTCAGTGTTTGTACCACACGGGAGTGGTTTCGGGTTTTCACATTTATTGTTTTGTAGTTTGTTCATGTATAGTTTTTCTTATAAAAAAAACATGAACTTCAACCACGCTGCGTATTGGTCCGCCTCTCCTTCGACGGAAGAATCCCGTAACAAATGTGTCCACATACGTAATGTAAAATGCTGTCCACATACATAATGTAAAATGCTGTCCACATACATAATGTAAAATGCTGTCCACAAACATCATGTAATGTAAAATGATGTCCACATACATAATGTAATGTTAAGTGTCCACAAACATCATGTAATGTAAAATGATGTCCACATACATAATGTAATTTAAAATGTGTCCACATACATCATGTAATGTAAAATGCTGTCCACATACTTAATTTAAAATGCGTCCACATACATCATGTAAAATGTGTCCACATACATAATGTAAAATGCTGTCCACATACATAATTTAATTTAAAATGCGTCCACATACATCATTTAATTTAAAATGCTGTCCACATAATTTAAAATGCGTCCACATAATTTAAAATGCATCCACATACATAGTTTAATTTAAAATGCGTCCACATACGTAATGTAAAATGCTGACTATTAACATTATGACACTGTTCTCTATTGTTAGAATTGGAATGGAGGTGAGAAAAAAATGCCTGCAAAAAATAGGGTAAATACAATAAAATATATATTTTTAAGTATTTAGTGGATTTGAAAATCAAGTTTACAAAATTAATGTTGACAGCCTAACAGGAGCCACATCAGATCAGTTCAGAATATGCCCTCATTCACCAATGCCCATATAGGAGATTGGGCCATTGTCGTTTTTCTGCTGGTCAAACAGAGCAATCCTTTTGCATGTATGTTTTTGTATTGTTTACCTACCAGCACAAAACAAAATAAACCATACAACCATACTGCACAGCATAGACGAGTGGCACAGCGGTCTAAGGCACTGCATCTCAGTGCAAGAGTTACTTCAAACTACAGTTCCTGGTTTGAATCCAGGCTGCATCACATCCGGCCGTGATTGGGAGTCCCATAGGGTGGTGCACAATTGGCCCAGTTTTGTCCAGGTTCGGCCGCCATTATAAATAATAATTTGTTCTTAACTGACTTGCCTAGTTAAATAAAGGTAAATGTAAAAAATAAATAAACTGGTTGTGTCCTTACTGTGCCTTTGAGTATCCTTGATAAGGGGAGGTGACAAATAAAGTTGTGAGAGGAATTTTCCACACGGTTATTGCTCTCTCGGTTCCCTGGGACGTCCCTAACCCCTCCCCCATTGAAGTTGTAATGTAAAATGCTTAGGGGTTAGTTGTACATCTTTGGATAGTGTTTTAGGGGTAGGGACGCCCCAAGGATTCCTGATAACACGTTCGAGATGTCATGTACTGGATACGAAATATAAAAAAACAATGTATGTGGCATCATGTATTGTTGGATGTTTTGTAAAAATGTATTTAATCTTTCACAAACGTCACATCCGTAAACAAAGAAGTCCCATGTGAAGCAGAGCCTACCATTCATCGAGAAGGAAAGGGAGGTAATTGTACTGTAAACAATGGACGTGTCATATATCGAAGTGGATATTTTCTTTCAGTGAGCTCAATCCGGGGATAATACCATATATTGAGATGAATGAAACATATATTCGTTATATAATGATAGCTATCTATCCATAAATTGCTGTTTGTATATACGGTTTAGGTTTGTATTAACGTTGCCCAACAAAGTACTCCCCACCGCTACTGAACGGTTTAGCCCAAATCGAACCGCAAGCCAGCTGTGGTCTTGGACCTTTAAAAATACTAAAGTGCCGTCAGCTAACTAGACTCAACCTCCTTTACAAACGACTCATTTGGTGTATAACCTAGTCTCCCACAGCGGAGACGTAAAAAAGGTAAAACATAGCTATATTTCGACGTATATTTTTGTTAGCATTAGCACATGCTAGGTGGGAACTTAGCTAGATAGCGAAACCATTTGAGCATGTCAACAGTTACCTATGCTATGATGTTGCTAGTTACCAATGTATTGTTTGGGTCATGTTTATCCTTGTTGGTGTGATTGAGCTGGATGTATGTAATCGTAACGTTAGTTACAAACTTGAACCCATTATAAATTGGTGATTTAGCGTTAGCATTCTTGTTTACAAACAAATGAATAACATTGTATATCTTTTGGCTGTTAAAAAGCCATTTAGCTCCTTGTCAGATTAATCTAACGTCGTTAGCTTGCTACGCTTGCACGATCGCGCTTGTGACTTCATCCGTAACAATAACAACTATTGCTTGTAGCGACATTTTAATTGGAGTGGGTAGCTTCAGTACAATTCTCCCAGTGTAACTAGATGCGAGGATCAACATCCTTTGCAATCAATTAAAACCCTTTCAGCGACATAGTTATTGTCTTGCGTTTCTTTTGGCACAGGCAGATCTCTTCTCAGTCTTGTCCAGCGCTCTTGTTTTGGTGCTGCAGGATCACGTGTACTTATCAGTGACGCGTGTGTGGATATATTGTTTTGTGCATGCAGCTTGTACAGTGTTCTGCAGTTTAACTGAAAATGCCCTTTGCTGTAACCAGCCTTGTAGGGCTGAACGACGGATAGCCTATACGAATCTGAGAGTGAAAGACTTGTCTCTAACATGCAGGCTCACTTTTTGTGAGCATTCCCATCAAAAGTCAGACGTTTGAATATACTTAATCTGAATGTACAGTACCAGTCAAAAGTTTGGACACACTTCATTCAAGGGGTTTTATTTATTTTTAATAGTGAAGACAAACTATGAATAACACATGGAATCCTGTAGTAACCAAAAGTGTTAAACAAATAAAAACATGTTGTAGTTTAGATTCTTCAAAGTAGCCACCCTTTGCCTTGATGACAGCTTTGCACACTCTTGGCATTCTCTCAACCAGCTTCACCTGGAATGCTTTTCCAACAGTCTTGAAGGAGTTCCCACATATGCTGAGCACTTGTTGGCTGCTTTTCCTTAACTCTGCGGTCCAACTCACCCCAAACCATCTCAATTGGGTTGAGGTCGGGTGATTGTGTAGGCCAAGTCATATGATGCAGCACTCCATCACTCTCCTTCTTGGTCAAATAGCCCTTACACAGCCTGGAGGGGTGTTGGGTCATTGTCCTGTTGAAAAATAAATGATAGTCCCACTAAGCGGAAACCAGATAGGATGGCCTATTGCTGCATAATGCTCTGGTAGCCATGCTGGTTAAGTGTGCCTTGAATTCTAAATAAATCACTGACAGTGTCACCAGCAAAGCACCCCCACACCATCACGTCTTCTCCTCCTCTATGCTTCGCGGTGGGAACCACACATGCAGAGATCTGTTCACCTACTCTGCGTCTCACAAAGACACAAAATTCTCACATTTGGACTCATCAGACCAAAGGACAGATTTCCACCAGTCTAATATCCATTGCTTGTGTTTTTTGGCCCAAGCAAGTCTCTTCTTATTGGTGTCCTTCAGTAGTGTTTTTTTCCAGCAATTCCATCAAATCAAATTTTTATTGTCACATACACATGGTTAGCAGATGTTAATGCGAATGTAGCGAAATGCTTGTGCTTCTAGTTTCAACCATGAAGGCCTGATTCACACAGTCTCCTCTGAACAGTTGATGTTGATGTGTCTGTTACTTGAACTCTGAAGCATTTATTTGGGCTGCAATTTGAGGCTGGTAACTCTAATGAACTTATCCTCTGCAGTAGAGGTAACTCTGGGTCTTCCATTCTTGTGGTGATCCTCACGAGAGCCAGTTTCATCATAGTGCTGGATGGTTTTTGCAACTGCACATTTTCCACATTGACTGACCTTCATGTCTTAATAGTAATGATGCACTGTCATTTTTTTCTTTGCTTATTTGAGCTGTTCTATGCCATAAAATGGACTTGGTCTTTTACCAAATAGCCCTATCTTCTGTATACCACCCCTACCTTGTCACAACCCAACTGATTGGCTCAAATGTATTAAGAAGGAACTAAATTCCACAAATGAACTTTTAAGAAGGCACACCTGTTTTAATTTGAATTGCATTCCAAGTGACTACCTCATGAAGCTGTTTGAGAGAATGCCAAGAGTGTGCAAAGCTGTCAAGGCAAAGGGTGCCTACTTTGAAGAATCGATCTATATATATTTTTTTTTATTGTTTAGCACTTGTTTTGGTTACTACATTATTCCATATGTGTTATTTCATAGTTGTGATGGTTGGGAGAAGTTCCTATTGGAGGATGTGTTGGTACCATTATTTATTCATGGCTGTGTTCTTAGGCAAAATTGTGAGTGAACCCACTCCCTTGGCTGAGAAGCAACCCCACACATGAATGGTCTCAGGATGCTTTACTGTTGACATGACACAGGACTGATGGTAGGGCTCACCTTGTCTTCTCCGGACAAGCTTTTTGTCCGTATGCCCCAAACAATCGGAAAGGGGATTTATCAGAGAAAATGACTTTACCCCAGTCCTCAGCAGTCCAATCCCTGTACTCTTTGAAGAATATCAATCTGTCCCTGATGTTTTTCCTGGAGAGAAGGGGCTTCTTTGCTGCCCTTCTAGACACCAGGCCATCCTCAAAGTCTTCGCCTCACTGTGCGTGCAGATGCACTCACACCTGCCTGCTGCCATTCCTGAGCAAGCTCTGTACTGGTGGTGCCCCGATCCCGCAGCGGAATCAACTTTAGGAGACGGTCCTGGCGCTTGCTGGACTTTCTTGGGCGCCCTGAAGGCTTCTTCACAACAATTGAACCGCTCTCCTTGAAGTTCTTGATGATCCGATAAATGGTTGATTTAGGTGCAAAGAGGGACTTTGCAATTCATCTGATCACCCTTCATAACATTCTGGAGTATATTCAAATTGCCATCAATACTAACTGAGGCAGCAGACTTTGAAGATTAATATCTGTGTCATTCTCAAAACTTTTGACCACGACTGTACTTTACCAGTTGTCTGCTGATTTTTGTCCTTAAGTACTAGGTGATCTGAAACAAAGCATTTGCAGGGAAGTGTTCTTTGCCCAACTTTTAGTACAATGGTCTGTATATGGTTGTGTATATTCTAAGAAAAAAAATACTGATGCAATTGACATTTTGATAACCACGCAAATCTCTCTTGGGCAAGGTAACTTTTTAAAAAATGTTTCAATGCTAACTATTGATAAAAGTAAATGGACATATTGTGCATCACGTGCAATGCCTGAAACGATTGAAAATACAAGTTACAGAAACTACCAACACCGCAAAAAGTAGGGTATCCACAGGAAATGGTTGTTTACCTTATCTCCACCACCTACCTCCAAAAGGATCAACAGCATGTACAACTGGTAAAGTAAGTGTAAATATCATTTTATTCAACATCCTGGCTTGTAGAGCCTACTGCGTCTTTTTTAGGGCAACTTCGGTCAGACTGCTAATCCATGGCATAACCATGGTAACGATCTGTTTAGACAGAGCGATGGGGAATCAACCAATGACAGCGTTGCCATGGAAAGCTATTTTCCCCACAGTTGTTCACTGATATAGTCCGTGCACTGCACACACAAGGGTAGCTATTTTGTCTTCATGTGGCTACGGGACACTTTGTGATTGTAATGTGATCATATCGAACTAACTCTCCTAACTACAGTAATAGACATATCCTAGGCTATTTATAGCCACTGTGCAGTGTCAAGTGGTGGTGAAGTGTCAGTTGCTCTGCAGGGATTGACATTAACGGTTACCGTATTTCCCAGGGCAAGTGACCAGAGCAGCCGTGCAAGTTGGGCCTGCTCTGTGGTTGTCCCAATGGGCATGTGATATTTTTTTTTTTTACTGTTAACAACCAAAATGCTAAGAATTTCAGTTGTCTGGTCTTTCTAGTTTCTCTGGTTCCTGCCTAGGGGAATATAGCTTGAAATTATCATACTTGATCATAATCTTCGGCCATTCAAAATACTCCTGACTTGGTCAATGGGCGAATGCCTTTCAGACCTTCATCTCAATCCCTGCTCTGTAACCCTATGTGAAGTTCCTTTTCCTCCTGGGTCAGGGCTCTACAGTGCAACCATTTTACTCACACATGCGCCCATAAATATGTTACTGTGCTACCTGGAATTTAAATTTAGGAGCACAAGTGTGCCTAGAAATATAAAGGATTCTAGCTTTATTACCTTAACTATTTTCCATTGTGCTCCTAAATGTCTTTGTGTGCGCCAACATTTTTTTATTTGGGCGCGCACATGTTCCTTGGAAGGGAAAAAAATGATAATGATTAAGGTCAGCGTAGATCCTTGTGCTGGGTTGCCTTATCAATGCCTCTGTGTCTAAGCAAGCTAATGGGATGCAGTCATTTTTAAATGCTTTGACTTGCATTTGCTTTAGGAATTCTCTCTGAATCACCTGCCTGTTTATCCTTCATTGGAAGGACAGGGCACATCACTTCAGGTATCACAATAGACATGGGCTGATCTAGCAAGCAAATACAGTGCATTCGGAAAGCATTCAGACCCCTTGACTTTTTCCACATTTTGTTACATTACAGCCTTGTTCTAAAATTGAATAAATTATTTTTTCCCCTCAATCTACACACAATACCCCATAATGACAAAGAGAAAACAGTTGATTTAAAAAAACAAAAAAAAACTTTATTTACGTAAGTATTCAGACACTTTGCTATGAGATTTGAAATTAAGATCCGGTGCATCCTGTTTCCATTGGTCATCCTTGAGGTGTTTCTACAACTTGATTTTGCTTTGTAGATTGGGGGGGGGGGTCTGAAGGGGTCTGAATGCTTTCCGGATACACTGTATCAAACAACTTCAGGCGTTCCCTTTCTCTTGTGACCTTTGAGATATGGGTTATGACCTTGCCATGTCTGACAGGAGAATGACGATGAAGGTCATGACTGAGACTACACACAGACATAGACTATAAAGTCACAGCCTTCCTCCATAAGAAGGAAGCACCACCTAGCTCTCTGGACTGGAGTTGTTGGGCTATCTGGCAAAGAAAACACCAACAGGGCAACACACGTGTCTACTGTGTCTTCTGTATATGGCACGTTGGCCTAGTAGTTAGACTTTTTTAATTTGTTTTTTTTTACCTTTATTTAACTAGGCAAGTCAGTTAAGAACAAATTCTTATTTTCAATGACGGCCTAGGAACAGTGGGTTAACTGCCTGTTCAGGGGCAGAACGACAGGTTTGTACCTTGTCAGCTCGGGGGTTTGAACTTGCAACCTTCCGGTTACTAGTCCAACGCTCTAACCACTAGGCTACCCTGCCGCCCCATAGTGTAGTGACATAGTGTATTGGAATGTTTTAAGGTCCATTTTTAAACTATTGGCCTAAATTCGAGTGATTTGCCTCAACAACACGTGTTGTTCTAAAAAGTGTAGGCCAAGTTGTTTACGTGATCTCATTGACGGGATGGCTGGACGTGTGCCTTTATGTTGCTTGGAACGATGTGCGGTACACGAGAATGATTACCCTGTTCATCTAAGCAGTGAAGTGTAACTGGATCTGTGGACGGTTGGCTGAGAATCCGGCTGTTATCATGTTACCCTGGAGACTCATGCGATCCCATTCATAACACTGTCCCTTTGTTTTGTTATTGTGGAAGTAGGCTGTACTGGCTGAACTATGGTGATAATATCCCTCTTTTTTTTTTGCAGCACCATCTTTAAAGTCAACTAATGTCTGAATCGTTTTGGAAACGTGTGCGTGTGTTGATCCTTTTATCTTAACTGGGGCACAAGTGGATTGCCCTCCTCCGGTTTCCATGGCCACTCTGGCCTAACAGCTGTTATACTGTCCTGTGTTATACACCCTGCCTCTCCTAGCAACAGGAACACAGGAAAAAACACACATGGTAATGGTAACACACCAAACCAAAAAGGGGCAGTTTAAAGATTGGAGTATTGTCTTCAGTAAAGTAGTGCAAATGTTTTTATTGGGGGACCTCAGACTTTGGAAAGGGAGGTTAAACTAGGTTTAACAAGCTCATGGCCAGTCCAGTGCCTTTTATAGGCTACATAGCTAGATAATGAATGTAAGCTCAAACTCAAGGCTCTTGCTACAACTGCCTGGCCCCCACTACACAAGACTTAGAAACCCCTTATTTTTCCATAAGAGAACAACTTGAGAGAGAGTGCATTCAACCACATGTTACAGTACTCATGTAGGCTTAAATAATGTTCCATTTATACATACATGCATGCATGCATGACTGCTGTGCCTGTCTGCAGCGCTAGCCCGCCATGCCTGGGACTGACGAGCGGCCCACCTCCATGTCCACCACTGGCAGCGAGGACGCCAGCAGCGATGCCGAGTCGTCGTCGGACCGCTGTAACAGCATCACGTCTGCCAGCGACTTTGACTGCTCCCGCCAAAGCTTCACCAGTGACTGCTCCAGCAGCAAGCACAGCTCGCCCTCCTGTGAGTAGATCTCCTTCCTCCCTGTCTAGTAGGACTGCTTCTTAGGCTTGTCAAAATGTCACCCTAAAAATTGCATTTCCAGAAAGTGTGCACTTGCACACTTCCCACCATTGATTTAAAAGCATTGGATTGGTGTCGTCATCACCTTTGGAGGAGTATAGAGAATCGGAATGCAACACTGTGTGCCCTCTCCACACTTTGGTTGAGCTTTCAAACGCCAAAATGGCTACTCTCAACACTTTGTTTTTGTTTTTATTTTTATGCCCCCTATTTACAGCTAGCCCTCCCAAAACTATAACACTGGATGATGTCATGTCTTCTGCCCGGGACCTGTCCAACCTGACCCTGGCCCACGAGATCATCGTCAACCGTGACTTTCATGTGGAGCAGCCCCACCTACCTCAGAACAGGTACCTACCACTTCAAAATGGACGCCCAGTAAACATGGCCATCACTTGGGCTACACAAATGCCAATTGACAACTGATGATATTCAATTCTCCTTTTCAGTTTGGAGAAGCAAGTCAAAGATATAGTTCACAAGGCGTTCTGGGATAGCCTGGAGTCTGAGCTGAATGATGACCCACCAGAGTATGAGCACGCCATCAAACTGCTGGAGGAGATCAGAGAGGTGAGCTTTGGCCATTTTCCCCTCTATCAATCTTGATGAATCCATGGTTGGAAAGCTTATCTTATCAGGAAGATGACCCTGTTGGAAGACTTTGAAAACGTATCATTTCTAACTCCCTGAGCAGTAATCACTGATCTGACACAAGTGGATAAGCAACAGTTATGTAGTGGAATCCATTCTTTCACCTGTCCAATTGTGTGTGTATTGTGAATGTACGCAATAAGGATGTATTTAAAATGGGCTAATAGCTTTGAAGATTGATATCTTCTAGCTATATATTGTTTATTTTCTTCATTTTTTAAAACCATTTACTATGAACAGATCCTGCTGTCGTTCCTGAGCCCGGGAGCCAATCGGCTGCGGACTCAGATCCTGGAGGTGCTGGACATGGATCTGATTCGCCAGCAGGCGGACAAGGAAGCGGTGGACATACAGGGCCTGGCCTCTTACATTGTCACCATCATGGGCAAGCTGTGCGCCCCGGTCCGTGACGACGAGGTCAAGAAGCTCTGCGAGAACCCCGACAACATTGTATCAATGTTCAAGTACGTTTGGGCAAAGTTTTGTTTCCAACCCTTGTGGATATTTATTTGGATAATTGTAGCCATCCCCATATATGGCCGGCATCCATTTGATCCTTTTAGCTCTCTAAAGCCACCGTGCATTTGGAAAGTGTTCAGACCTCTTGACTTTTTCCACATTTTGTTACTTTACATCCTTATTCTAAAATGGATAAAAAAAAAATTAACCATAGACACACAATACCACAATGACAAAGCGAAAGCAGGTTTCAGACATTTTTGCTAAATTTTAAAATAAATATATAAAAAAATACCTTATTTTGCTATGAGAATCAAAATTGAGCTCAGATGTATTCTGTTTCCATTGATCATCCTTGAGATGTTTCTACAACTTAATTGAAGTCCACCTTTGGTAAATTCAATGGATCCTTTTAAAACTCCAAAGCTAGAAGAACAGATGTTGAGGCAAGTCACTAGGTATTTATTCTGGAGCCAAATCAAAAGCATTCGTTTTGAGAGTGTTATTACATTGAGCAGGGAGATCTTCCGGGTGCTGGACCTGATGAAGATGGACATGGTGAACTTTACCATCCAGAGCCTGCGGCCCGATCTGCAGAGGCAGTCAGTGGAGTATGAGAGGGCCAAGTTCCAGAGCATCGTGGAGAAGACTCCCAGTGAGTCTGCGTTGTTATTAACCTTTAATTATTATGAGGAACATTTTATTGGCATTGGACTGGCGTTTGGATCATTTGCCTGTTCCTTTACAAATACATTTGACCGTTGACTGCCTAAAGGTCAGCATAGTATTCATTCATTTTTTTAACTTGGTGTGCTCCTGGGACCTAAATTATGAGCCTGTACTGCTTTATGGTATTAGGGGATGTTTGAGTTGTGGGATGTACAGCATGTGAAGCGTGGGTTTGATTTCTCTACATCATTAAATGAAAGATGTCAATCACTATTAAATGCACACAAATGACTGTCCTAACTTCCTCAGGTGCGTTGGACCATACCACTGAGTGGATCAAGTCCTCTCTGGAGGAAGTGCTTTTCTCCATGCCAACCGTGGAGCAGCCCAACGGCCATGGGAAGGCGGGGAAAGCCCTGCCAAGTCCCCTCCTGGTCTTCAACAGTGGATTCATCCGCATCCTCACCTGGGACTACCACAAGAGCCCACTGCCTGAGGTGGGTTGAAATGTGTGTGTGTGTGTGTGTGTTAGTAGACAGATGGTTTCAAAATAATTATTTGCTTATTCAAGACATATCATGATTGCCATTGGATTGGATTACTTGTCTTTTGTTATTAAGAAAAGGTGACATTCAGTGTGTTTGTCAAGTGACGAGGGTGTTGCTCAATGTTCACAAGGGAAATGTGTGTGGGTGTGAGTGTAAATAGAGGTGACGAGGATGTTGACAGGTGTTTGTTTCTGTGTATTATACTTCTTGGTCTAATGAATTTGTGGTGTTTATTTGCATATAGACTATTACCTAGAGGGTTTGTTTGTGTGTCTTAAATGTGTGTGAATTCCATATGAATACAAGTGTCTGAAAGAAGGTACCATCTCTCTCAACCAACTTACAACCACAAGTCTATCAAATGACCATTGTCTAAAATCTCCATGGGGTGAATCCTAACTTCCACTATTGTCAAATGTTCATTTAGTCATGCATTGATGTCAATGGGAGACTAAGTAAAAATGTCGCTTAAGTTGATGATTTGTCCCTATATGTAAAAGCCATTTTTGTGTGTGTGTAACACACTCAGACCCTGATGACAGACGAGGTGCGTCTGCGGGAGCTCCAGCGGAGGCTCCAGCTGCTAAAGGCCGTGGCCTCCGTACTGCTCATTGTCTACAGCGCCATCGGAGGGCCCATCTCGGGGCTGCCCGCACTGGCCGAGCGTCTCAAGAGGATGGCCAGCGTGCTCCTGGAGGGCATGCACAGACCGTAGGTTCTACATAACACACACAAACATATCAAATCAAATTGATTTATATAGCCCTTCGTACATCAGCTGATATCTCAAAGTGCTGTACAGAAACACAGCCTAAAACCCCAAACAGCAAGCAATGCAGGTGTAGAAGCAACATACATTTCAATGTGAAAATTGAGACTGTCTTCCTCCACTCTGCAGGGACTTTAACCTGTCAGAGGCTCTGGGGAACGTCAGTGGTCAGATCTGCTGTGAGCTCAACAAGTCCCTGACTGAGAGGAACTACCCAGCCTTGCCCCCAGAACTCCAGGTCACACTCAAGGGCCAGATCACCAGCATCACCCAGGAAAACAACCCTATCCGCAGTCTTGTGGGTAAGCAAAACAACACCTGAGGGCCTGACATGGCTCACTAACTATTTAATTTGATATATTTACTGCAATGTTCTCAGCCAAGCTACATTGCATTCCGAAAGTATTCAGACCCCTTGACTTTTTCCACATTTTGTTACGTTACAGCATTACTCTAAAATTGATTAAATATTTGTTTTTCATCAATCTATACACTATACCCTTTAATGACAAGACAATTACATTTTTTATTTTGGACATTTATAACAAATAAAAAAATGAAAATATCACATTTACATAAGTATTCAGACCCTTTACTCAGTACTCTGTTGAAGCACCTTTGGCAGCGATTACAGCCTAGAGTCTTCTTGGGTATGATGTTACAAGCTTGGAACACCTGTATTTGGGGAGTTTCTCCCATTCCTCTCTGCAGATCCTCTCAAGCTCTGTCAGGTTGGATGGGGAGCGTCGCTGCACAGCTATTTTCAGGTCTCTAGCTGGGTTTGTTTGGGTTCAAGTCCGGGCTCTGGCTGGGCCACTCAAGGACATTCAGAGACTTCACCCCAGTCTGAGGTCCTGAACATTCTGGAGCAGGTTTTCAATCAGGGATCTCTAAGGAACTTTTCGCCGTTCATCTTGGTCTTTTCCTGACTAGTCTCACAGTCCCTGCTACTGAAAAACATCCCCACAGCATGATGCTGCCACCACCATGCTTCACAGTAGGGATGGTGCCAGGTTTCCTCCTGACGTGACGCTTGGCATTCAGGCCAAAGAGTTCAATCTTGATTTCATCAGACCAGAGAATCTTGTTTCTTATGATCTGAGAGTCCTTTAGGTGCCAGTTGGCAAATTCCAAGTGGGCCGTTATGTGCCTTTTACTGAGGAGTGGCTTCCGTCTGGCCACTACCATAAAGGCCTGATTGGTGGAGTGCTACAGAAGGTTCTCCCATCTCCACAGAGGAGCTCTGTCAGAGTGACCATCTGGTTCTTGGTCACCTCCCTGACCAAGGCCCTTCTCCCCCGATTGTTCAGTTTGGCTTGGGATGCCAGCTATAGGAAGAGTCTTGGTGGTTCCAAACTTCTTCCATTTAAGAATGATGGAGGCCCCTGTGTTCTTGGGGACCTTCAATGCTGCAGAAATGTTTTGGTACCCTTCTCCAGATCTGTGCCTTGACACAATCCTGTCTCGGAGCTCTTCTGTCAATTCCTTCGACGTCATGGCTTGGTTTTTTGCTCTGACATGCCCTGTCAACTGTGGGACCTTTATATAGACAGGTGTGTGCCTCTCCAAATCAAATCAATTGACTTTACCACAGGTGGACTCCTCAAGTTATAGAAACATCTCAAGGATGATCAATGGAAACAGGATGCACTTGTGCTCAATTTCAAGTTTCATAGCAAAGGGTCTGAATATTCAAATCAGATATTTCTGTTTTATTTTTAATACATTTGCAAGTTTCTGAACCTGTTTTTTCGCTCAGTCATTATGGGGTATGTGTGTAGATCAATGAGGATTTAATATAAAATGTTATACATTTTTGAATGAGGCTGTAACATAACAAAATGTGGAAGAAGGGGTCTGAATACTTTCCGAATGGACTGTGTAATTGTACACTGTGGGAAATTGTGCTCCCGTTTTATTGAATAGCTCACAATAGTCTCATGCCTGTTTTTCTGATCACTCTGTTTGTTCTGTGCATCTTCTCTGTTCCTTTTCCAGAGGGAAGGGTCCAGCAGTACTTCCGGGTGCTCCTCGCCACGCCCAACTCTCACGTGAATCCACCCCCGACGCCCGGAGGCCTGGCCCTGATCCAACCGGAGCTCACCTCCTTGGCGGTCACCTTTGTAAGCCTGGTCAACTTCAACAAGCAGGTCTACAGCCCCTTCTACATGATGATCCTCAAGACCCTGCTCTTCAGTAACGCGGCTCCTCCACCGGCAGCCACCGCACCTCAGGACCCCAGCATACAGAACCCTGTGAACTCCAACTAGGACCGCCAACCTAATCTACCGAGCCAGGAGCAATACAAAGCTGGAGCTGACAACACCTTATTTGAAAAAGGGGCAAAGAAAGGAATGACTTAGCAGCTACCTAAATCCACCGCCCCCAGTGGTCGTTCTGATTCCTTGAGGCTGCAATCGCTCCCCTATCCCTAACCCTCCTTCCCTTAGGCTTTAGATGAAGTAGTATCACAGCTACGTTTTGCCTAGAACATCGGGGTATGTGTATTTAGAGGTGCGTCAGGAAAATGACAATGAGCAATTGTGGTGCACGTACAAGCTTTGACTAATCCACCTCCCAATGTTGTGTATTACGACATCCGCTTTGTGACACCTGACCTGATCTGTTAGATTTTGTGTAGATTCATACCTAAAAACTGACCCTAGTGTTTTGTGTGAGGAATCTTTCCCAATGTCCTTTTTAATTAGATTAGGGTACGTTGTGAATCTGCGTTGGCATGGAAGTGAGTTCTCGACATCCATTCTCCTGTTGTTATTTTGGAGGGTGTCGTCGGAAAAGGGTAGAATGTTCATGAAATGCTACTGTTACAAGGAACATTTATACACGTTTCATAGACTTTATGACGAAAGGGAAAGGCCTATATATTTAGAATCATGTCGACCATTTTTATAACATCACATTTCGTATGCTTTATGCTGTAGGTTAAATAAAGTTGATCTATAACTGTTTGTTACACGTTGACAAATCCAGAACACAAAATGCTATATTATTCATTCTATTAGCTTATTCATTGACGTGCCACCATTTGAATAGAAATATAAAAAGTTTGTTTTTAACTTATGTCGGCTTGTGATAACTCGCCATTAAACTGGTTAGGGCTCGGGAAATGTCATCTTGAATGAAAACAAGAGACTTGTTTTAATTGTTGCTTTCCAACATGTCGAAGACATGTTTAAATCACTTGAGCTAAATTAGTAGGCTTAATTAATATTTAACTTTTTTAGGGGGGGGACTGATTAATTGATATGGTTATGGAATCACTAATCCTGATGGATTCTGACCTTTGACCTTTTGGAGATAAATATAATGCATGTTTTATTTTGTGTGAACATTCGTTGGAAAATGTTTTGTTGTATGTTAGCCCTTGCATAGTATTCAGTCATTTTGTTGGGTTGTTTGAATGTGACTGATTTTTGTTTTGTTATTTGTGTCAGTGCATTTATTAAGTCGCTTGCTTTATATCTTCTAGGTACCAGTATTAGTTGTCCTTCTATACCTATATTTCCCTAAAAGATATCCAACAGCTGTATATCTCTGGACATTTTATGTAATATCTATCTTTTGGTTTAGAACTCAAGTCATTAGAGGTGCTGAAGATGTTTTGAAATGTCTAAAACTTCCCACAATGGAACTTTTTGACGCAGAATAAACATTGAATGTTTTTAGCTTTTAAAATTCACTTGAATAAATATATCTTCTCATGTAATGCAGCTATAATACAATAAACTCTCATGCAGTACCTTATTATTTGTCTAGCAGTGACCTGTGTGTGTGTGCTTATTGAAAATAGTTGTCTACATACAGACCCATCAATCAAAGACCGTTGGTTTTATCTGCAAAGGGCATTGTATAGATTACAATCAGACAAGGAATGTAACTAGAAGGAACATTCCTTGCTGTTAGATTACAGAAGAACTCCAGTGACCTGACAAGTCCTGTACCCTCTCTGCTGCAGTGACTGAGGGCACTGTTTTGAAGCCATCTCTACTTAATGCATACGTTTTAAATGATATGTGAGCTAAATATAAAAAACATTTCCTTAAAGTGTATTTTTTGTTTTGTTTTTAAAGTTCTAATGTTACTGTCTACAACAACAAAAAATGATGTAGAATTCCATTCATTCCTATCCTATGGAGGACTGCTCCTTCTGGGGAGTGCCAATATGACTGACCTGTGGCTTCAAAGTCACTCGGTGGCCAATTCACATAATGCAGTCCAGGGTTTGTATACATCACTGGGGGGAACTTGCGTTTCCAAGCAACGCGTCCCTCCTGAAACAGGCTAGGAGGAAATAATGGTAGCTAAAGGTACAGCAAGTTATGTTTCTTATCTATTAATATGAATCAACAATTATTTAGGTATTCTCCAAATTATGACAAATTCAAGTAGTATTTTCGTTTAATTGTATATCATTTTTAGAGCTCACTTGTCAAACAAAGTTCCAACTTCCATTGCTTGCTGGCAAGCTAATGTTAGCTAGCTAGTTAGTACAGAGCATTGCTGTAAAGATTGCGCATTACCTTTCAAGGGGGGAGCTACCCACTGGGTAAAATCTGGTTGAATAAACGTTGTTTCCACGTCTTTTTATTTAATTTTTATGTGATGCCGTTGAATTAACCTAAATCCAGTTACATGTAATGTTGATTTCACGTTCCATTCACGTTAACGTTAGTTGACAACTCAACCAAATGTAAATCAAAACCAGACGTTGAACTGACAAAATTAAAGTGGTGGGCCGCCTCTCCCGAGCGGCGGAGGCCAAACGACGGATGGCAGATGGCCAGGACATGCTGACCTCCATGACACAGATGGTGGCCTGCACCCAGGACATCCAGCAGAGATACCGCAGCATCCTGGGGCCACTGTCCCTCTTCTTCCAGTCCAACCCCGAGGGAGAGAAGAGGGCAGGTGTGTGGCGATCTAAAGCTGTTTGAGGGAAGACAGCCTGGTGCCTTGTGTGAGGTGCTATTGTTGATCTGTGATTGTATGCATGAGGCCTTTGAGTTATTTGAATCAACAAAAGGATGTGTAGACAGTTTTACCCACCTAAATTCTAAAGTCTAGGCCTATTCATTTACAGGGCTGACCTGAAAACACACACAGGGTGTCGATCTACACAGTCTATTTTCTCTATCCACATGCCCCACACATCTCTTATGATGCCAAAACAAAATATCTTTATTGTTTTTATGAATGGAGGTGATACAGGAGAATGAAAGGTACCGTATGTACACATGTCCCGGGTGTGTTGTTCCTCCCAGACAGGGTCCAGGAGGAGAGAACAGTGTCCCCGTCGGTGTCAGAGGGGGTGAAGACCAACCCCACCTCCCTGGCCGACATGCGTCAACAGCTGCAGTACCGGATCCAGGAGCATTCCGTGCTCCACTCCACCCCTGTGGAGGATCAGCAAGCTCTGGTGAGCCACTCCATTAGGATACACTATACACTCTCTCTCCTAAGCATCTACTAAATGGATGGATGGTTGGATAGATAGATGGATGGAACAGTGTCACACACACACAGCCCCCATCCACCCAAAACACTCTGCGACTCCCCCCCCTCCCCCAAGGCGGCGGTAATGACGTCAGAGCTGGGCCTGATCTGGCAGGACCTGAAGGGGCTGATGGACGAGCCCACGCTGAACCAGGAGGAGAACAGGCAGCTGCAGGCGGAGACGTGCCAGGAGGTGCTCCGCATCTGCCAGGAGCTCTACCTCAACTATCTCCACCTGCTGGACAGGCTGAGGCGCCGCGCCGTCTTCAGCGACCAGGCCAACCGCAGCCGCCTGGGGGCCCAGATGGCCATAGACTGCACCAGCCTGTGAGTGACTGGCGAGCAGGGTTTTCCCAAGCTCCATTATTTCCTAGATGAGGATCTAAGGTCCTCAAATCAACATCTCTAGCTTCTTTTAACCAAGATTTACAATTGAAACCAATTGTAGCCAAATTCTTATAGTCGAAAATGCATGCTAAGCTCGTTACTTGAATTATCGATCATCAACCTTTTGTCGATAAGTGCAAACTCACCAAGCAGCTGTAAATACAATTGGTTGTTGTTATTGTTCGCCTTATTGCTAACGGTTATTCTTTCTCTGCAGTTTAAACGTCCACTCGATCAGACGCAGTGTAGCGGCAGGGATCAAGGCTACGCGGAGAGCCCGGCTGAGCGCTGAGAGACCCAGAGCTGCCGGACGCGACCTGAAGGGGGCGATGGAGACACACACAGCGCTGCCATGCAAACTGGACTTTGGTCTGACTCTGCAGACCAAGGCTGGCTGCAAGAAGAGCGGTGCCATCAGACAGGGCAAAAACCCTATCGAGAGGGACCTCCGAGAGGTGAGAGACAGAGAAAAAGAGAGGGAGAGAGAGTGTGTGTGTGTGTGTTTGAGTGAGTGTGGGTCGGTGGGTTTGTCTGTCTGTCTGTCTGTCTGTCTGTGTCTGTGTCTGTGTGTGTGTGTGTGTGTGTGTGTGTGTGTGTGTGTGTGTGTGTGTGTGTGTGTGTATGCGGTACCTACATCTTTCTGTGTGGGTGTGTGTGTCTCCATGCGTGTGAATGTGTGTGTACACTTGCTTCTCTACTGTTTTGGTGTGTGTGTGTGTGTCTGTGGTAAAGCTACAGGGAGCTGAGATGTTCCCTTCTCTCTCCCTGTCTGTCTGTCTGTCTGTCTGTCAGATGACTGAGAAGATGGGAGACATGGACCTGGAGCAGGTCTATGACCTGATGCCCTGCCACCTGGAACTGATCACTAACAAAGGCTTGCTATCTCTCTCTCGCTCTTTTCTCTCTATTGCTCTCTCTCTCTCTTTCTCTATCTCTCTTTCTGTCTCTCTCTCTCTTTCTCTCGTTCTGTCTCTCTCTCTCTTTCTCTATCTCTCTTTCTCTCTCTGTCTCTCTCTCTGTCTCTCTCTCTCTGTCTCTCTCTCTGTCTCTCTCTTTCTCTCTCTCTGTCTCTCTCTTTCTCTATCTCTCTTTCTCTGTCTCTCTCGTTCTCTGTCTCTCTCTTTCTCTATCTCTCTTTCTCTCTCTCTTTTTCTCTGTCTCTCTCTTTCTCTCTCTCTGTCTCTCTCTCTCTTTCTGTATCTCTCTTTCTCTGTCTCTCTCTTTCTCTATCTCTCTTTCTCTCACACAGACAGCCACACACACATATAGTCAAGTACACTTGTGACAATAATAAACAATTGTTTGTTAGTACTAGTAGTAGTGATATGTGTGTGTGTGTTTAGATGCAGCGCGGGCCAGCTTGGCCAATGTTTCACCGTCAGATGAGGAACCCAGCATGTATTACCATGGCTACACCAGACTAAAGGTATTGGTATAATTGCACTGTACTATTCACACCCACTCCAACTGGTCCCTGAAGACATACATACAGGACGGTTATTATTTATTTATTATTTATTATTAGTATGAGTTATATATTATGCAGTTATTTTTGTGAGCACCCAGGGGTGTAGTTCCATGCCAGACCTGCAGAGAGAGACTCTCCTGGAGGAGCTGGAGCTGGAGGCCCTGCCTACCAGACCCCAGTCGCCTCTGGTGCTGCTGGCCACTGGGCCCTGCTCCAACATCGAGAAGCCCATTGACCCTGCCCACGACCTCAGGAGGTGTGTGCGGTAGAGTGTGTGTGTGTGTGTGTATTTTTGTGCTTGAGTGTGTGTATTTTGTGCTTGTGTGTGTGTGTATATGTGTGAGTGTGTGTGTGTTTGTGTGTGTGTATGTTTGTTCTTATGTGTGTGTATGTATCTAGGTTGCTACAGGACAGAGTGATTGTGGATCAGGCTGTGACAGACTCTGACACAGACCTCCCTCCTCTGATCAAGGCCCTGGCGTGGAGAGGTTCCACCAAACTACAACAGCTCACACACACTCTGCAGGTAGGGAACACACTCTGTAGGTAGGGAACACACTCTGCAGGTAGGGAACACACACACACACACACATGCACACACATTCTCTCACCATAGTATACTTCCTATACCCCCCCCCCCCCCCCATCTATTCTTGTCCAATCCTAGAAACAGGAAGAGGAGGGGGAGAAGAGGGAGGGTGCCAGTGGAGGAAGGTACAGGGTGCCAGTGGAGGAACCGGAGCACCCCCAGGGAGCTGTGGTGAACGTGGCCCTGTCCCACGTCTCTCTAGCCCGCACAGCCGCCGCCCGCGTCTCAGACAGGGTTCTCCGCGACACCATTAACATCCACACGTACCCACCCGTCTACAACTACCTCACCAAAGAGGTGGGTCACAGAGGAGGCGGAGGATAGACATGTTATTATTACTACTTAGTGTGTGATGATGGTACTGTTATACTGTTACTATCACTATGACCTCATCATGGTGGTCTGACCCCTCTCTCTCTCTCTCTCTCTCTCTCTCTCTCTCTTTTTTCTCTAAACAGCTTGAGCTCTCTTCAGTGCAATGGCTGGATCGTAACCTGTTTGCCGGGGAAGAAATAAAGGAAGTCTATAAGGAGTTATCCAAAAGCAAATCTACACAGTATCTTAACTTCGATGAGGTGAGATATACTCTTTTACATTGCCTGTTGAATTTAATTCAGGAAAAATCCATTCTTAAATTGGCAATTGTTGATCCAGAATTTCAATTAATCTCTTGAATATCAATAGAATTGACTCCCTGTTGATCTGTTCCTTTCCCCTATAGGACGCCATGATAGAGCCAGCCTTGACCAACATCAGATGGAGTATGAAGAAGAAGAACCACCAGAGGTTCATCAACCCACAGCTGAAGAGACAGAACACCAACACCATGTCCCACAGGTACTGTACCCTGTATCCCACTTGACTCAACACCTGAACACCACTTTAGCACACTCTCTCTCATAATACAATACATTTTCTCACAGAGAGCTGCAGCTCTCCCAATGTAACTCAAAGTGTGTGTGTGTGTGTGTGTGTGTGTGTGTGTGTGTGTGTGTGTGTGTGTGTGTGTGTGTGTGTGTGTGTGTGTGTGTGTGTGTCCAGGAAAAGGACCGAGATCCCAGCGGACCATAAGAAACCGGAAGACCAGAATTCCCGGGCCTTCACGGCCTGGCTGCAGTGGTGGAAGACAGACCTCTCAGTCGAGGACTACCTCCGATACATCACCAATCAGGTCAGAGGTCACACATTCTGTAGTTACAGGAAGCAAATAGAAGAAGACTTTCTAATTAATTTAAGGCAGTAAATGCATAAAAATCGATTGAGTAACTAGAAGAAAATCAACCGGTTTTGTTTACAAATAAATCTCAAAAAACAATAAACTTATGAATTGGACCATAGGTTATTGCATGTACATTATAGACATGGCTTATTTTTTGTGTTTTGATGTTGTTGTTTTTTAGTAGTTCTACTTTTTTTATATTGAATACTGTGCCCTGTTGCGTAGGGCTTGAAAGTTAAGTGTTTCACTATAATTGTGCATGTGACAAATAAAACATGAAATTTAAAATAGGTGCTGGTACTCATTTTGGGCTTGAGTACTGTTTATATTTAGGTGCCAGAACTTTTCAGTCATTATTCTATAAGAGGTGCTGGACCTCAAGCAGTAGAAAAGTCAAGGTGCCGGTACTCAGTACCGAATGTAATGAATACTTTTTTGAATGAATGAATGACATTTTATTTTCGTGTCAAATCGCCAATTGGCAACCCATCCCTTATGGGATTAATTGACACATAAACAAACATTACAATAATTCAATAAAGAAAGAATAAGTAAGGTAAAAATCAATACATAATAGTAAATTACATCCCTAGAGCAGTAAAATAATTTACATACATACATACATACATACATACATAACATAACATAACATAACATAACATACCATAACCAGATAAATAAATAAAGACCCAAATATGTATAATTGCTAGTAAACTCAAGAATATCTTCACCAAAACAAAACTGAAAAACACTTCTCTTAGTAGCTGGTTTTCTAAAAGTCATTATCTGTGTTTTTGTCTGGTTGATCATGAGTCTCTATATTTTACACCAATTGACTGCACATAATAACATGTTCTGCAGGTCTTGTTCAGTTTCTTCCATCTAAATAGTATCATCAGCATATAAAAGGATCCTTAACATTTCATCATCATATCTTACTCCAATATTTAACTGTGGAATTTCTTTTGCCAAGTAATTTATAAATAAAGCAAACAAAGTCGGTGATAAGGCGTCTCCTTGTTTTACACCCGAGGGTGTGGGAAACCAGTCTATCATACTCATTAACCTGCACACAAGCAATTGATACTTTGTAAAGAGACTGGATTGCGTGATAAAATTTCCCATCAACCCTTGTTTTTAACAAACTATAGGCTAAAATATCCCTATTTTCAAAATCAAAAGCTTTCTGGAAATCAATGAAACATGCAAAAGTAGGCTTCTCTTTGTGTAATCTATTTCTGATTATTGTACAGACCGAGAAGATATGACCTGTACAGGCTGTGGATTTACGAAAACCATTTTGTTCTTCCACCAGAATGTTTTGATTCTCCAAAAATGTAATTAGCCTATTGTTGAGGATGGATGAAAATATAATTTATAAACTGTACTTAATAAACTTATGCCTCTATAGTTCAGTTGCACTCTTGGGTAATTTTTTGAAGATTTGGTAATGGGATTCACTATAGACTTATACCAAGTGGATGGCAGTATACTGTACTCAAAACACATTTGGAGCAAATCAAATAGGACATGAATTAATTTAGGGGATTTTAAAACCTCATTAGGCAGTTCATCAATGCCAAACGCTTTCCCATTTTTTGCAGCATCAATCACCTTCTTAACTTCTGCCACAGACAGCTCCTCATTTAAATATGGGTTACATATATCAGAGGGTTCTAACATTGTATTTTCCAGTTTAGTTTTCAGGAAACATATGTCTTTATAAACATTTTCCTCAAAATATGCCACATTTTCGTTACCTGAGAACAAACTGGCAAACCCCTTCTCCCACTCTTTAAGTACCTGTGTAATATCAGAATACCAGTGTTTTTCCAGGCCCAATTCAAGCACTAGATACATGTCCAATAATTTCCATGTCCAGTTATTGTTGTGGTATCAGAGAGTGATTGACTAGGACTCTCTCTGTCTCTGTGTCCATGTAGGACAATGACTACCTGTGGGCGGCGTTCCACCTGTACGATAGTGGCGATAGTGACGATGAGGAGGACGAGAGAAGAAGACTGCTCCAGCTACGAGGAGACGAGAGGAAGAAGTCTGTCTGTCTGTCTGTCTGTCTGTCTGTCTGCCCCACTATTTTCATTCTTTTTTCTCCATTCTTTTTTGTTGTAATCATGTTTCTTACATTATGAGGACTGCGAGCAGCTAACAAACCCGTGTGTGTGGATAGGAGGCGGAGGCAGAAGATGGAGGCTCTAAAGGGTCAGAAGCAGGAGTACGTGACAGGGGTGTGGAACGTCAACACGGTGCTGCTGGGAGGGCTGTGGAAGGAACCCGATCTGGAGGGTAACACACACGCACACTGTGACTTTTAACCATAGTAATTCAGTGAGTCATTCAAACGCAGGATGTTCCAGTCAAGGATTGTGAAATAAAAGGAAGTCAAACAGTTCTGGTTTAGTAGGTAATGTCATGACTCATTGGATTTCTGGCTTATTGGTACTAAACCTGTTTCATAGCCTATTGTTTATAGACTCATAGGTAACCTATTGTCTGTTGGGTTTTTTACAGAGGAGGAAGAGAGCCCAGATGAAGAAATAACCAGCTCTAAACAGGTATGTGTGTGTGTGCATGTCTTAGTACACAGATGATGCAGTAAATGTACCATAAATGGATTTACAGCCATTGTAATACAGTCAGGTTTTATGTGTCATTAAGACTGGGAGCCTTCGATCTGGGTAGTTCTCTCCTTCCTTGTCCCATTCCATCATCTCTCCTTCCTTGTCCCATTCCATCATATCTCCTTTCTCTGTCCCATTCTATCATCTCTCTTTCCCTGTCCCATTCCATCATCTCTCCTTCCTTGTCCCATTCCATCATCTCTCCTTCCTTGTCCCATTCCATCATCTCTCCTTTCTCTGTCCCATTCTATCATCTCTCTTTCCCTGTCCCATTCCATCATCTCTCTTTCTCTGTCCCATTCCATCATCTCTCCTTCCTTGTCCCATTCCATCATCTCTCCTTTCTCTGTCCCATTCCATCATCTATCCTTCCTTGTCCCATTCCATCATCTCTCCTTTCTCTGTCCCATTCCATCATCTCTATTTTCTCTGTCCCATTCCATCATCTCTCCTTCCTTGTCCCATTCCATCATCTCTCCTTTCTCTGTCCCATTCTATCATCTCTCTTTCCCTGTCCCATTCCATCATCTCTCTTTCCCTGTCCCATTCCATCATCTCTCCTTCCTTGTCCCATTCTATCATCTCTCCTTTCTCTGTCCCATTCCATCATCTCTCCTTCCTTGTCCCATTCCATCATCTCTCCTTTCTCTGTCCCATTCTATCATCTCTCTTTCCCTGTCTCATTCCATCATCTCTCCTTCCTTGTCCCATTCCATCATCTCTCCTTTCTCTGTCCCATTCTATCATCTCTCTTTCCCTGTCCCATTCCATCATCTCTCTTTCTCTGTCCCATTCCATAATCTCTCTTTCTCTGTCCCATTCCATCATCTCTTCTTTCTCTGTCCCATTCCATCATCTCTCCTTTCTCTGTCCCATTCCATCATCTCTCTTTCTCTGTCCCATTCCATCATCTCTCTTTCCCTGTCCCATTCCATCATCTCTCTTTCCCTGTCTCATTCCATCATCTCTCTTTCCCTGTCCCATTCCATCATCTATCCTTCCTTGTCCCATTCCATCATCTCTCCTTTCTCTGTCCCATTCCATCATCTCTCCTTCCTTGTCCCATTCCATCATCTCTCTTTCCCTGTCCCATTCCATCATCTCTCCTTGTCCCATTCCATCATCTCTCTCTCCTTGTCCCATTCCATCATCTCTCCTTGTCCCATTCCATCATCTCTCCTTCCTTGTCCCATTCCATCATCTCTCTTTCACTGTCCCATTCCATCATCTCTCCTTGTCCCATTCCATCATCTCTCTCTCCTTGTCCCATTCCATCATCTCTCCTTGTCCCATTCTATCATCTCTCCTTTCTCTGTCCCATTCCATCATCTCTCCTTCCTTGTCCCATTCCATCATCTCTCATTTCTCTGTCCCATTCTATCATCTCTCTTTCCCTGTCTCATTCCATCATCTCTCCTTCCTTGTCCCATTCCATCATCTCTCCTTTCTCTGTCCCATTCTATCATCTCTCTTTCCCTGTCCCATTCCATCATCTCTCTTTCTCTGTCCCATTCCATAATCTCTCTTTCTCTGTCCCATTCCATCATCTCTCCTTTCTCTGTCCCATTCCATCATCTCTCCTTTCTCTGTCCCATTCCATCATCTCTCTTTCTCTGTCCCATTCCATCATCTCTCTTTCCCTGTCCCATTCCATCATCTCTCTTTCCCTGTCTCATTCCATCATCTCTCTTTCCCTGTCCCATTCCATCATCTATCCTTCCTTGTCCCATTCCATCATCTCTCCTTTCTCTGTCCCATTCCATCATCTCTCCTTCCTTGTCCCATTCCATCATCTCTCTTTCCCTGTCCCATTCCATCATCTCTTAGTGTCCCATTCCATCATCTCTCTCTCCTTGTCCCATTCCATCATCTCTCCTTGTCCCATTCCATCATCTCTCCTTCCTTGTCCCATTCCATCATCTATCTTTCCCTGTCCCATTCCATCATCTCTCTTTCCCTGTCCCATTCCATCATCTCTCTTTCCCTGTCCCATTCCATCATCTCTCCTTGTCCCTGTCCCATTCCATCATCTCTGTCACGCGGAATGACACTGGAGGGACGAAGCAGGTACGGGGAGTAAACATTTAATAAACAACGGACATAGACGAGACAGGAACAGCGTCAAGAACTAAATACAAAGACAAAAGACAATCAATGAAGCAGCAGGGAACAGAGCTGAGGAACTGGCAATTATAGGGGAGGAAATAAACAGGAGATAAGTGAGTCCAATAATGCTGATGCAAGTGACGAGGGAGGGCTGATGTGCATGATTGATGGCAGGAGCGTGTGATGCAGGGTAATCTGGCGCCCTCAAGCGCCAGAGGAAGAGAAGAGCGGGAGCAGACGTGACACTCTCTTCCTCTGTCCCATTCCATCATCTCTCCTTCCTTGTCCCATTCCATCATCTCTCTTTCTCTGTCCCATTCTATCATCTCTCCTTCCTTGTCCCATTCCATCATCTCTCCTTCCTTGTCCCATTCCATCATCTATCCTTCCTTGTCCCATTCCATCATCTCTCCTTCCTTGTCCCATTCCATCATCTCTCCTTTCTCTGTCCCATTCCATCATCTATCCTTCCTTGTCCCATTCCATCATCTCTCTTTCTCTGTCCCATTCCATCATCTCTCCTTCCTTGTCCCATTCCATCATCTCTCTTTCTCTGTCCCATTCCATCATCTCTCTTTCTCTGTCCCATTCCATCATCTCTCTTTCTCTGTCCCATTACATCATCTTTCTTTCTCTGTCCCATTCCATCATCTCTCCAATTCCTTCAGATCTACGCATAACAGTTTGGGACTGATTGGGTTCTGTTCCAAATCAAACTCTAGCTTCTACCCCTAGGGACTTTCTGTAGACTTGAATTGAATAGGCCTTAGCAATATGGATACTATTTCCCTTTAAAAATTGTTTTTACTAACTGTCCTTTCTCCCTGTCAGAAGGCCTATAAGAGGACAGTGAGTGTGGGGAGCAAGGAGGCCAGTCGAGGGGGGGTGATGGGAGAGGGGGACCAGGTCCAGAGCAGGCTGGAGAGGATCTGGACACTCCTCTGCCTGCCCGACACCTACAGACTGGACATGGCCATTAAGTACAGCTCCCACGCACGCAGGGACCAGCTGGAGGAGGTGTGCACAGTACACAGACACACACGCATACGATAACAAATACATACAGGTGAATGCACACTTACTGTACCAGTATCATGCCACCATCTATAGCAGGGCTGTCTAATTCTGGTCCTGGAGGACCTAAATACTTCTATTTTTTGTTTCTACCTGGTAGTTAATTGTACTCACCTGGTGTCCCAGGTCTGAATTAGCCCCTGATCAGAAGGAGAGAATGAAACCCAGAAGTTTTTGGGCCCTCCAGGACTGACATTGGACAGCCCTGATAGAGGTTAGCAGAGATGGTAGCATGATACTTGATGCTGTGTTCATATTACCTCACCATATCACCATAGACACAGAGCTCACCATATCACCATAGAGACATAGCTCACCATATCACCAAAAACACAGAGCTCACCACCATATCACCATAGACACAGAGCTCACCACCATATCACCATAGAAACAGAGATCACCATATCACCATAGAGACAGAGCTCACCATAGAGATGGAGCTCACCATATCACCAAAAACACAGAGCTCACCATATCACCATAGAGACAGAGCTCACCATATCACCATAGACACAGAGCTCACTGTATCACCATATAGACAGAGCTCACCATATCACCATAGACACAGAGCTCACTGTATCACCATATAGACAGAGCTCACCATATCACCATAGACACAGAGCTCACCATATCACCGAAGAGACGCTCTGTCACCATATCACCAAAGAGACAGAGCTCACCATATCCCCATGGAGACAGATCACCATAGAGACAGAGATCACCATATCACCATAGAGACAGAGATCACCATATCACCATAGACACAGAGTTTACCATATCACTATGGAGACCGAGCTCACCATATCACTATGGAGACAGAGATCACCATATCACCATAGAGACAGAGATCACCATATCACCATAGACTCAGAGTTCACCATATACTTCCAAAATCTTTTCTATACCTTGAACAGAATTTTGTGTTTATGCATACATTTGTGTATGTGTGTATGTGTACGTGTGTGTGTATTTTGTATACATCCGTGTGTGTGTGTGCGTGCGTTTCCTCCCAGGCCACAGCAGCATGGGAGCGCGCTGCCCGTCTCATCCAGCAGAGGGAGTCTCTGCTGGCTCGTCTGGAGCTGTTTGAGAGGGACGCTTCTGACCCCAACCGCTTCTTCCTGCAAGGTACTGCATAATATATATCTGCTCTGGGGTAAAGTTTCCCCTCGGTGCAGATATATTCCCACGAGCCCGTCCTCCCTAATTAAGATGACACCAGCCTCCTGTGCTCCTTACAATATTATAACATATTGCTTTTACAGCATATTGTATTGGATGATATATTGTAAGTTGCTAAATATATCATCATATTATTATTGTTATAAATAAAAGGCAGTTGATGAAATATCTAATGCCAGAGTACACCTTACTGGACAAAAACATTTAAAGCACCTGGTATTCCCAGGCAGTCTCCCAGCCAAGTACTAACTAGGCCCAACCCTGCATAGCTTCTGAGAGGCTAGTATGGTCGTAAGTGAAGGAGCATATCTTCGTACACTATACAAAGGGAATGTCTCTCGCTCTATCTTTGTCTCTTTCTTTCCTTCCATCTTTCCTTCCTTTCTCTCACTTTATTTTTCTATCTTTCTTTCCTGCCCCTCTCTCTCTTTCTCACTTGCACACTCATTTTTTTCTTTCTCAGGCTACCGAGGCACCTCTCTAGCCAGGATGGATGAGTCCAAGCACCGGAGAAAACTCAACTCCCAGATCTGTTCTCTGGAGAAGGTTTTGTCTAAGATTCTCCACCACATTACAGACAGCTTCCATGACACTGTCACCTACAAGGTGAGTCAGGCCAATGGGCCATACATCATGGGTCTATTAATTAGTGTACAGCGTAGCAAAATGTTTTGCAACGGAAAACAAAAACCTGTGTTTCTTATTAGACAAATTGAGCAAAGTCCCTCCTCATTTTTGCTTGTTTGCTTCCGTTGATTTCCTAGTGAATATGACCCACTAGTGTCACTGTGCTCTCTGACATACAGCACATGCAGTATGCTATGGGGGATAGAGAGAGACAGAGAGAAAGCAGAGTTTTTAGGTTGGTGATTTACCCTCATTGAAAGAGCTTTGCCGTTCCCTCACCTTCTCTATTTCTCTCTCCCTCACATTCTCTGTTTCTTCCTCTGGCCATGTCCAAAATCGGTCCTGTCTTGCCTACTACTTACTAAAACTGCACAATGTGTAATAGTCGTATATCCTATCTAGAACATACAAGTTAGAAAAAAATGTATGCAGTAAGTTACAAATATTGACATACTAGGCTCATACATACTGAGAAAACGCTATGAAGAGCTCTGCGCCATCCCCCTTATCTGATTATCCCCAATAACCAAAACTTGTCAACTCATCATCAAGTCCTTCATTGGTTTAATCAGGTGTATTGGGCTAGAACAAAAGCCCCAAAACTCTGGTGTAGCCAGACGAAGCAGTTTCCTCACAGCTGTGTTTTCAACGGTCACTCTCTCACTCTCTCCAGGGGAGGCCGTACAGGGAGAAGATGCGCTGGGACCGCATCGAGATGCTCTACTGGCTGCAGCAGGAGCGCCGGGTCCAGGCTCTGGAGAGAGTGGTGGAGGGGAGGGGCTCTCTCCCCACCAGACTGCCCCCCCTCAACCCCAACCTTCAGCTGTACCCGGGCACCCACCCCACCCCCCAAGGACACACCCCGACCCTCAGCCAGAGACCCCACCCTCACACACACAGCCCCTCCAATCCAACCCAGCCGAGCTCAGTGTTGTATCCAGTATAAGTTTGAACGTTGTAAGCAAATAAATAAAATGCTTGGAAAATTGTTTGTATGCACTGCTTGGAAGGATATATTATATTTGATAATTTGTATGTATTCATATTATGTATAATCAATGATCATTATCCCTTGTCAAGTAAATGTATGAACGTGATTGGATAGTATATATGCACTACTAGTAGGTTCATATGACATTGTCAACATTTGATATGGAGAATATTTTGTCATTAATCATTTACATTATTTTGTTCTGAGTGTGGCAGAAACATGCAACTCTAAGTGCCATGACAAAAGGAACGCTGTTTGCACTATGAGTCTATTTCGGGTCACTGTTAAGTGTCTTATCAGTATTGCCAAGTGCAATACCAAAGATACTGAGCTAGCACTGCAGGCCTACAAGTTTACAATGAACAACAAGTTGTCACGCATCACCAGGCAGCCTGCTCCCATCTGCCTAGTTACAGTTAAGCGCATGCTTTATCTCACCCTCTCACGTGTGCGCGAAACGCCACCGCATTGGTCATTTCAGACCGGGGGAAGTTGTTTTTGTTACAATTCAGGAAGAACCCTACTCATTTCAAAAATAGGTGGGGATTTTTGTCAGAATTACATTATTTTGAAAGGAAATTATTATAAACTTGAGTACTTATCGAGTGTGGATAGCGAGCTCCTGTGTCGAGCAAATAGATACATGTGAGTAATTGTGTTTCATTTGTTTCCTTACAACTTATTACGAGTGAAGTATGTGCCACCTTCAGTTAAAAAGTGTTGTTCCTATCTTGTTTTTATAAACAAACAATGTTTGTCTGCCTGTGGAAATAATAAACGTATAAATAGCGTTTGTTATGCATACTATATAGCCTACTACAGACAGCTGCTGTGTAGTTTTGGGAATGTCGGCTAGCTACACTGCTGTGTCCCACAGCTGTCAAATTAACCTTGGTAGTTAACTATAACGTTACGGTCTAAGTGCACAGTTAGCTAGCTATACGCCAGTCAGCTACTTTATATATATAGTAGTATAAAGTATGTATGTGTATGTGTGTGTGTGTGTGTGTGTGTGTGTGTGTGTGTGTGTGTGTGTGTGTGTGTGTGTGTGTGTGTGTGTGTGTGTGTATAAACTTGTAACCTGACTAAATGACAAAAGCCCACAATCAATGTTCACTCTAAAGAGGAAATTTGGTAACTTCCTGACGTTGAATCAGCAATATCTGGGCAAGTCAGTGCACGCAGACTGAATGGAGGAGATGGATAACGAAAGTAGTCTCAATTGTTGTTTTTCTGCTACAAATTAACGTTAGATGGTCAAGTCATTCAGACTTATTCCATTCTCAACCACATTCATGGAGAAGTCACCTGTCCTTACGAAATATATTCAGTCAGAGTGCTGTATAACTGCAGTATGCTGCAAATACTGCCTCCAAAATACCACAGTCGACTGCAATCTTTTTTTGTAAGGGCAGCATTTTCAAATATTTTCTGGCACTGTAGTATTACAAGGATCTTCATCATACTGTACATCTACCAATCAGAGCTCTTATCAGTGTCCAGTTGTATTTTAGGTGGGGCACAGGAGTCACTAAGAGGCAGCAGTGCAAGTAGTAGTACTGTCCTAGCTCTGGTCCAGGGTGTTACGTGCAGCTTGAGCCTCCTTCAACCTATTATTGTTCAAGAAAGCTCAAGCCACACATAGCACCCTGGACCAGAACTAGTACTGCCCATACTACATCCATCCATGCAACTTCCTTTCCCCGTAGCTCCCATCACCTGCCAATTAATCACCATTCCAGCCCAGCCCACTTGTGTGGTTGGACCAGGTCTGGCCCGTTGGCATGGCGATGATGGAGGAAGGGGCGCGGAGCTGCCTGCTTCAGTCACGCTCCAGCCTGGAGCAGGACATCAGGGCTTCCTACCTGATGGATCACATGATCAGTGACGGTGTGCTGACGGGGGACGAGGAGGACAGGATCAGGAGCAAGGTGGGGTGAGGTGGGGAAGTACAGTAGCACCCTTTTCATACACTTTCCTATGTCCATAGTGGTAAGTGTGTAGTGATGATTAAGTGTATAAAACTGTTTGTTTTGAATTTGGCCCATAACCGAGTGCACTGTGCTGGGAAAACGGTTGGGTTCCTGATTCCAAACAAACACCCTCATAAGAGGAAGGGGGAGAGAGAGGTAAGTCAGAGAGATTGCAGGGCTTTTTAAACACTTAACACTACGGACATCTGAAAGAACTGCATCGGTGTAAGAAAAGCAATAAAGTGGTTTCAAAATTCAAATTGTCCATCGATTAGCCCACCAGGAGAGAGCAGGCGGCGGCCCTGCTGGAGCTGCTCCTGAGGAAGGATAACCAGGCCTACATCTCCTTCTACAACGCCCTGGTCCGCGAGAGCTACGGAGACCTGGCCAGCCTGCTCCACAACAGCCTGCCCCTAGTCTCCCCTGAGGCTGAGAAGAGCTTCTCAGACGGTGGCACCCGCTATGGTGAGTTGCCCCAAAGGGTGGAGGATGGAGAATACCAGGAGACTAGGGCAGTCTGAGATGTGCCCTCCTTTTCTGATACAGGGACATAATATGCAGGGGCGCTCTATGTATATGTACAGTTGAAGTTGGAAGTTTACATGCCAAATACATTTAAACTCAGTTTTTCAGAATTTCTGACATTTAATCCTAGTAAAGATTCCCTGTCAGTTAGGACCACTTTATTTTAAGAATGTGTCAGAATAATAGTAGAGAGAATGATTTATTTGAGCTTTTATTTCTTTCATCACATTCCTAGTTGGGTCAGAAGTTTACATAATTAGTATTTGGTAGAATTTCAGTTCTGCCCACAAATTTTCTATAGGATTGAGGCCAGGGCTTTGCGATGGCCACTCCAATACCTTGACTTTGTTGTCCTTAAGCCATTTTGCCACAACTTTGGAAGTATGCTCATTGTCCATTTGGGACCAAGCTTCAACTTCCTGACTGATGTCTTGAGATGTTGCTTCAACAAGCCGCACTGCTTCTTAACACAGCGCGCATCCAACCCGGAAGCCAGCCGCACCAATGTGTCGGAGGAAACACTGGCAACCTTGGTTAGCGCGCACTGCGCCCGGCCCGCCACAGGAGTGCGCGATGAGACAAGGACATCCCTACCGGCCAAGCCTAACCCGGACGACTCTAGGCCAATGGTGCATCGCCCCACGGACCTCCCGGTCGCGGCCAGTTACGCCAGAGCCTGGGCGCGAACCCAGAGTCTCTGATGCACAGCTGGTGCAGCTGGTACAGCGCCCTTAACCACTGCGCCACCCGGGAGGTCAAACAGTTATATTTTTGTTTCATCAGACCAGAGGACATTTCTCCAAAAAGTGCAATCTTTGTCCCCATGTGCAGTTGCAAACCGTAGTCTGGCTTTTTTATGGTGTTTTTGGAGCAGTGGCTTCTTCCTTGCTGAGTGGCCTTTCAGGTTATGTCGAGATACGACTCGTTTTACTGTGGACGTAGATACTTTTGCACCTGTTTCCTCCAGCATCTTCACAAGGTCCTTTGCTGTTGTTCTGGGATTGATTTGCACGTTTCGCACCAAAGTACATTCATCTCTAGGAGACAGAACGCGTCTCCTTCCTGAGCGGTATGACGGCTGCGTGGTCCCATGGTGTTTATACTTGCGTACTATTGTTTGTACAGATGAACGTGGTACCTTCAGGCGATTGGAAATTGCTCCTAAGGATGAACCAGACATGTGGAGGTCTACAAAAAAAAAGAATCTGAGTTTTTGGCTGATTTCTTTTGATTTTCCCATGATGTCAAGCAAAGAGGCGCTGAGTTTGAAGGTAGGCCTTGAAATACATCCACAGGTACACCTCAAAATTGACTCAAATGATGTCAATTAGCCTATCAGAATCTTCTAAATCCATGACATCATTTTCTGGAATTTTCCAAGCTGTTTAAAGGCACAGTCAACTTAGTGTATGTAAACTTCTGACCCACTGGAATTGTGATACAGTGAAATAATCTGTCTGTAAACAATTGTTGGAAAAATGACGTGTCATGCACAAAGTAGATATCCTAACCAACTTGCCAAAACAATAGTTTGTTAACAAGAAATTTGTGGAGTGGTTGAATTTTTTTTTTTTTTTTTTTGGTAACAGTATTTTTATTGGAATTTCACAATTTTCACCCATATTAAGAGATACAACAACAGAGACAAAGCAACAAAAAAAACAGCACTCACTCACACATACCTACGCATATATTTATATATATATATATATATATATATATATATATATATACACACACACACATATGCGTACATACATACCACACACACCCATACATACGTACACCATTTTCCTCTTCCCGCTCGGTACTTCTCTCACCCCATCCCCATCATTGCGTCTCTCAATACATACATACATTTTAAACAAACTTACAAACAGAAATTAAACAAAAAAGCTCAGTTTAAACCAAGAAGTTAGGTTCCACACATGGAACGTACAGTGTAGTTCTAAAATACACAGATCCCCGCCATTCTAAGAGAATCCTTGCAGCATAATAGCTGATACCTCAGGTTCTAGGTATTTTAGATAAGGTTCCCATACTTTGTAGAACTGGTCTGTTTTAGAATGCAATGTACATGTCAGATATTCCAGAGGCACCCATTCAAATAGTATCTTATGCCAATCTTTAATAGAAGGAACCTTATCACTAATCCACTGTAAAAGGATGTTTTTCCTCGCTGTGAAGGTAAGGATGTTGTAAAGCCTCCTTTTACCCACAGAAGTAACCTGCCTACTAGGGAGACCTAACAGTAAAGAAACTGGGTCCAATTCTAGATCATCCCCTAGGATCTTTTATTGCAGAACACCAGACCAGTATCTTTGTATTTTGGTACATGACCATAAACAATGTGTTAGGGTGCCTGTATCAGTTTTGCATTTAAGACACTGAGGGGAAGAGGAAGTGGGGCTAAAAGCATGTCTGCGATTTGGGGATGCATGCAATCTGTGTATTATTCTTAATTGGATTGCTCTAGTACGATTACATATAGATATTGTTTTTGCATATCTCCAAATGTCCTCCCACATCTATTCGTCAATAGTAACAGACAATTCTTTCTCCCACACTTGTTTCACCCTCTGTGTGTTGACAGCAGAAAAGGACCTTAAAGTATCATAAAACAGACTTACAGACATTTTCCTTTGTGGGGAAAAAAAGCATTCTTTCAATGACAGACACATCAGGGTTACCAATTAAGGTGGTGTTCTTCAGAATATAATGTCTTACTTGTAGGAAGCGGAAGAAGTCCTGCTTTGGGAGTCGATATTTCTCGACCATCTGCTCAAATGACAATAACATCTTATCAGCAAATAAGTCATTTAGCCTGCGTATGCCTTTATTAAGCCAAAAGTTAAAGCCAGCATCCAGCAATCCTGGACTGAAATCTGGGTTATTAAGAATTGGGGTAAGAGCAGAGGTTAGTTTGGACGAAAAACCAACCTAAGTGTTTGAACTTCCGACTTCAACTATATGTGTGTGTATGGTAGCGCACCTCTCTGTCTCTGCCATGTTTGACCCCTCTGTTTATTCCATTGGCAACATACTGTATTTATATATATATATAATGCTGTATTACCCTGTTCCAGTCCAGGCGGTGCTGAGTGAGGGCGGCGTGCCCCAGAGACCCGTGGTGTTTGTGAGCCGGCCAGCCCTGATGAACCGGGTCAGGGAGAAGCTCTACCGCTTGCAGAAGGAGCCCGGCTGGGTCACTGTGTTCGGCATGGCCGGCTCCGGCAAGTCTGTCTTGGCTGCGGAGGCAGTCCGTGACCACGCACTCATCACAGGTAGGTGGCTCCGTGGTGAAGTTTCCTTCCACAATCCTAACCAAGCCCAATAATGGGTAAAATGTCAAACTGACCCAAGATGCATTTCTGGAGGGGGGTTAATACATGTAGAGGAGGCTCTTTTTCTCTCTTCATTCACTTTCTCTCTGTTTTCTCTTTGTCTGCATTCACTTTATGTTTTCTCTCTGTTCTTTATCGCATTGGTCTCTTGACTGTTCTGTTCTTCTGTCTGTGTCTCTCTCTCTCTCTCTCCATCTTTCTCTCCGTTTCCTTGTTCGTTATCGCATTGGTCTCTTGACTGTACTGTCTCTCTCCATCTGTCTTTCTCTCTCTCTCTCTCTGACACCCACACCCACACCGGTCCTTCTGACCCCCCCCAGAGTGTTTTCCAGGAGGAGTCCACTGGCTGTCCATAGGCCAGCTGGACCGGTCTGACCTGCTGGTTAGGATCCAGTCACTGTGTTTCCGCCTGGAGCAGCAGAGCCAGGAGAAAGACCCCTCGTCCTCCCTCCACCGGCCTCCTGGCTCTCTGGAGGAGGCCAAGGAGCGACTACGCTTCCTCATGCTCCGTCGTTACCCCAGGTCAGTCCCCCAGGGTTGATGTGGACTGGTAGCAAACCTTTCAACTTGGTCCATTTCTTCTAAATGGTGGCTGTTAATGATGAGTAGAATGTTCAGTTGGACCTCAGAAGTTTTAGCTATGGAGTGAATTATTGTATGCTATTAACTCCATTATAATTCCTGTCAATTGAATTAGATGTGTGTGTGTGCAGGTCGTTGCTGATACTGGATGACATCTGGGACAGCTCGGTGCTCAAGGCCTTTGACATACAGTGTCGAGTACTGCTCACCACCCGAGACAGAAGCCTAGCCGAATGTGTCAGCGGTGTGTATGAGTAATAGCAGTGATATTAATACTAACATTACTACAGTAAATCAAATCAAATTTTATGTCACATACACATGGTTAGCAGATGTTAATGCGAGTGTAGCGAAATGCTTGTGCTTCTAGTTCCGACAATGCAGTAATAACCAACAAGTAATCTAGCTAACAATTCCAAAACTACTACCTTATAGACACAAGTGTAAGGGGATAAATAATATGTACATAAAGATATATGAATGAGTGATGGTACAGAGCGGCATAGGCAAGATACAGTAGATGGTATTGAGTGCAGTATATACATATGAGATGAGTA
The DNA here is from genome assembly GCF_045791955.1 of Oncorhynchus clarkii lewisi. Taxonomy (NCBI): domain Eukaryota; kingdom Metazoa; phylum Chordata; class Actinopteri; order Salmoniformes; family Salmonidae; genus Oncorhynchus; species Oncorhynchus clarkii. Next base: position 7,900,854 of record NC_092167.1, read on the forward strand.
TGTAAACAAAGTGGCATAGTTAAAGTGGCTAGTGATACATGTATTACATAAAGATGCAGTAGATGATATAGAGTACAGTATATACATATACGTATGAGATGAATAATGTAGGGTATGTAAACATTATATTAGGTAGCATTGTTTAAAGTGGCTAGTGATATATTTTACATAATTTCCCATCAATTCCCATTATTAAAGTGGCTGGAGTTGAGTCAGTGTGTTGGCAGCAGCCACTCAATGTTAGTGGTGGCTGTTTAACAGTCTGATGGACTTGAGATAGAAGCTGTTTTTCAGTCTCTCGTTCTCAGCTTTGATGCACCTGTACTGACCTCGCCTTCTGGATGATAGCGGGGTGAACAGGCAGTGGCTCGGGTGGTTGTTGTCCTTGATGATCTTTATGGCCTTCCTGTGACATCGGGTGGTGTAGGTGTCCTGGAGGGCAGGTAGTTTGCCCCCGGTGATGCGTTGTGCAGACCTCACTACCCTCTGGAGAGCCTTACGGGTGTGGGCGGAGCAGTTGCCGTACCAGGCGGTGATACAGCCCGACAGGATGCTCTCGATTGTGCATCTGTAGAAGTTTGTGAGTGCTTTTGGTGACGAGCCAAATTTCTTCAGCCTCCTGAGGTTGAAGAGGCGCTGCTGCGCCTTCTTCACGATGCTGTCTGTGTGGGTGGACCAATTCAGTTTGTCTGTGATGTGTACGCCGAGGAACTTAAAACTTACTACCCTCTCCACTACTGTTCCATCGATGTCGATAGGGGGGTGTTCCCTCTGCTGTTTCCTGAAGTCCACAATCATCTGCTTAGTTTTGTTGACGTTGAGTGTGAGGTTATTTTCCTGACACCACACTCCGAGGGCCCTCACCTCCTCCCTGTAGGCCGTCTCGTCGTTGTTGGTAATCAAGGCTACCACTGTTGTGTCGTCCGCAAACTTGATGATTGAGTTGGAGGCGTGCGTGGCCACGCAGTTGTGGGTGAACAGGGAGTACAGGAGAGGGCTCAGAACGCACCCTTGTGGGGCCCCAGTGTTGAGGATCAGCGGGGTGGAAATGTTGTTGCCTACCCTCACCACCTGGGGGCGGCCCGTCAGGAAGTCCAGAACACAGGATCCGCTTCGCGAAAGTCATATTCTTGGTCGTACTGATGGTGAGTTGACGCTGCTCTTATGTTCAGTAGTTCTTCTCGACTGTATGTAATGAAACCTAAGATGACCTGGGGTACCAATGTAAGAAATAACACGTAAAAAAACAAAAAACTGCATAGTTTCCTAGGAACGCGAAGCGAGGCGGCCATCTCTGTCGGCGCCGGAAGTATAATGATCAGTACTACTGATAATGATGACTTAATTTATAGAACACTGCTCAAACATTACGCTCAATGCACCTGCTCATCAAACTGTGCATATGTGTGTGTGTGTGTGTGTCCAGGTCCTAAGTCTGAGGTGGCAGTGGAGAGTGGTCTGGAGGAGGGTCAGGCCTTGGAGATCCTCGCCCTGTATGTCAACAGGAAACCCCAGAGACTCCCAGAACAGGCCCGCAGCATTGTCAGAGAGTGCAAAGGTACATGCTCACGCACACGTATCTATAGTGTCAAAAGAAATTGTATTGAATGAAATGAAAATTCCATTCAGGTTTACAATAAAATGTCAATTTATTTCACATATTCAAGAGAAATAAGTATTACATTTTCTTATGAATGATTTGGTTGGCATTATGTAGTGTGACCAAAAACATTGATAGAAATAATGAACAGATCATGAAGAGAACAAGCTAATTAAACATCAAATAAAACAGCAACGTGGCATACTGTAATAGTATGGATAGAATATAGTACCTTATACAGAGGGTGGGTCTAATCCTGAATGCTGATTGGTTTAAACCGCATTCCAGCTGGTGTCTATTCCACAAGTTACCACCGGCTAAATCAATGACGTTAAAATGCCTATTTACTCTGTTGCATCTGACTGCGCATTCCACTGTATCATCAGCCCAGCCAGGCAATTTATAAACTTGTTCTCCACTATAAAAAAGTATCTAGACATTATCTCACTTTTTTTTTAGACTATTATTTAGTTTAACAGCAGATATTTGTATAAACCTTTCTGTCTGTCTCCAACATTTGCAACATTGTTTCAATATTCAAATTCAATCTCCAGCTGTCCCATACATACAAATCATGAATCAGCTGGCATAATTTTTGTGGATATATATATATATACACAGAAATGTACATTGAAAAAAGGTCAAACAAAACGAAGTGCAGCTAGTTTGCAGTCTTTCCAGCTTCAGTTTTTAGTGATTGTGTTAGTTGTGTTGTTGTCTCCTCTGAACGACAATGTCCTGACAAGAGAGCACATTTTCTATGCCAGGAGAAATCGTGCATCATTAGCTCATTGTTATAGATGTCCCTAAGTAAATGTCACTAGAAAACAGCTTAAACAAATGCAGCTACTGTTGTTGTTCTGGCTGCACTGTTTGACGTGACTAAGTTAACCATAGTTGGCTAGCTAGCAAGCAAAGGATAAGAACGTTGCCAGCCAGTATGGCTATGGAACATTTAGAAGGAACGACTGGGTCGTGTCCATAGATGCATAACAAAAAGACTGAATGACTTCATCAATAAATTATTATTTGAATATGTTGGTAATCCGTTGTATAAAAGTGATAATGCCCGAGAAGCCGGTGTTTGAAGGATATATTGGTTTGCTGCCTGAGACGATGCAAATATATCCTCTAAACACCTGCTTCTCGGGAATTCTCATAGTTAATAATGGTTCATGATAAATTAATACAATGCGAGATGAGAAGGGAATCATTAATTATAGGTGGCAACCGATCCACACACTAACATGGCAACCGATCCACACACTAACACGGCAACCGATCCACACACTAACTCCATGTGCTTCTATTCAAAGCTCTTCCTTATTTTTCGGCTCCCTTTTTTTCTCTCTGTCGTTCTCTTTCTTCTCTTCCTTGTGGAAGACATTTTCATCTGGCTGCTCTTTCCATCTCAGTTCGAAGTTCCAAGTCATCCCATTGGCCTTCATTTTCTCCTTTATCTGAGGAACAGAACCAGGCTTTATGCCCTGAACACCTAATTTTACTGAATATGTATTTATTAATACATTGTAGGATTAACTATTCACTCCTTTCCATGTACTTTGACTCAAAGAAGAGTGTTCAAATATTAGGTTTTTTTTAAACATTTTTAGCTCCCCTAGCAGTGCTGTTGAGGAACTAGAGCAAGCACACTTGTTGTTTTGTTTTGAACACAACCCTGCATCCCACCATCACACAATTACTGTTGTTTACACAATCCAAAAACGGCCCATTATAAATCGCAATCTGGGTCAGGTGGGCATAAAATCTGCCACTTTGAACCCGTAAACGGGTATGAGTGTAAAGAGTTAACTGACATGCATGGTTAAATGAAGGTAAAAGTCTAGAAATGAAGAGGGTGAGACTCACCTGCTGTAAAATGGCCTCCCTCTTCTTAGCATCATTCAGGTCCATGTTTGGGTCTGGGGTCATCCGCACTCTCACTACCTGTATCTTCTTGACTGTTGGGGGTCTTGGGTCTAACACATACAGTTGAAGTCGGAAGTTTACATCCAACTTAACCAAATACATTTAAACTCAGTTTTTCACAATTCCTGACATTAAATCCTAGTAAAAATTCCCTGTTTTAGGTCAGTTAGGATCACCACTTTATTTTAAGAATGTGAAATGTCAGAATAGTAGTAGAGAGAATTATTCATTTCAGCTTTTATTTCTTTCATCACATTCCCAGTGGGTCAGAAGTTTACATGCACTCAACAAGTATTTGGTAGCATTGCCTTAAAATTGTTTAACTTGGGTAAAATGTTTTGGGTAGCCTTCGACAACCTTCCCACAATAATTTGGGTGAATTTTGACCCATTCCTCCTGACAGCTGGTGTAACGGAGTCAGGTTTGTAGGCCTCCTTGCTCGCACACGCTTTTTCAGTTCTGGCCACAAATTTTCTATGGGATTGAGGTCAGGGCTTTGTGATGGCCACTCCAATACCTTGACATTGTTGTCCTTAAGCCATTTTGCCACAACTTTGGAAGTATGCTTGGGGTCATTGTCCATTTGGAAGACCCATTTTGCAGCCAAGCTTTAACTTCCTGACTGATGTCTTGAGATGTTGCTTCAATATATCTACATAATTTTCCCTCTTTATGATGCCATCTATTTTGTGAAGTTCACCAGTCCCTCCTGCAGCAAAGCACCCCCACAACATGATGCTGCCACTCCCGTGCTTCACTGTTGGGAAAGTGTTCTTCAGCTTGCAATCGTCCCCCCTTTTCCTCCAAACATAACGATGGTCATTATGACCAAACAGTTATATTTTTGTTTCATCAGACCAGAGGACATTTCTCCAAAAAGTATGATCTTTGTCCCAATGTACAGTTGCAAACCGTAGTCTGGCTTTATGGCGGTTTTGGAGCAGTGGCTTCTTCCTTGCCGAGTGGCCTTTCAGGTTATGTCGATATAGGACTCGTTTTACTGTGGACATGGATACTTTTGTACCTGATTCCTCCAGCATCTTCACCGGGTCCTTTTCTGTTGTTCTGGGATTGATTTGCACGTTTCGCACCAAAGTACGTTAATCTCTAGGAGACAGAAGTTGTTTCTTTCCTGAGCGGTATGACGGCTGCGTGGTCCATGGTGTTTATACTTCAGTACTATTGTTTGTACAGATGAACGTGGTACCTTCAGGCGATTGGAAATTGCTCCCAAGGATGAACCAGACTTGTGGAGGTCTTGGCTGATTTCTTTAGATTTTTTAGATTTACCGATGATGTCAAGCAAAGAGGCACGGAGTTTGAAGGTAGGCCTTGAAATACATCCACATGTACCCTTCCAATTGACTCAAATTATGTCAATTAGCCTATCAGATTCTTCTAAAGCCATGACATAATTTTCTGGAATTTTCCAAGCTGTTTAAAGGCACATTCAACTTAGTGTATGTAAACTTCTGACCCACTGGAATTGTAATGCAGTGAATTATAAGTGAAATAATCTGTCTGAAAACAATTGTTCAAAAAATTATTTGTCATGCACAAAACTATAGTTTGTTAACAAGAAATATGGTTGAAAAACTAGTTTTAATGACTCCAACCTAAGTGTATGTAAACTTCCGACTTCATCTAGATACACACTTACAGTTAAGATGAACATTCACTATTGCATACAAGAATGTCACATATTTAAATCTGTGTGGACAGTTATTCCAAATCAACAGCCCATTTAAGGAGATGAGTTTGGTGATGAGATGAGTTTGATCCCTTATTGTGCATAAGGGATCTTAACTTACTGCCGTAGCAAACAAAGGGACATTCCTTCAGACATTCTCTGTCTATCCATTGGCCTGAGGTACTGCGATTCCAAGCAGCGCAGGACTCGTTCAGTTCTCTGTCGACCCAGTATCTGAACGAGGAGTTACTCTGGTCCGACCACGTCCAGGTGTCTTTGAACAGGCCGATCCAAACGTTGCTTCTCCCGGCCACGTTACAGATTTCTTTGTTCTCAGTCTGGTTCCTCACACTGGCCAGGTCTGTGTGGTGCTTCCTGCAGTAGAGCTGAGCCTCCCTCCAGGTCATTAGCTGTTGAACCATTAGGAAACGACCAGCTGGAGGCTTAGTCCCTATGGGGACAAATGCAACCATCAGAGTTTGGATCAGAGTTTGGATCAGAGTTTGGATCGATGCCGTTTGAACTGTTGTCAATTCATAAACCTTTGGAAATCATAAGCTTGGAATTGACAAGAAATTTGAAAGATAAACGTTGTGACCTTTAACTCCACAGTAATCTGTTGCGACCTTGATAACCCCACAGTAATCTGCGAACTTGTATGTGCTGCTGGTGTCCTCTTGTGTTACCAGGTTAGTGTGTTTTTAACTAGAATACATGTAGTATGTCACTCACCGTCGTAGCACACTGGAAAGTGTTGAGTAGTACAAAAATAGTCGTGCCATTTTCCAGAATTCTCCATGACACCACAATCTTCATTCAAATTGTCTGGCTGGTTTTGGTCCCAAAATTCACTAAACTGAGTCTGTCCCTCACTATAGTAGTCTATGTCTGCCAGAGACCACTGCCACCTGGAATACTGTCCCTTCTTCAGTCCTATCCACACTGCGCCAACATAACCGCTGTCTATAGTCAAGTGGTTCAGTCTGTTCATATCCTCCATGTTGCTTACGGTGGCCAGGTCCGTGTACTTCTCTCTGCAGTACCTCTGTGCTTCAGTCCAGTTTTTAGGGTCCCTTACATAGTGATACTGACAGGAGGATAGTGTGAAGAGCCCTGTGAAGAGGTGCATTGTCATCTCAGGTAACTGCCTCAAGGGCTGCAACATCAATAATATCTACCCTTCTACCCAGAGACTGCAACATCATCAATATAGACCCTTCTACCCAGAGGCTGCAACATCAATAATATCTACCCTTCTACCCAGAGGCTGCAACATCATTAATATAGACCCTTCTACCCAGAGACTGCAACGTCATCAATATAGACCCTTCTACCCAGAGACTGCAACATCATTAATATAGACCCTTCTACCCAGAGGCTGCAACATCATTAATATAGACCCTTCTACCCAGAGGCTGCAACATCATTAATATAGACCCTTCTACCCAGAGGCTGCAATATCAATAGTCAAGTTCAGTTCTAAAAGTTGAAAGCAGAAAAAATCATAGTATTACTATTTCTTAAACTACTAATGTTCACATTTTAACTCTATTTAAAAGTATTGCACTTTAGCAGATTCAACTTCTCAAGGGCTTGATGGTTCATTGATTCTTTGATGGTGTTGGGTTGGAACACAAATGTGCTGGCTGCAGATATGCAATTGTAAATACATTGTAATAAAATATATATATTTTAAATATCATAATAAAACCACTGACCTGAGAAAAACACAATCACTTTCTTCTCCATGACAAACAATTCATAAAAAAGAAACCAATATTTTGAGCGAGCTGTCTTGACCTGGTGTACTGTGGATCCTCTGCATTCAGCTGCACCTTTCTCTGTAGGGCAGGCACTATTTCAGAACAATGTGTTTCACAATACACAGTACACCTATTCATGTATTTTTATAGCTTGCTTTGTATAGTGGTTATGTTCAGTTCTCTCTTACCCGCAGGACATCAGTCAAATGAGTAGGAGGCTGTTAACCTGTTTTTGTTTGAGTCAAAAAACTGATAGTCAAATTAGTCTGAACATAATCTTTGGAGAAAAGGAGCCCTTAATGCCCACTGAAAACTCTATTAAACTTCAACGACTTTTAGAATTCCATTCTAAATCATGAAATTCAATTTCAATTAGTGAAATTTTAAATTCAATACATTAAATAATTAAATGTATCAAAACTAATAAATACAAATTAAATTTCTGTTACATCTCAACTCTTGGCACAATCAACCAGCCTACCTAAACCCCTCCTCTACCCTCCTCTCTTCCCCAGGCTCTCCCTTGGTGGTGTCCCTAATCGGGGCCCTGCTGCGGGAGTTCCCAGACCGCTGGGCCTACTACCTGCACACGCTCCAGCAGAAGAAGTTCAAGCGTATCCGTAAGTCGTCTTCGTATGACTACGATGCCCTTGACCAGGCCATGGCTGCCAGCATCCAGGTCCTGTCCAAGGAACACAGGGAGCTGTACATTGACCTCACCGTGCTGGAGAAGGACGTCAAAGTACCTGCCAAGGTCAGACTGGCCCGGGGGGATTATGGTTAAGCTTGGGTAGGTAAGTTTAGGCTAAACTAAGCTGGGCTACAGTAGGTTAGGGTAAGGCTATCCAGCACCTTCAGCCAGAAAGTATTCACAACCCATGGAGACATTGTGAGCTTTCCTTGTGGAAAGAAGGAGGGAATAAGATAATAAAAGACAAGGAAACAGGACATTCTCTGTCTCTAAATCTGTCTCTAAATCGAAGCCTGTTCTTCCATCAAAGGAGGCTGCTGAGGGGAGGACGGCTCATTATAATGTCTGGAATAGCGTTCCAGCCATTACTATGAGCCAGTCCTCCCCAATTAAGGTGCCACCACCAACGTGTGTCCTCCATGTTCCTCTGCCTGCAGGTTCTGTCAGTTCTGTGGGATCTAGAACCGGAGGAGGTGGAGGACGTTCTCCAGGACTTTGTGAACAAGTCCCTACTGTTCCGTGACTGTCACCACCGGCCCTACCTCTACTACCTCCACGACCTCCAGCTGGACTTCCTGGCTGAGATGAACCGCTCTGGCCTAGAGGTGGGTCTCATACACTCCAACCAGTGGAGGCTGCTGAGAGGAGGACGACTCATAATAATATCCCGTATAGAGTGAATGGAATGGTATTAAATACTCCATTCCAGCCATTATTATGAGCCGTCCTCCCCTCAGCAGCCTCCACTGACTCCAACGTACACACCTCTATCTTCATTTACATAGGGTTGTTCTGTATGCTGGTGGCCATTTTGAAATGTATCTAAAGTTTGATGTTTGTAAACTTTTGTCAAATATGTTTGAATTAATTCATATTTTCTGAAATCCAATATAAGGAAAACACTGTCTTCTAGAGAATCAATGTACAGTGCCTTGCGAAAGTATTCGGCCCCCTTGAACTTTGCGACCTTTTGCCACATTTCAGGCTTCAAACATAAAGATATAAAACTGTATTTTTTTTGTGAAGAATCAACAACAAGTGGGACACAATCATGAAGTGGAACGACATTTATTGGATATTTCAAACTTTTTTAACAAATCAAAAACTGAAAAATTGGGCGTGCAAAATTATTCAGCCCCTTTACTTTCAGTGCAGCAAACTCTCTCCAGAAGTTCAGTGAGGATCTCTGAATGATCCAATGTTGACCTAAATGACTAATGATGATAAATACAATCCACCTGTGTGTAATCAAGTCTCCGTATAAATGCACCTGCACTGTGATAGTCTCAGAGGTCCGTTAAAAGCGCAGAGAGCATCATGAAGAACAAGGAACACACCAGGCAGGTCCGAGATACTGTTGTGAAGAAGTTTAAAGCCGGATTTGGATACAAAAAGATTTCCCAAGCTTTAAACATCCCAAGGAGCACTGTGCAAGCGATAATATTGAAATGGAAGGAGTATCAGACCACTGCAAATCTACCAAGACCTGGCCGTCCCTCTAAACTTTCAGCTCATACAAGGAGAAGACTGATCAGAGATGCAGCCAAGAGGCCCATGATCACTCTGGATGAACTGCAGAGATCTACAGCTGAGGTGGGAGACTCTGTCCATAGGACAACAATCAGTCGTATATTGCACAAATCTGGCCTTTATGGAAGAGTGGCAAGAAGAAAGCCATTTCTTAAAGATATCCATAAAAAGTGTCGTTTAAAGTTTGCCACAAGCCACCTGGGAGACACACCAAACATGTGGAAGAAGGTGCTCTGGTCAGATGAAACCAAAATTGAACTTTTTGGCAACAATGCAAAACGTTATGTTTGGCGTAAAAGCAACACAGCTGAACACACCATCCCCACTGTCAAACATGGTGGTGGCAGCATCATGGTTTGGGCCTGCTTTTCTTCAGCAGGTACAGGGAAGATGGTTAAAATTGATGGGAAGATGGATGGAGCCAAATACAGGACCATTCTGGAAGAAAACCTGATGGAGTCTGCAAAAGACCTGAGACTGGGACGGAGATTTGTCTTCCAACAAGACAATGATCCAAAACATAAAGCAAAATCTACAATGGAATGGTTAAAAAATAAACATATCCAGGTGTTAGAATGGCCAAGTCAAAGTCCAGACCTGAATCCAATTGAGAATCTGTGGAAAGAACTGAAAACTGCTGTTCACAAATGCTCTCCAACCAACCTCACTGAGCTCGAGCTGTTTTGCAAGGAGGAATGGGAAAAAATTTCAGTCTCTCGATGTGCAAAACTGATAGAGACATACCCCAAGCGACTTACAGCTGTAATCGCAGCAAAAGGTGGCGCTACAAAGTATTAACTTAAGGGGGCTGAATAATTTTGCACGCCCAATTTTTCAGTTTTTGATTTGTTAAAAAAGTTTGAAATATCCAATAAATGTCGTTCCACTTCATGATTGTGTCCCACTTGTTGTTGATTCTTCACAAAAAAATACAGTTTTATAACTTTATGTTTGAAACCTGAAATGTGGCAAAAGGTCGCAAAGTTCAAGGGGGCCGAATACTTTCGCAATGCACTGTACATAGAAATTGGAGAACTAGACAGTCGCTTAAAGAATGAATCAGTTAGACTCATGTCTTCTATGCCCTGCATTATTGGGACATCAATCTACTATAATTAAGCAATAAGGTCTGATGGGTTTGTGGTGTATGGCCAATATACTGTGTCCAGGCACTCCATGTTGCGTCCTGCTTAAGAACAGCCCTTCGCCGTGGTATATTGGCCATATACCACAAACCCCAGAGGTTCCTTATTGCTATTATGAACTGGTTACCAATGTGATTAAAGCAGTTAAAATAAATGTTTTGTCATATCTGTGCTATATGGTCTGTTATATTACGGCTGTCAGCCAATCAGCATTCAGGGCTAAAATCACCCAGTTTATAATATGGTATGTTTTTGAACAAGCGTGTGTGTGTGTGTGTGTGTGTGTGTGTGTGTGTGTGTGTGTGTGTGTTCCAGAGCCTCCACACCAAGGTGGTGCGTCAGTACCAGCAGCGCTACAGCCAGGGTCCCCCCACCTCAGGAGATGAAGAGTGCCTCTACTGGTTCAGATTCCTCACCTACCACATGGCCAAGGCCAACCTCACACAGGTACGCACGCGCGCACACAAACACACACATCAAATCAACATTTTTGGGTCGTGTACACAGTTTAGCAGATGTTATAGCGGGTGCTGGGAAATGCTTGTGTTACTAGCTCCTAGCAGGGACACAAATAATCAAAAACTAAATCCAATTAACCACCCAAATAACACTATCAGAGCTTGTTTGAGCTTGTGTGAGTTTGAGCTTGTGTGAGCTTGTGTGAGTTTGAGCTTGTGTGAGCTTGAGCTTGTTTGAGCTTGTGAGTTTGAGCTTGTGTGTGTGAGTTTGAGCTTGTGTGAGAGAGCTGGTGTGTGAGGGAGTTGGTGTGAGTGTGTGTATTGTGTGAGCTGGTGTCTGTTTTGTGAACGAGTCTCTCTTAGCGTCTTGCTACAGGAGATGGTGTGATGGCTGTTCACAGTCTGATGGAGATAAAAGCACCACTCCGTATGATGGAGGCCTTCGCCAGACAAGCACAAGTCACTAATGTATTTTTCTCTCTCTATTTCTTTCTATCTCCATCTCTTTCTCTCTCCCTGTATATTCTCTCTCTCTTTTTCTTTCTATCTCCATCTTTTTCTCTCTCCCTGTATATTCTCTCTCTCTATTTCTGTTACCCTTACACCCCTCCCTTCCTTCTCTCCTCTCCTCCCCCCTCTCTCCCTTTAGGAGTTGTACTCTCTGATGTTTTCTCTGGACTGGGTCAGAACTAAAGCTCAGATTATAGGACCGGCTCATCTCATCAATGACTATTTGGAGTACAGCACCATCCTGGACAAAGAGGTCAGGATTTGATCAACACCAAGTTCACTGAGGAACTTAGTGTACCTTGTTTTATCCTCATTTGATATGGTTTTCAGATCTTGTGGTTGGTATCAATTACTCGTAAGTCGATGGTGGCCTAGCGGTTAAGAGCATTGGGCCAGTAACCAGAACGTCGCTGGTTTGAATTCCTGGGCCGACTAGGTGAAACATTTGTCCTTGTGCCCTTGAGCAAACAGTTTCTCGTTTCATGCCTGTGAATACAATTGTTCTGTTCCAATAATCTCTCCTTTCTCCTGCAGTGTGTACTTGTTCAATTCCGCTCATGGTTTTGAAAGGAAGTGACTGTTGTATATAAACTCCCCCTAGCCTATGCCTTCTCCAATCCAATGCTTTTATATTTGTGTAGTGAATAAATGCACACTTCAGGAAGCTGGACATATTATTGGGACGCACACCATTTGTCACATCCTCGCTGTGAGTCTCTCTTTATGGTCCCCCCCAGAACAGCGAGGTGCGGGGCCACTTCCAGGAGTTCCTGTCTCTGAACGGCCACCAGTTGGAGCAGCGTCCGTTCCCTGACGTAGTGCAGCTGGCCCTGTCCCAGCCAGACTCCTCTGAGGTGTACCGCCAGGCCCTGCTGCAGGCGCAGGAGAGGGCCACCAGAGGGGGACTCTACCTTGACTGGGTGTCAGTAGTAGGCCCGTACACACTACTCACGTGCTTATAAGTATACTCACTACTTAATCGGGGTGTACAGTATTGACCCCTAGCCCCTACCTCTTACTCCCTAGCCCTTATGCATTCCATTCCCCAGTCAACCATACCCTAACCATAGAGTTGGTTGAGTCGCAATTACCACAAAGCCTGTTTGAGCGTAGTGTCAGTGGCACTGCCCATGCTAAATCAGAAGCCTTTGTACATGCAAAGACGTGCCCTCTATCCAACTCTATGACCATAACTCTACGTTTTAGTCTCATTCCCTGATGTTCTACTTCCTCTAACATCCCCTCATGCTCACGTTCTCTAAGTCATTTATGTTTGTGGTTTGTTCCAGGAACAAAAGTAGTCTGAAGAGCCTGTCTCGTCTGGTGGTCCAGCCCCACCAGGGATCCATCTACTCTGCCTGCTTCTCCCACGACGGCACCAAGATCGCCTCCTGTGGCTCCAGCAAGACACTGCGAGTAAGACACACACATTCTTTTGAAATAAATATTTTATACACTGTATCTCCAACACTTCCCTGTTTGTGTGAGTGGGTGTCCTCTATAAACTCTGCCCTGTGTGCGTCTCCAGGTGTTTAAGAGCACGTCTGGGGAGAAGCTGCTGGAGATCCAGGCCCACGACGATGAGGTGCTCTGCTGCGCCTTCTCCCCGGATGACCGTCTCCTAGCAACCTGCTCCAGTGATAGGAAGGTCAAGGTATGGTGTGGAAGCCTCTGCCATTCAAACTTTGGACAGACTTCAGACAGACTTGCCTGACAACCCGACTTCGACAGACGGAAGTGGTTTGTCTGTCTCTAATCTGTGTAGTGTAAAAGGTTTGGAAAGCAAATAAAATAGTTGTTTATCTATGTAACTACAGTATCTGTGTTGTGTGCCAGGTTTGGAATGTGGAGCGTGGGACTCTGATGAGGGTGTTTGAGGACGAACACGAGGAGCAGGTCAATCACTGTCAGTTCACCAACACACGCCGACGCCTCCTACTGGCCACCTGTTCCAACGACAAGTTCATGAACACCAAGGTGAGCCTGTGTTGTCTGTTGTGTGTGTGTGTGTGTGTGTGTGTGTGTGTGTGTGTGATTTAAAAACCATGAAGTAGGCCACATTTTTTGCACTCTGGCTATAAGAGATATATATCTCTCTCTCTGTAGCTGTGGAACATCAATAAACCCTCCTCCCAGAACACCATGTTTGGTCATTTGGAGCCTGTCAATCACTGCTGTTTCTCCCCTGATGACGCCTACCTCTCCACCTCTTCCAGCGACGGAACCCTGAAGGTGGGCGGGGCATAGTCACCACCTATGGCTTTGTGTGTTCATATTAGCAAATAAAGATAAAGGTTTTTAATTTAGGTGTAGACTACTACTATGTATTTAACAACATTAATTGTACGTACTTGTGTATGTGTTTCTGTACATGCATGTGTGCGTGCCTACCTGTGTGCTTGCATGTGTGTTTCAGCTGTGGGAGGTGTCCTCGGCCAATGAGTGGAAGTCCATAGACGTGGCAGACATGTTCCCGGAGCAGAGAGAGCAGACGGAGGTCATGGTGAAGTGCAGCACCTGGTCAGCAGGCGGCAGGACCATCATCTGTGCTGCCAGGAACGCAGTCTTTGTGAGTGTTGAAGAGCCAGCCCTCCCCTGCTGAGTGAGTAAGCCTCTGCTCTGCTCCGTCAGGCTGGCATGGGGCCGTGGCGTGGGCACAGGGACTGAGGGGTGGTCCCCTGGCTGAGCTCCATGACTCGGACCAGATTTGTTTAGCATGTTGCATCAGAGTAGGAGCTGGCTGAATGTTGAATGGACTTCGGTAACTTGCTATGGCTAACACTACACTGAACAAAAATAGAAACCCAACATGCAACAATTTCAAAGATTTTACTGAGTTACAGTTCATAAAAGGAAATCTGTCAATTGAAATAAATTCATTAGGCCCCAATCTATGGATTTCACATGACTGGGAATACAGATATGCATCTGTTGGTCATAGATAGTAAGTTGGGCCGTGGATCAGAAAACCAGTCAGTATCTGTTGTGACCACCATTTGCTTCATGCAGAGTGACATCTCCTTTGCAAAGAATTGATCAGGCTGTTGATATTGGCCTGGGGAATGTTGTGGCTGTGGACGACTAGTATGCAGATGAGCTTCCCTGAGATGGTTTCTGACAGTTTGTGCAGAAATTCTTCAGTTGTGCAAACCCACAGTTTCATCAGCTGTCCGGGTGGCTGGTCTCAGACGATCCTGCAGGTGAAGAAGTCTGATGAGGAGGTCCTGGGCTGGCATGTTGACTCCATTGTGTCCCACAGTTGTGTCAAGTTGGCTGGAGGACCATTCTTGATAAAACTGTGATAAACCCAGCAGCGTTGTAGTTTTTGACACAAACCAGTGCGCCTGGCACCTACTACCATACCCCGATCAAAGGCACTTAAATCTTTTGTCTTGCCCATTCACCCTCTGAATGGCACACATACACAATCTATTTCTCAATTGTCTCAAGGCTTAAAGAAGGATTTTTAACCTGTCTCCTCCCTTTCATCTACACTGATTTGAAGTGGATCATCAATAAGCTTTCACCTGGATTCACCTGGTCAGTCTGTAATGGAAAGAGCAGGTGTTCATAATGTGTTGTACACCGTGTCGACGCACTGCGTAGCCTATCTGTCATTTGTGTTTAGCGGTATGTTCTTGTCTAGCAAACTGCTCCTAGAGCAATCTGTCCGTGAAGCAATGAGAATGCCCTGGACAACTTGTCTTTCATGTTTTGGTATTTGGGCCTGTCTGCCCATCAGAGGGTAGAAGCGTGTGTTCTGACTGAGAATGAAGCCGTCCCACTCCTGGGAAATGTAAAGGTCTCTGTGTCCGTGTCTGTTCTCTCCACTCCAGGAATCAGAGTGGCGTTGAATGTCAGAGTTGTCAGTTTGTATGCTAGTATTGATAGAAGAATAGATAGCTTGATGGACTTTAAAAACAATTATGGCTCGTAGAAACAGCAGTTGGAACTCTTTTGTTTTCCACCTGAATCTCTGTTTTCTCTCCGTCTCTTTCCCTTTCTTTTCTTCGGTCTGCTTTTCCCTTCACAATCCCACACTTTGCCAAGTTGGAAGATATGGAAATCATCATCCATGGTTGAGATGCAGGTTGACATGTATTGTCATGAGTCTTGCCCTGGAGGCAGAACTGAGCCGGTTCCCGCTAGATGGGACAGCTGCAAAGTCAGAAAAATGAATGAAAACAAAACCTGCAGTTGAGACTTCACTTAGCAGCTTATCAGGCTGTTACCATATTGCTTCCATCTAATCCCATCCTGTCATGTCCTTTACAGTTCACATTACATTTGAGTCATTTAGCAAAGACTCCAGAGCAACTTACAATTAGATCTCTACCTCTACTCTGACCTAACAACCTCTGAGCCCTCCAAGGGGCCATCAATAAGTGTCTAGATATCACAATATCACTAGCTTATGCATGGAATCCATTTTGTGCCACACATATTGGCAGTTGCACTAGAGAGCGATCACCAGCTATAACTATGGTGGAGTGACAGATCCCTCCTGCTGTTCCCAGGTGTTTGATGTAGAGACGACGGCCATGTTGTTAGAGATCCGGACCAGTCGTCTGAGCACGGTGCAGTACTGTCACGCCTGCCCCAGCAGCAACCTGGTGGCCATCGCACTGTCACACTATGCTGTGGAGGTACACACACACACAGCCTGTTGACTATTACACTGTGCCATGTACACACATGGTGGCTATAGCCCTATCAAACTACTCCACCATCATACGGCAGGATATGACATCATACGTCTCCTCCCTCCAGCTGTGGGACATAGAGACCAATAAGAAGATGGCTGACTGTAGTGGTCATCTGAGCTGGGTCCATGGAGTCCAGTTCTCCCCTGACGGATCTCTACTGCTCTCCTGTTCTGACGACCAGACCGTCAGGGTGTGTGTGTGTGTGTGCTGTCTGTCAATAATTTGTCCAATCTGTCTTCATCATTTAACCCTTCTCGTGACATATTGTACTTAACCATTTAACCTTTTTAATAGCATAAAAAAATGTAATGCCTTTGTTATATGTGTGTGTGTGTGTGTGTGTGTGTGTGTGTCAGGTGTGGGAGACTAATAAAGTCCACACCTCCTCGGCTGTCTGTCTGAAGAGGGACTCTGACGTACTCTTTAACAACGGTGACATTACTGTGGTTGCCGCCGACAACCGCAACAGACTGCAGGTGAGAGGGCTGGGCTGGACTCACACACACACACAATGACGTCTTACAGATGTGACAGGTGTTAACCCAGCAGGCTGGCGTGTGTGTGTGTGTGTCAGGTGAGGAATGGGAGGACCGGAGCGGTGATGTTCCAGTCAGAGAACCAGGAGTCTCGTATCCGCTGCACTGCTATCTGCTCACAGACCTCAGCCGTGGGGCTGGGACGAGAGGATGGGACTATACAGGTACACACACACACACACACACACACACACAGGTACGCTCACATATACACACACTTTTACCCTCACACACATACCAGAAAGCAAAAATCTTCAAGGACACAAAAGTAGGAAAATGCTTACGTATAATTTATGCTTAACTTGACAAAAGTGCAGGTGCTATGAGGGAAAAGTGCCAGAAATGTAAAAGGCTTTTTGGCTGGAGAAGATGGTATCACTGCCAAACTTGATAAAGACCAACTGAGCTGTAGGAAAGGCAGGAAGAGACATTCTTTCAGGTAAAGCTGTACACAATGTTGCACCAAAACTAAGTTTGACAGTTTTTTCACTGGTGCTATTCTAGTAGCATTGTGACTACTGTGGTCTGCCTATGCTTGGTCGAAGTGGTGTGTGTGTGTGTAAAAATCATGTTCACCTTGCTGGAGGAGGTGTTTCTCACATCCAGTAATGGCTGGTGACATTGTGCTGGAAACCTCTGTCTGACCTGTCAACCCTGTCTCAGTCCTACTGTACGGTACCCAACTGTCTCTCTGTCTCTCTGTCTCTCTGTCTCTCTGTCTGCCTGCCTGCCTGCCTCCCTCCCTCCCTCCCTCCCTCCGTACGGTACCCAGCTCTCTGTCTCTCTGTGTCACCTCAGGAACCTCTTTAATTAATGAAGGGGGCCTGGGCTCTAACCAACACAGGGGTTAATGGATTATAATAACTCAGGCCTCTTCTCTCTCTCACACACACACACACACACACACACCTGGGTGTCTGTCTACTCTTCTCAGTCAAGAGGGGGCTGAGGGATAAAGGGATGGTAATGGTTGAAATGAGTGGAGCTGAAAGACTCTGCAGGGTTGTGTAATATCAGTTACTTAACATGTGAAAAGTGGGCATACCATGGAAATGTTGGTTTCACTGTGAGGATACTTGTGTTGGTCTTTACATCTGTTCCATTACATCTAATTCCTCTCATTTCCACCAGAGGGAGCTGCTGCTTTGTGTCCTTCCAGGTGCGCTGCTGCAGTAGTCTGCCCCCCTCTCTCTCTCGCTCGCACTCTCTCCCTCTAACTCTTGCTCTCTCTCTCGCACTCTCTCTCTCACTCTCTCTTGCACTCTCTCTTGCACTCTCTCTTGCTCCCTCTAGCTCTTGTGCTCTCTCTCTCCCCCTCTAGCTCTCTATCTCTCTCTTTCTCTCTCCCCCTCTAGCTCTCTCTCTCTTTCTCTCTCCCCCTCTAGCTCTCTCGCTCTCTCTTTTTCTCTCTCCCCCCTCTAGCTCTCTCGCTCTCTCTCTCTCTCTCTCTGTGTCTCTCTGCCTTCTCTCTCTCTCTCTCTCTCTCCCCCCCCCCCCCCCCCCACATCAGAGCCACTGTGCTATTAGAGCAGAGAGGTACAAATTGACCAGAACTCTAATGAACTCACAAAGCAATACCCTCGTTGTCATTGACTCAGTTTGACGCATGCCTTCTAGTCTTCTTTCTGGGCCGTAATTGCCACTTTGATTGGCTCGGTTCTCTCCTCTGAAATGACATGCTGTTTTTCTATTAAGAAGGAAAAGAAGAGAGGGACAGGAGTGTTGAAGAGAGTGTGTTCTACCCCAGGCAGGAGGG
Source organism: Oncorhynchus clarkii lewisi (assembly GCF_045791955.1). Classification (NCBI taxonomy): domain Eukaryota; kingdom Metazoa; phylum Chordata; class Actinopteri; order Salmoniformes; family Salmonidae; genus Oncorhynchus; species Oncorhynchus clarkii. The sequence continues at coordinate 7,919,168 of NC_092167.1, forward strand.
AAGACAGTTAGGCAGGTACTGAGGACCATTGGATGGAGGACTCTACAGCGGCTGACCCCTCACAAGGGCTTGTTGCTGGCGCTAGGGCTAGAAACAGGCAGTGTGCAGGTATGGTAGCGTGATATGGCATGTGTGCGCGTCAGTGGAGGCTGCTGAGGGGAGGATGGCTCATAATAATGGCTGGAATGGAGTCAATGGAATTGTATCGAACACATGGTTTCTATGTGATTAATACCAGTCCAGCCATTACTATGAGCCGTCCTCCCCTCAGCAGCCTCCACTGTGTGCTTGGATCTGATTTCAAATCATATTACAAATACTTTGCTTTAGTCTGCCTAGATGCTCAGGGTGTGCACTGTTGGGACTATTCCATTTGTTCATTGCCCCAGGCTCAATCAAGTCCTGATCTTTTTCAAATAGTATTTTAAGGTGTGTGTGTGTGTGTGTGTGTGTGTGTGTGTGTGTGTGTGTGTGTGTGTGTGTGTGTGTGTGTGTGTGTGTGTGTGTGTGTGTGTGTGTGTGTGTGTGTGTGTGTGTGTGTGTGTGTGTGTGTGTGTGTGTGTGTGTGTGTGTGTGTGTGTGTGTGTGTGTGTGTGTGTTCCTTGACCTTCTCAAAGGGATTGTGATCAGTGTTAGGGTGAGGGATAGCTCCAGTACTGTGGAGTGATCTATTGTTCAAATGGAGTTTTAAGGTGCACGTCACAGCATATCTTTCTGTATGCAGTATTACACTAGGGAGGCAGTGGTTGAAAACAGATCAGGGATCAGTACATGGTAAGGTGCTCCGATGACCACTGCTCTCAGATCTGTGCTGCTTTCGTTGATCTGTTTATTCCTAAGCGTCATAAGCCAAACTGGTATTCCTAACGCTAACATGTTTTACTCAACCTTTCCCCCATATCGCCCTGAGCACCCTCCCTGCTGCCTCATTCCCAAACCTTGAGGAGAGCTGGCAACCTTTTCAAACCCGTTTCCCAGTAGCATCGCAGAGCGTCCTCTGGTTGGCATGCCCTGCGGCTAGCCTTCTCACGCGTTTGTTTCCCAGTAGCATCGCAGAGCGTCCTCTGGTTGGCATGCCCTGCGGCTAGCCTTCTCACACGTTTGTTTCCCAGTAGCATCGCAGAGCGTCCTCTGGTTGGCATGTCCTCTGGTTGGCATGCCCTGCGGCTAGCCTTCTCACGCGTTTGTTTCCCAGTAGCATCGCAGAGCGTCCTCTGGTTGGCATGTCCTCTGGTTGGCATGCCCTGCGGCTAGCCTTCTCACACGTTTGTTTCCCAGTAGCATCGCAGAGCGTCCTCTGGTTGGCATGCCCTGCGGCTAGCCTTCTCACGCGTTTGTTTGAAGTAGGGTTTTATTTGAGAGGTTTAAATATTTTACTACAAGGTGAATCCTAGATTGAGATTTCACCTTGCAGTGAGTGTCTGTGTGTGTGTGCATGCTTGCATGCATGTGTAGTCATTTTTTGTCTAAAGTTATGAGCTTGTGTGTTTCTTTGCCTTTTGGTTTATTGGTTTACACTACAGATATCGTACCAGGAGGGTTAATTGGGTTGAATTAATTTGCGATAATATTAATAGACTTCAAGTATGGCCCTTATTGTTTCTAAATCTTACCATCTTAATGAATAGCTTAAGTTTGCATTTTACAATAGTTCAATGTCAACAGAATTCAGCCTTAAAATTTTAGTCCAACTACTCAGTCAAGTTAGCAAAGATGGCGCAGGAAGTTTGTAAGACAGTTCGGACTTCTAGGGCCTCAATAATGTACTCTATGTTGTCAGAGTTTCTGTTGTCTCCCTTTATAAGATTAAAGGTGTTTTGTAACTTGAAGCCAGTTCTTTGGGCATCAGAGCTGTTTTTTGTCCTGCTGTGGCAGTGTTGTCTGTCAGACCCTCACACAAAGCAGTCAGGGCAGATCCACTCTGCTAATGGGCTGATCAATCGCACGCAGAGCCCGGTAATATTTAAAACATGTGCTTTTTGATGAGCTTATCACTGTCAACCCAAACGCATTACTTTGGTCTCCTTTTTTATTCTAATATATTTTATTATTTTTATTTTGCTCCACATCTTTATCTTTTACTAGTTTTGGTCTAGGCTTACCCATAGACAGTCAGAAGGTTATCAATTTATCCTCCCAGCCTTCCCCTCTAAATATCTCTGTGTTCCCTCTTCTTTCTGTCTCCTGTTTTCCATCTCACTTGAGCAGTTGCTTGTTTTTACACGTTTGGGAGCTAAATATAGTGTGTGACTTATTTAATTTTTACTTTAAGTTTACTATTCTGTTAGTCAACCCCTCTCCAACTTATTGGGATGTGTGTCAACTCGTGATTTTAATTGTTTTTGCTCTTTTGACAGTAATAAAGGATTGACATGGAATCATCTGTCTCTCTCCCTTCTCCTCCCTCCCTCTCTCTCCCCAGGTGTTGGAGATGCCGTCGGGGACCTCTCTAGCCACTCTTCAGGGTCACACCAGGGCAGTTCTCCACTGCCAGTTCACCCCGGAGGGACACACACTCATCACCTCCTCTGAGGACACCAACATACGGGTGGGGCCCTTCTCTTTCTTCCTCATCCTTCTTTCTTCTCTTCTCTTCTCTTCTGGGGTTTGTTATTTCCCTCCCTGTGTGTCTGCGTATGTGTGTGTGTCTGTGCGTGTGTCTGATGTTTTCGGACTGTTCCGCTCTGTCACACCTAACAGCTCTCCTCTACAGTTCCAGCTCACTGAACATATCCTCTCATCTCCTCTGTCTCTCTCATCTCCTCTCCTCAGTTTTTAGGACTGCCTGTCCACTGCTAGACCTATCTGCCTATCAGAAGTACACACACTATCCAGAGCACCACCTCGCTGCAAATCAGAACAGCACAGCCTCACTTTGTATTCATCTTACTCTGTATTCTCCTGTTTAGTCTCTTACTGTCCATGGACCGTCTCCTGTTCATATGAATAATGTTTGAGTAGCTTCGCTGAAAAGGGAATATTTGGTGGATAGATTCACTTTGAGGAAATGTTCACCTACAGGGAATGTGAATAGCTCTATACAGAAAACATAGCTGTTACTCTGACCACTGACTTCTGGAGTGGTGAGAGTTTGATATGTCAATCATTGTCTGAGATATTTGCATAGAGGCCAATATTCTGCCCAGTGCCCGTTCCCTCCTAGCAGCTGAATACTCCCATTCTGGGCACAGATCCAGGATCAGCTTACTGTGGTTGTGCTAAATCCCTGGTTGAGGTGCAACTTTTACCCACTCCAGTACCAGAAGGTGATCGCTCTCGTGCTCTTTCTCGCGCTTTATCTCGCTCCCCCCCCCCCCCCCCCCCCCCAGTAGGTGTGGAGGTGGAGGACAGGTGAGTGTGTGGTTCTGGAGGGCCACAAGGAGCAGGTCAGATGCTTCTCTCTGCTCACCACCACACCCTCCTCAAAGACACATCTCCTCAGCTGGTCCTTTGATGGCACCATCAAGGTAATACAAGCACACGTATGCAGTACCAGACAGACAGTAAGTCTTAGAAACACACGCATGCATGCAAAACCTGTTAAAAGCAACAAGTTACAATCAGCGTGCACTTACATGAACTGAAGGATATTTACTAGAGGGAGATAACACCGAAAGCGTCTCCCCCTCTCGCTCCCTCCCCCCAGGTGTGGGACATGTCTAGTGGTGAACGGCTGCAGGATCTAGTGTGTCACCAGGGGGCGGTGCTAGCCTGTGACGTGTCGCCTGACGGACAGCTCTTCGCCACCACCTCCGCTGACAAGACTGCCAAGGTAACACACACGTGTCATCAGTATGCGACAGAACCTAGCCTAAATTCTTAGATCTGTGTGAGACAGACATGTTGTCTATATCAGGATCCTTTCAGAACCGTGTGTATAGTGTACATTATTATGCGGTCAACTAAAGGTCATTGGTAGCTTGGGGTGGACATGTTAGCGGTCGCTAACTTAGCCAGCGGTCAAGCCGCCCACTCGCCTCCCTGGCCCTCCAGCGGTCAAGCCGCCCACTCGCCTCCCTGGCCCTCCAGCGGTCAAGCCGCCCACTCGCCTCCCTGGCCATCCAGCGGTCAAGCCGCCCACTCGCCCTCCAGCGGTCAAGCCGCCCACTCGCCTCCCTGGCCCTCCAGCGGTCAAGCCGCCCACTCGCCTCCCTGGCCCTCCAGCGGTCAAGCCGCCCACTCGCCTCCCTGGCCCTCCAGCGGTCAAGCCGCCCACTCGTCTCCCTGGCCCTCCAGCGGTCAAGCCGCCCACTCGTCTCCCTGGCCCTCCAGCGGTCAAGCCACCCACTCGCCCTCCAGCGGTCAAGCCGCCCACTCGCCTCCCTGGCCCTCCAGCGGTCAAGCCGCCCACTCGCCTCCCTGGCCCTCCAGCGGTCAAGCCGCCCACTCGCCTCCCTGGCCCTCCAGCGGTCAAGCCGCCCACTCGCCTCCCTGGCCCTCCAGCGGTCAAGCCGCCCACTCGCCTCCCTGGCCCTCCAGCGGTCAAGCCGCCCACTCGCCTCCCTGGCCCTCCAGCGGTCAAGCCGCCCACTCGCCTCCCTGTTCCTCCAGCGGTCAAGCCGCCAACTCGCCTCCCTGTTCCTCCAGCGGTCAAGCCGTCCACTCGCCTCCCTGTTCCTCCAGCGGTCAAGCCGTCCACTCGCTTCCCTGTCCCTCCAGCGGTCTAGCCGCCCACTTGCCTCCCTGTCTCTGCAGCGGTCATTAAGTCTGACTGCAACCTACAGACCGTACCGCAGGCCCTCTCCTCTCCTCCTACCCAGCATTACCTGTGTGTCTGCGTGTTTGTGAGAGAGAGCAGGCTGCTGCTCTGCGGTTGACTTTGACACTGTAGGTTGGGAGAGGATCTCTCCTCTTGACTAGGTTTTCACTCTGTCACCTTACTGTGTTTTTGCCCTCGATCGACCTTCCTCGTTCTCTCCATCAGTGTGTGTTGTTCCCTCTTTCTTCTATTTTCTATCCTTGTTTCCCCCTCTGTCTTCTGTCAGTCACAGGATCATTGAGTTGGTCACTCACTGTGGGAATGTCTATTTGTCAGCATCCAAATTGGCATTGGAGGAATGTGTGTGTGTGTGTGTGTGTGTGTGTGTTTTTCCTATTTTGTTGCATTACAACCTGTAATTTAAGGGGATTTTTATTTGGATTTCATGTAATGGACATACATAAAATAGTCCAAATTGGTGAAGTAACAAACAAAAAACAACTGAAAAGTGGTGGGTGGATATGTATTCACCCCCTTTGCTATGAAGCCCCTAAATAAGATCTGGTGCAACCAATTACCTTCAGAAGTCACATAATTAGTTAGATTGCACATAGGTGGACTTTATTTAAGTGTCACATGATCTCCGTGTATATATACACCTGTTCTGAAAGGCCCCAGAGTCTGCAACACCACTAAGCAAGGGGTACCACCAAGCAAGCAGCACTATGAAGACCAAGTAGCTCTCCAAACAGGTCAGGGACAAAGTTGTAGTGAAGTACAGATCAGGGTTCGGTTATAAAAAATAAAAAACTTTGAACGTCCCATGGAGCACAATTTAAATCCATTATTTAAAAATGTTTTTTTGAAAGAATATGGCACCACATCAAACCTGCCAAGAGAGGGCCGCCCACCAAAACTCACGGACCAGGCAAGGAGGGCATTAATCAGAGAGGCAACAAAGAAACCAAAGATAACTCTGAAGGAGCTGCAAAGCTCCACAGCGGAGATTGGAGTATTTGTCCATAGGACCACTTTAAGCCGTACACTCCACAGAGCTGGGCTTTACGGAAGAGTCGCCAGAAAAAAACAAGCAAACATGGGGGGGTGAATAGTTATGCCCGCTCAAGTTGTAAGTTTTTTTGTCTTATTTCTTGTTTGTTTCACAATAAAAAATATTTTGCATCTTCAAAGTGGTAGGCATGTTGTGTAAATCAAATGATACAACCCCCCCCCCACAAAATCTATTTTAATTCCAGGGTGTAAGGCAACAAAATAGGAAAAATACCAATACTTTCGTAAGCCACTGTATATACACACATACACCCACTGTCTTTTTCTGTCTGCTATCATAGGTCAAAGCCGAACCCGTCTTTGTCTGATAGAATAAAAGACTGAAGGTTTTTGTTCCACTCGTCTCTCTCCTCTGTTCCTTTCTCTCTCCCTTCCTCCCTCTGTCTATTGACCTTCAGATGACTACGAGACGTGCCAAATTAACTTTTTAATCATCTACCATGTGATGTTCTCTCCAAGCATGAAAGAGAGAGCGAAAGAGGGAGAGAGATGTCTCTGTCTTTCTGTCTGTCCAACTTACTAAGAACATTGTGTTCTTGTAATAAACAGAGTATTCTTTATTATGTTAGGTTCTAAATAAACAGAGTAAAAACTAACAGACAACTAGTAAAAGCTCAAACCAAGTTTTATTCACCAAATGGGTCAGATAGCTGAACATATATATATATATATATATATATATATATATATATATATATATATATATATATATATATATATATATATATATATATATATATATATATATATATATGAGATTGTCTAAACGTGGAGGATGGATCAGTAACACAGAATAAAAACAATTTGCCTCATCACTCTTACTAATTTTGCCCTCTATATAAAACCAACTATATATATATATATATATATATATATCCCACTTTAGGTGGTCTCCTCCCTTTCTCTAAACATTACATATTTAATGGTAGGTAGGAAGGTAAGTGATGTGGGTAATAAACTGTTCCTTCTCCCTTAATGTGATCTGACCTGGGCCCCGATTCCTCACTAATCCACAGCTCTCCACCCTTATCAGTGACCACAACCATGTGATTGCCTTTCCCTCACTCAGTAACAGTCCAAGCCCCTGGCACATATCCAACCTTAATTGACCCCACCATATACATTCCTCCTACAGATAACCATTCACTTCTGGTGTAGCATGTATTTCAAATTACAACCCAACAACTGACACCAGACTGTGGCCCTTCTCCTTCCCATAGGATACCATGACGTCTAACAATAACGCGTCCTAACAGAACATAAACGTTCCCCTCTCTCCCTCAGTACCATGAACAAGGATATTTCAAGAACCCAACAATTAGATGTACTTTACATACTGATGGGATTAAATTAAATTATGTTTACACTACCTTGTAGTTTACCAATAAAATGGGTGGATGGTGAAGTAGACCTACTTTGTATTCACATCTCAAAAAATATAAATGAAATTACCACAATTAATTTCAATAGAAAGTTAGAAAAAATAGATACGATTCTGTAACCATGGAGAGGTAAATACTTGTCTATTTATGGAAAAATCACATTAACACTTTGGTCCTATCACAGTTTACTTACTAATGGCACTGCCTACTCCAAACGACTCGTTTTTTAGAATCATATGAGCAAAAAATATTTCATTTTATTTGGAATGCTAAGCCAGACAATTTAAACGTGCCTATTTATATAATGAGTTTGGGGGGCTAAAATAATTAAATATGACATTTTTAAACCTCCCACTAAAAGCATCACTCATGCATAAATTATACTTAAACCCAAAATGTTTCTCCAATAGATTATTAAGAAAGGCTCATCCTTTGTTAAAAAATAGCGTCTTCATACAGATTACAACTTCTCATTTCCAACTAATTGAACAGTACATTTTGTTTAAAGCGTCGCCCTTTCTTAAACAAGACATGCAAAGCTGGTTACAATTTCAGTTTTATCCTCCAGAAAACAAATGTTATGGTTAAACTCAAATATACTGATTTTATAAAAAATCACATTCTTTATGGATTACTATTTTGAATGGTATTATATTTATGAATGATATTATGACTAGAAATGGAGTTGTGTCACATGCAGCTATCGAAAATATATAGGAATATCTGCTCAATCCTAATTTACAACCAACTGATTGCAGCACTACCACAATTGAGGAGGCAAGTGGAAAAGGAAGAAGGTAGGGAACTTGTTTGCCTGCCATGTATTAAAGATACAAATTGGCTGAAAAGGAATTGGCGTAAATAGAAAAATATACCAGTTTCATCTGAGGACAAAAATGTTGACAGCTGCGCCATACAGGATGTAAATAAAATGGGAAGAGATTTTTGACGTACCGATTCCATGGCACATGGTTTATGAACGGGTACAAAAAACAACACTTGATACAACACTTAGAGCTTTTCAATTTAAATAATTATATACATTCTTGCCACCGACAGAATGCTATATAAATGGGGCATACAACAACCTCAGCTCTGTAGATTTTGCTGCGAAAAGACAGAATCCCTAGATCATTTATTCTGGTATTTCACCTATGTAGCTCGTTTCTGGTCACAGGTTCAGGAATGGTTAAAAAATCACAACATTAACCTTGCAAATAGCAGTGTTGGGCTATTTAGAAAGCCATAGTCGGTCATTAAATAATATAATACTAGTAGGAAAGGTTTTCATCTTTAGCTCACAATCTGTGGATACTTTACAATTTAGAAAGGTAAAAAAAAATATGTAAAACATCACAGTAAAATTTAAAAATATCTGGTAGATAGACCACCCTCGTTTGGTTTCCATGGTGATAGGTGGAATGGGCTGAGAGTGGCTGAGGGGTGGTCTATGGTGATAGGTGGGATGGGCTGAGAGTGGCTGAGGGGTGGTCTATGGTGATAGGTGGGATGGGCTGAGAGTGGCTGAGGGGTGGTCTATGGTGATAGGTGGGATGGGCTGAGGGGTGGTCTATGGTGATAGGTGGGATGGGCTGAGGGGTGGTCTATGGTGATAGGTGGGATGGGCTGAGAGTGGCTGAGGGGTGGTCTATGGTGATAGGTGGGATGGGCTGAGAGTGGCTGAGGGGTGGTCTATGGTGATAGGTGGGATGGGCTGAGGGGTGGTCTATGGTGATTGGTGGGATGGGCTGAGGGGTGGTCTATGGTGATAGGTGGGATGGGCTGAGGGGTGGTCTATGGTGATAGGTGGGATGGGCTGAGAGTGGCTGAGGGGTGGGATTAAGTAGCTGAGGTCTATGGTAATAATATTGGTAATAATTGGTAATAATACATTGTTTACGTTGTTTGGTAATGTATTATTGTTATGTGATTGCTTTATATAAAAGTACGTATATGTAGCAGAAAAGCTGTAAAAATATATATATATATATATATATATATATATATATATATATATATATATATATATATATATATATATATATAAATTTGTCCTCTGAAGAGGGGCGGTGGTGGATGGGTTAATAAAATGTAAAAATAGCATTATGGTATGGGCAGTATCATCTATCAAAGAGCAGCCGGGAGGCTTTAATTGATGCCAGGCTTCATTATCAGTGAGTTGAGCTACCAGACTAGCAGCATAGAGAAACAATAGACAGTTAGGCCTTCAGGGGAAATGGAAATTATTCAATTGAATTAACCAAGGCACTCTGCATATAGAAGTGGCCTAACCAAAATTGCTATGGCATGTTCAAAAGAACATATTTGAAAATGTTTTATTTTCGACAAACTTTTGTAACCTCTGACCTCCTGTTTCTCCTCTCATTTGCCCTCAGGTGTGGAGCAGTGCATCGTGGGAGTGCGTGCGCCTGTTGAACGGCCACCAGGACTGTGTCCGCAGCTGCCGCTTCTCTTGGGACGGCCGGCGCCTAGCAACCGGCGACGACAACGGAGAGATACGGGTGGGTAGGGATGGAGGGGGTGGGGGTGAGTGAGTAAAGGAGGAGGAAGGAAGGAAGGAAGGAGTGAGTGAGTGAAGGAGCATTAGAAGGAGGGAAGTTGAAGGTTAGGGAGGGGTAAGTGAAGGAGTGAGCACATGAGTGAGTGAAGGAGCATTAGAAGGAGGGAAGTTGAGGGTTAGGGAGGGGTAAGTGAAGGAGCATTAGAAGGAGGGAAGTTGAGGGTTAGGGAGGGGTAAGTGAAGGAGTGAATGAAGGAGCATTAGAAGTAGGGAAGTTGAAGGTTAGGGAGGGGTAAGTGAAGGAGTGAGCACATGAGTGAGTGAAGGAGCATTAGAAGGAGGGAAGTTGAGGGTTAGGGAGGGGTAAGTGAAGGAGTGAGCACATGAGTGAGTGAAGGAGCATTAGAAGGAGGGAAGTTGAGGGTTAGGGAGGGGTAAGTGAAGGAGTGAGCACATGAGTGAGTGAAGGAGCATTAGGAGGGAAGTTGAGGGGTAAGTGAAGGAGTGAGCACATGAGTGAGTGAAGGAGCATTAGAAGGAGGGAAGTTGAGGGTTAGAGAGGGGTACGTGAAGGAGTGAGTGAAGGAGCATTAGAAGGAGGGAAGTTGAGGGGTAAGTGAAGGAGTGAGCACATGAGTGAGTGAAGGAGCATTAGAAGGAGGGAAGTTGAGGGGTAAGTGAAGGAGTGAGTGAAGGAGCATTAGAAGGAGGGAAGTTGAGGGTTAGAGAGGGGTACGTGAAGGAGTGAGTGAAGGAGCATTAGAAGGAGGGAAGTTGAGGGGTAAGTGAAGGAGTGAGCACATGAGTGAGTGAAGGAGCATTAGAAGGAGGGAAGTTGAGGGGTAAGTGAAGGAGTGAGCACATGAGTGAGTGAAGGAGCATTAGAAGGAGGGAAGTTGAGGGGTAAGTGAAGGAGTGAGCACATGAGTGAGTGAAGGAGCATTAGAAGGAGGGAAGTTGAGGGGTAAGTGAAGGAGTGAGCACATGAGTGAGTGAAGGAGCATTAGAAGGAGGGAAGTTGAGGGGTAAGTGAAGGAGTGAGCACATGAGTGAGTGAAGGAGCATTAGAAGGAGGGAAGTTGAGGGGTAAGTGAAGGAGTGAGCACATGAGTGAGTGAAGGAGCATTAGAAGGAGGGAAGTTGAGGGGTAAGTGAAGGAGTGAGCACATGAGTGAGTGAAGGAGCATTAGAAGGAGGGAAGTTGAGGGGTAAGTGAAGGAGTGAGCACATGAGTGAGTGAAGGAGCATTAGAAGGAGGGAAGTTGAGGGGTAAGTGAAGGAGTGAGCACATGAGTGAGTGAAGGAGCATTAGAAGGAGGGAAGTTGAGGGGTAAGTGAAGGAGTGAGCACATGAGTGAGTGAAGGAGCATTAGAAGGAGGGAAGTTGAGGGGTAAGTGAAGGAGTGAGCAGGGAAGTTGAGGGGTAAGTGAAGGAGTGAGCACATGAGTGAGTGAAGGAGCATTAGAAGGAGGGAAGTTGAGGGGTAAGTGAAGGAGTGAGCACATGAGTGAGTGAAGGAGCATTAGAAGGAGGGAAGTTGAGGGGTAAGTGAAGGAGTGAGCACATGAGTGAGTGAAGGAGCATTAGAAGGAGGGAAGTTGAGGGGTAAGTGAAGGAGTGAGCACATGAGTGAGTGAAGGAGCATTAGAAGGAGGGAAGTTGAGGGGTAAGTGAAGGAGTGAGCACATGAGTGAGTGAAGGAGCATTAGAAGGAGGGAAGTTGAGGGGTAAGTGAAGGAGTGAGCACATGAGTGAGTGAAGGAGCATTAGAAGGAGGGAAGTTGAGGGGTAAGTGAAGGAGTGAGCACATGAGTGAGTGAAGGAGCATTAGAAGGAGGGAAGTTGAGGGGTAAGTGAAGGAGTGAGCACATGAGTGAGTGAAGGAGCATTAGAAGGAGGGAAGTTGAGGGGTAAGTGAAGGAGTGAGCACATGAGTGAGTGAAGGAGCATTAGAAGGAGGGAAGTTGAGGGGTAAGTGAAGGTGTGAGTGAAGGAGCATTAGAAGGAGGGAAGTTGAGGGGTAAGTGAAGGAGTGAGTGAAGGAGCATTAGAAGGAGGGAAGTTGAGGGGTAAGTGAAGGAGTGAGCACATGAGTGAGTGAAGGAGCATTAGAAGGAGGGAAGTTGAGGGGTAAGTGAAGGAGTGAGCACATGAGTGAGTGAAGGAGCATTAGAAGGAGGGAAGTTGAGGGGTAAGTGAAGGAGTGAGCACATGAGTGAGTGAAGGAGCATTAGAAGGAGGGAAGTTGAGGGGTAAGTGAAGGAGTGAGCACATGAGTGAGTGAAGGAGCATTAGAAGGAGGGAAGTTGAGGGGTAAGTGAAGGAGTGAGCACATGAGTGAGTGAAGGAGCATTAGAAGGAGGGAAGTTGAGGGGTAAGTGAAGGAGTGAGCACATGAGTGAGTGAAGGAGCATTAGAAGGAGGGAAGTTGAGGGGTAAGTGAAGGAGTGAGCACATGAGTGAGTGAAGGAGCATTAGAAGGAGGGAAGTTGAGGGGTAAGTGAAGGAGTGAGCACATGAGTGAGTGAAGGAGCATTAGAAGGAGGGAAGTTGAGGGGTAAGTGAAGGAGTGAGCACATGAGTGAGTGAAGGAGCATTAGAAGGAGGGAAGTTGAGGGGTAAGTGAAGGAGTGAGCACATGAGTGAGTGAAGGAGCATTAGAAGGAGGGAAGTTGAGGGGTAAGTGAAGGAGTGAGCACATGAGTGAGTGAAGGAGCATTAGAAGGAGGGAAGTTGAGGGGTAAGTGAAGGAGTGAGCACATGAGTGAGTGAAGGAGCATTAGAAGGAGGGAAGTTGAGGGGTAAGTGAAGGAGTGAGCACATGAGTGAGTGAAGGAGCATTAGAAGGAGGGAAGTTGAGGGGTAAGTGAAGGAGTGAGCACATGAGTGAGTGAAGGAGCATTAGAAGGAGGGAAGTTGAGGGGTAAGTGAAGGAGTGAGCACATGAGTGAGTGAAGGAGCATTAGAAGGAGGGAAGTTGAGGGGTAAGTGAAGGAGTGAGCACATGAGTGAGTGAAGGAGCATTAGAAGGAGGGAAGTTGAGGGGTAAGTGAAGGAGTGAGCACATGAGTGAGTGAAGGAGCATTAGAAGGAGGGAAGTTGAGGGGTAAGTGAAGGAGTGAGCACATGAGTGAGTGAAGGAGCATTAGAAGGAGGGAAGTTGAGGGGTAAGTGAAGGAGTGAGCACATGAGTGAGTGAAGGAGCATTAGAAGGAGGGAAGTTGAGGGGTAAGTGAAGGAGTGAGCACATGAGTGAGTGAAGGAGCATTAGAAGGAGGGAAGTTGAGGGGTAAGTGAAGGAGTGAGCACATGAGTGAGTGAAGGAGCATTAGAAGGAGGGAAGTTGAGGGGTAAGTGAAGGAGTGAGCACATGAGTGAGTGAAGGAGCATTAGAAGGAGGGAAGTTGAGGGGTAAGTGAAGGAGTGAGCACATGAGTGAGTGAAGGAGCATTAGAAGGAGGGAAGTTGAGGGGTAAGTGAAGGAGTGAGCACATGAGTGAGTGAAGGAGCATTAGAAGGAGGGAAGTTGAGGGGTAAGTGAAGGAGTGAGCACATGAGTGAGTGAAGGAGCATTAGAAGGAGGGAAGTTGAGGGGTAAGTGAAGGAGTGAGCACATGAGTGAGTGAAGGAGCATTAGAAGGAGGGAAGTTGAGGGGTAAGTGAAGGAGTGAGCACATGAGTGAGTGAAGGAGCATTAGAAGGAGGGAAGTTGAGGGGTAAGTGAAGGAGTGAGCACATGAGTGAGTGAAGGAGCATTAGAAGGAGGGAAGTTGAGGGGTAAGTGAAGGAGTGAGCACATGAGTGAGTGAAGGAGCATTAGAAGGAGGGAAGTTGAGGGGTAAGTGAAGGAGTGAGCACATGAGTGAGTGAAGGAGCATTAGAAGGAGGGAAGTTGAGGGGTAAGTGAAGGAGTGAGCACATGAGTGAGTGAAGGAGCATTAGAAGGAGGGAAGTTGAGGGGTAAGTGAAGGAGTGAGCACATGAGTGAGTGAAGGAGCATTAGAAGGAGGGAAGTTGAGGGGTAAGTGAAGGAGTGAGCACATGAGTGAGTGAAGGAGCATTAGAAGGAGGGAAGTTGAGGGGTAAGTGAAGGAGTGAGCACATGAGTGAGTGAAGGAGCATTAGAAGGAGGGAAGTTGAGGGGTAAGTGAAGGAGTGAGCACATGAGTGAGTGAAGGAGCATTAGAAGGAGGGAAGTTGAGGGGTAAGTGAAGGAGTGAGCACATGAGTGAGTGAAGGAGCATTAGAAGGAGGGAAGTTGAGGGGTAAGTGAAGGAGTGAGCACATGAGTGAGTGAAGGAGCATTAGAAGGAGGGAAGTTGAGGGGTAAGTGAAGGAGTGAGCACATGAGTGAGTGAAGGAGCATTAGAAGGAGGGAAGTTGAGGGGTAAGTGAAGGAGTGAGCACATGAGTGAGTGAAGGAGCATTAGAAGGAGGGAAGTTGAGGGGTAAGTGAAGGAGTGAGCACATGAGTGAGTGAAGGAGCATTAGAAGGAGGGAAGTTGAGGGGTAAGTGAAGGAGTGAGCACATGAGTGAGTGAAGGAGCATTAGAAGGAGGGAAGTTGAGGGGTAAGTGAAGGAGTGAGCACATGAGTGAGTGAAGGAGCATTAGAAGGAGGGAAGTTGAGGGGTAAGTGAAGGAGTGAGCACATGAGTGAGTGAAGGAGCATTAGAAGGAGGGAAGTTGAGGGGTAAGTGAAGGAGTGAGCACATGAGTGAGTGAAGGAGCATTAGAAGGAGGGAAGTTGAGGGGTAAGTGAAGGAGTGAGCACATGAGTGAGTGAAGGAGCATTAGAAGGAGGGAAGTTGAGGGGTAAGTGAAGGAGTGAGCACATGAGTGAGTGAAGGAGCATTAGAAGGAGGGAAGTTGAGGGGTAAGTGAAGGAGTGAGCACATGAGTGAGTGAAGGAGCATTAGAAGGAGGGAAGTTGAGGGGTAAGTGAAGGAGTGAGCACATGAGTGAGTGAAGGAGCATTAGAAGGAGGGAAGTTGAGGGGTAAGTGAAGGAGTGAGCACATGAGTGAGTGAAGGAGCATTAGAAGGAGGGAAGTTGAGGGGTAAGTGAAGGAGTGAGCACATGAGTGAGTGAAGGAGCATTAGAAGGAGGGAAGTTGAGGGGTAAGTGAAGGAGTGAGCACATGAGTGAGTGAAGGAGCATTAGAAGGAGGGAAGTTGAGGGGTAAGTGAAGGAGTGAGCACATGAGTGAGTGAAGGAGCATTAGAAGGAGGGAAGTTGAGGGGTAAGTGAAGGAGTGAGCACATGAGTGAGTGAAGGAGCATTAGAAGGAGGGAAGTTGAGGGGTAAGTGAAGGAGTGAGCACATGAGTGAGTGAAGGAGCATTAGAAGGAGGGAAGTTGAGGGGTAAGTGAAGGAGTGAGCACATGAGTGAGTGAAGGAGCATTAGAAGGAGGGAAGTTGAGGGGTAAGTGAAGGAGTGAGCACATGAGTGAGTGAAGGAGCATTAGAAGGAGGGAAGTTGAGGGGTAAGTGAAGGAGTGAGCACATGAGTGAGTGAAGGAGCATTAGAAGGAGGGAAGTTGAGGGGTAAGTGAAGGAGTGAGCACATGAGTGAGTGAAGGAGCATTAGAAGGAGGGAAGTTGAGGGGTAAGTGAAGGAGTGAGCACATGAGTGAGTGAAGGAGCATTAGAAGGAGGGAAGTTGAGGGGTAAGTGAAGGAGTGAGCACATGAGTGAGTGAAGGAGCATTAGAAGGAGGGAAGTTGAGGGGTAAGTGAAGGAGTGAGCACATGAGTGAGTGAAGGAGCATTAGAAGGAGGGAAGTTGAGGGGTAAGTGAAGGAGTGAGCACATGAGTGAGTGAAGGAGCATTAGAAGGAGGGAAGTTGAGGGGTAAGTGAAGGAGTGAGCACATGAGTGAGTGAAGGAGCATTAGAAGGAGGGAAGTTGAGGGGTAAGTGAAGGAGTGAGCACATGAGTGAGTGAAGGAGCATTAGAAGGAGGGAAGTTGAGGGGTAAGTGAAGGAGTGAGCACATGAGTGAGTGAAGGAGCATTAGAAGGAGGGAAGTTGAGGGGTAAGTGAAGGAGTGAGCACATGAGTGAGTGAAGGAGCATTAGAAGGAGGGAAGTTGAGGGGTAAGTGAAGGAGTGAGCACATGAGTGAGTGAAGGAGCATTAGAAGGAGGGAAGTTGAGGGGTAAGTGAAGGAGTGAGCACATGAGTGAGTGAAGGAGCATTAGAAGGAGGGAAGTTGAGGGGTAAGTGAAGGAGTGAGCACATGAGTGAGTGAAGGAGCATTAGAAGGAGGGAAGTTGAGGGGTAAGTGAAGGAGTGAGCACATGAGTGAGTGAAGGAGCATTAGAAGGAGGGAAGTTGAGGGGTAAGTGAAGGAGTGAGCACATGAGTGAGTGAAGGAGCATTAGAAGGAGGGAAGTTGAGGGGTAAGTGAAGGAGTGAGCACATGAGTGAGTGAAGGAGCATTAGAAGGAGGGAAGTTGAGGGGTAAGTGAAGGAGTGAGCACATGAGTGAGTGAAGGAGCATTAGAAGGAGGGAAGTTGAGGGGTAAGTGAAGGAGTGAGCACATGAGTGAGTGAAGGAGCATTAGAAGGAGGGAAGTTGAGGGGTAAGTGAAGGAGTGAGCACATGAGTGAGTGAAGGAGCATTAGAAGGAGGGAAGTTGAGGGGTAAGTGAAGGAGTGAGCACATGAGTGAGTGAAGGAGCATTAGAAGGAGGGAAGTTGAGGGGTAAGTGAAGGAGTGAGCACATGAGTGAGTGAAGGAGCATTAGAAGGAGGGAAGTTGAGGGGTAAGTGAAGGAGTGAGCACATGAGTGAGTGAAGGAGCATTAGAAGGAGGGAAGTTGAGGGGTAAGTGAAGGAGTGAGCACATGAGTGAGTGAAGGAGCATTAGAAGGAGGGAAGTTGAGGGGTAAGTGAAGGAGTGAGCACATGAGTGAGTGAAGGAGCATTAGAAGGAGGGAAGTTGAGGGGTAAGTGAAGGAGTGAGCACATGAGTGAGTGAAGGAGCATTAGAAGGAGGGAAGTTGAGGGGTAAGTGAAGGAGTGAGCACATGAGTGAGTGAAGGAGCATTAGAAGGAGGGAAGTTGAGGGGTAAGTGAAGGAGTGAGCACATGAGTGAGTGAAGGAGCATTAGAAGGAGGGAAGTTGAGGGGTAAGTGAAGGAGTGAGCACATGAGTGAGTGAAGGAGCATTAGAAGGAGGGAAGTTGAGGGGTAAGTGAAGGAGTGAGCACATGAGTGAGTGAAGGAGCATTAGAAGGAGGGAAGTTGAGGGGTAAGTGAAGGAGTGAGCACATGAGTGAGTGAAGGAGCATTAGAAGGAGGGAAGTTGAGGGGTAAGTGAAGGAGTGAGCACATGAGTGAGTGAAGGAGCATTAGAAGGAGGGAAGTTGAGGGGTAAGTGAAGGAGTGAGCACATGAGTGAGTGAAGGAGCATTAGAAGGAGGGAAGTTGAGGGGTAAGTGAAGGAGTGAGCACATGAGTGAGTGAAGGAGCATTAGAAGGAGGGAAGTTGAGGGGTAAGTGAAGGAGTGAGCACATGAGTGAGTGAAGGAGCATTAGAAGGAGGGAAGTTGAGGGGTAAGTGAAGGAGTGAGCACATGAGTGAGTGAAGGAGCATTAGAAGGAGGGAAGTTGAGGGGTAAGTGAAGGAGTGAGCACATGAGTGAGTGAAGGAGCATTAGAAGGAGGGAAGTTGAGGGGTAAGTGAAGGAGTGAGCACATGAGTGAGTGAAGGAGCATTAGAAGGAGGGAAGTTGAGGGGTAAGTGAAGGAGTGAGCACATGAGTGAGTGAAGGAGCATTAGAAGGAGGGAAGTTGAGGGGTAAGTGAAGGAGTGAGCACATGAGTGAGTGAAGGAGCATTAGAAGGAGGGAAGTTGAGGGGTAAGTGAAGGAGTGAGCACATGAGTGAGTGAAGGAGCATTAGAAGGAGGGAAGTTGAGGGGTAAGTGAAGGAGTGAGCACATGAGTGAGTGAAGGAGCATTAGAAGGAGGGAAGTTGAGGGGTAAGTGAAGGAGTGAGCACATGAGTGAGTGAAGGAGCATTAGAAGGAGGGAAGTTGAGGGGTAAGTGAAGGAGTGAGCACATGAGTGAGTGAAGGAGCATTAGAAGGAGGGAAGTTGAGGGGTAAGTGAAGGAGTGAGCACATGAGTGAGTGAAGGAGCATTAGAAGGAGGGAAGTTGAGGGGTAAGTGAAGGAGTGAGCACATGAGTGAGTGAAGGAGCATTAGAAGGAGGGAAGTTGAGGGGTAAGTGAAGGAGTGAGCACATGAGTGAGTGAAGGAGCATTAGAAGGAGGGAAGTTGAGGGGTAAGTGAAGGAGTGAGCACATGAGTGAGTGAAGGAGCATTAGAAGGAGGGAAGTTGAGGGGTAAGTGAAGGAGTGAGCACATGAGTGAGTGAAGGAGCATTAGAAGGAGGGAAGTTGAGGGGTAAGTGAAGGAGTGAGCACATGAGTGAGTGAAGGAGCATTAGAAGGAGGGAAGTTGAGGGGTAAGTGAAGGAGTGAGCACATGAGTGAGTGAAGGAGCATTAGAAGGAGGGAAGTTGAGGGGTAAGTGAAGGAGTGAGCACATGAGTGAGTGAAGGAGCATTAGAAGGAGGGAAGTTGAGGGGTAAGTGAAGGAGTGAGCACATGAGTGAGTGAAGGAGCATTAGAAGGAGGGAAGTTGAGGGGTAAGTGAAGGAGTGAGCACATGAGTGAGTGAAGGAGCATTAGAAGGAGGGAAGTTGAGGGGTAAGTGAAGGAGTGAGTGAAGGAGCATTAGAAGGAGGGAAGTTGAGGGGTAAGTGAAGGAGTGAGCACATGAGTGAGTGAAGGAGCATTAGAAGGAGGGAAGTTGAGGGGTAAGTGAAGGAGTGAGCACATGAGTGAGTGAAGGAGCATTAGAAGGAGGGAAGTTGAGGGGTAAGTGAAGGAGTGAGCACATGAGTGAGTGAAGGAGCATTAGAAGGAGGGAAGTTGAGGGGTAAGTGAAGGAGTGAGCACATGAGTGAGTGAAGGAGCATTAGAAGGAGGGAAGTTGAGGGGTAAGTGAAGGTGTGAGTGAAGGAGCATTAGAAGGAGGGAAGTTGAGGGGTAAGTGAAGGAGTGAGTGAAGGAGCATTAGAAGGAGGGAAGTTGAGGGGTAAGTGAAGGAGTGAGCACATGAGTGAGTGAAGGAGCATTAGAAGGAGGGAAGTTGAGGGGTAAGTGAAGGAGTGAGCACATGAGTGAGTGAAGGAGCATTAGAAGGAGGGAAGTTGAGGGGTAAGTGAAGGAGTGAGCACATGAGTGAGTGAAGGAGCATTAGAAGGAGGGAAGTTGAGGGGTAAGTGAAGGAGTGAGCACATGAGTGAGTGAAGGAGCATTAGAAGGAGGGAAGTTGAGGGGTAAGTGAAGGAGTGAGCACATGAGTGAGTGAAGGAGCATTAGAAGGAGGGAAGTTGAGGGGTAAGTGAAGGAGTGAGCACATGAGTGAGTGAAGGAGCATTAGAAGGAGGGAAGTTGAGGGGTAAGTGAAGGAGTGAGCACATGAGTGAGTGAAGGAGCATTAGAAGGAGGGAAGTTGAGGGGTAAGTGAAGGAGTGAGCACATGAGTGAGTGAAGGAGCATTAGAAGGAGGGAAGTTGAGGGGTAAGTGAAGGAGTGAGCACATGAGTGAGTGAAGGAGCATTAGAAGGAGGGAAGTTGAGGGGTAAGTGAAGGAGTGAGCACATGAGTGAGTGAAGGAGCATTAGAAGGAGGGAAGTTGAGGGGTAAGTGAAGGAGTGAGCACATGAGTGAGTGAAGGAGCATTAGAAGGAGGGAAGTTGAGGGGTAAGTGAAGGAGTGAGCACATGAGTGAGTGAAGGAGCATTAGAAGGAGGGAAGTTGAGGGGTAAGTGAAGGAGTGAGCACATGAGTGAGTGAAGGAGCATTAGAAGGAGGGAAGTTGAGGGGTAAGTGAAGGAGTGAGCACATGAGTGAGTGAAGGAGCATTAGAAGGAGGGAAGTTGAGGGGTAAGTGAAGGAGTGAGCACATGAGTGAGTGAAGGAGCATTAGAAGGAGGGAAGTTGAGGGGTAAGTGAAGGAGTGAGCACATGAGTGAGTGAAGGAGCATTAGAAGGAGGGAAGTTGAGGGGTAAGTGAAGGAGTGAGCACATGAGTGAGTGAAGGAGCATTAGAAGGAGGGAAGTTGAGGGGTAAGTGAAGGAGTGAGCACATGAGTGAGTGAAGGAGCATTAGAAGGAGGGAAGTTGAGGGGTAAGTGAAGGAGTGAGCACATGAGTGAGTGAAGGAGCATTAGAAGGAGGGAAGTTGAGGGGTAAGTGAAGGAGTGAGCACATGAGTGAGTGAAGGAGCATTAGAAGGAGGGAAGTTGAGGGGTAAGTGAAGGAGTGAGCACATGAGTGAGTGAAGGAGCATTAGAAGGAGGGAAGTTGAGGGGTAAGTGAAGGAGTGAGCACATGAGTGAGTGAAGGAGCATTAGAAGGAGGGAAGTTGAGGGGTAAGTGAAGGAGTGAGCACATGAGTGAGTGAAGGAGCATTAGAAGGAGGGAAGTTGAGGGGTAAGTGAAGGAGTGAGCACATGAGTGAGTGAAGGAGCATTAGAAGGAGGGAAGTTGAGGGGTAAGTGAAGGAGTGAGCACATGAGTGAGTGAAGGAGCATTAGAAGGAGGGAAGTTGAGGGGTAAGTGAAGGAGTGAGCACATGAGTGAGTGAAGGAGCATTAGAAGGAGGGAAGTTGAGGGGTAAGTGAAGGAGTGAGCACATGAGTGAGTGAAGGAGCATTAGAAGGAGGGAAGTTGAGGGGTAAGTGAAGGAGTGAGCACATGAGTGAGTGAAGGAGCATTAGAAGGAGGGAAGTTGAGGGGTAAGTGAAGGAGTGAGCACATGAGTGAGTGAAGGAGCATTAGAAGAATAGAGCGAAGTGCTGCACCTCTAAAGAGACGGAGAGGAAGATGTGGAACAGGTGTGCAGGTCGGCAGGGGGGATGAAGAGGAAGGAAGGAAGGCGGAGGAGGGGAGGAAGTAGAAGACAGTTAGTCAGATTGAATCCCTAAGGCTCTGTCATCTGCATAGATCCTAGAGAAGGAGGGAGAAGGGATGATGTAAATGAAGGGAAAGTGGGGTAAGAGAAGAAATGAGAGTGGGCAAGAGGGGATGACGGAAAATAAGATCAATTAAAAAGAAGAACAGGGAGAGTGAAAGAGCGGGACAGACTAGGGCCTGAAGAAATGAGCGTGACAGAGGGACCGGTCTGTTCCTCTACAATCACATTGTTCTTCTACCAGCTGCTTTCCACAAACTATCCCTGACTGACTGTCTGACTAGTACATTTGGACTACACTCCAAAGTTTTAGAACCTGAAAAGTGATCTAATGTCGACGAGTCCACATCTCATGCCTCTTCCCAGGTTCTAAAACAACTGACAAACTTATATTTTGGAGTGAACTGTCACTTTAAAATCATGTCATGACATGTCAATCATGTCTAGTCAATCATCCAGGGTTGTGTTCATTAGGCACCAAACAGAAGGAAACTGACTTAAACCACAAGATTGAATTGCAGTACATAGAGTGGAATATATGCCCCTCTTGTTTCTATGGAAACACTTGAGTCATTCTCAGTGAATTATGCAAGGTGTTAAATATAGCATGTTCTGTGTCCTATATAGACAGGACAGTATGGCTCATGGTTGTTAGTTGCATAACTCCAGTATTAAAATGTGGGGTTGTTTTATGTCTCTATGGGCCTTTATCAGTGAAAGTAGTCATTGATTGAAAGGTAAAGTTGAAAAGCACAAGATACTGTAGCATTCAAGGACTGGATTATTGCACACCTAACTGTAGACTACTGTATGTCTAAGGTTGGTAGTCACTAGATGGCCATGTTAGAAAGTGCTAAAGTAGCCCGAACAGTACATGAGATATTTGATGTTATTTTAGTTTGTAGTTCTGGTTGGGGTTAGGTATTTTATGGCCGTCCCGTCAAAAGGTTCCTAAGATACCAGGTTGATAATAAGTTCATAGCTGTCATACACCCCACCATTTATAACTACTAGGTCTCATTCATTTCTCTCATTTTTTATTTGTTTGTCTCATGTGTGTCTCAGCTGTGGAACGTGAAGGATGGTACTCTGCTTAAGATCTGTTCCCGTGACAACAAGGACGCCATGGACTCTCTGCACGGAGGCTGGGTGACCGACCTGCACTTCTCCCCAGACAACACTGTGTTGCTGTCTACAGGAGGATACATTAAGGTAGGAAACACACATACACATACACACGGAGAGACACACACACAAGCATGTAAAGACAAATAGATGCGCGCGAACACACACACACACACTAATGGGAACAAACAGAAGTTTGAAGCACTATCGACCAGAGCCCTTGTCCCCCGGGGATTACATCATCACTGCCTGGTTAAAAAGCCAATCAGAGCCCAGCTGAGGCTGACCCCCAGGTGATCCTTCTGTAAAACTGGAGGTAATCAGAGAGGAGTAACAGACACATGCAGACACACACTCCGCAATCCAATCAAGTTGGGAGGAGGATGAGATGTGAAATCTCACTGCTTTGGGAGTACTATAAACCTACTGTGGTGTAAGGAAGCTTGGGGGCATTACATTTAGCATACGTGGATGGGTGTGGGTAGGTGGGCGGGCGTGGGTGGGTGTGAGAGGAGAGAGAGGGAGTTTCTTGCCTGAGTGATTTCAGGAAAATTCAACAGCCGCATTCCTTATCTCGCTTGTCTCTTCCGCTCTGAATTCTAAAAGCCTCTAGTAAATGTATGAAGTATATTAAGCCAGTGATTTTAACGGACATTGGATCAATGTGATGGATGTTTTATTTCTAATGCTTCTCAACACATCAACTCTCATGCTTGGCTCTTTTTATGTGATATTCAAGAGTCTGTTTGAATCAAACTGGTTGCCACGTATCTAAGAAACACAAAATAAATTGACTGCATGTCAATTTCAAACTTCTCTCGCAGTTGTTAGCTAGCCTTTTTTGTTTTTTGTCTTCATTGGGAAGATTCTAGTTTCTATTGATGAGCCCCTGGTCATTAAGCCCATTGTGATCAGTAAATGTGTTAATGAGTCAACTCCATGGATACTGATGGAGAACTTAACTACTAGACTTAATGAGTCAACTCCATGGATACTGATGGAGAACTTAACTACCAATTCCATCATTACCTCCTGATGACACTCGCTCTTATCCAGAGTGGTAGAAGGACAGAATAACTCTTCATTACTCTATCACTTCCTCTTTCCACACTTCCCTCCTTTCTCCTGAGGCGCCTTGACTTGCTGGATCTGAGCATGTGTGGATGTAACGAGCAGTGATTGATTATTATGCCTGTCTGCGCTGAAGAGGTGAATCCCTTGTAAATGAGCGTTGATTGATTTATCGTGGGTGAGAGGTGAGCTGTCAGTCATAATAATTGCCGTGGCAGCTGTGTATTCATAGTTAAACGATGGCTAATTTAGCCTGGGGAGACGTGGGGACAGAATGAATAAAACGGACTAATTGCATCTGTATGTATTAACAGTGGGCCTTATTCAATCCAAACCTGTATCCAGATTTCAGCTGGAAATGATTACAAAATATACAGCACTGGAACAAAATAAGAGACCACTGCAAAATGATCTGTTTCTCTGGTTTGACTATTTATGTGTTTGGGTAAAATGAACATTTTTGTTTTATTCTATAAACTACTGACAACATTTCTCCCAAATTCCAACTAAAAATATTGTCATTTAGAGCATTTATTTGCAGAAAATGGAAACTGGTCAAAATAACCAAAAAACATGTAGTGTCAAACCTCGAATAATGCAAAGAAAATAAGTTCATATTCATGTTTAAACAACACAATACTAGTGTTTTAACTTAGGAAGAGTTCACAAATCAATATTTGGTGGAATAACCCTGATTTTCCCATCACCGCTTTCATGCGTCTTGGCATGATCTCCACCAGTCTTTCACATTGACGTTGGGTGACTTTATGTCACTCCTGGCAAACAAATTCAAGCAGTTCGGCTTTGTTTGATGACTTGTGACCATCCATCTTCCTCTTGATCACGTTCCAGAGGTTTTCAATGGGGTTCAGGTCTGGAAGTTGGGCTGGCTATGACAGGGTCTTGATCTGGTGGTCCTCCATCCACACCTTGATTGACCTGTCTGTGTGGCATGGAGCATTGTCCTGCTGGAGAAACCAATCCTCAGAGTTGGGGAACATTGTCAGAGCAGAAGGAAGCAAGCTTCCTGGACAACCACATTCACGCGTCCTTCACAAAGACAAATCTGCCCGATTCCAGCCTTGCTGAAGCACCCCCAGATCATCACCGATCCTCCACCAAATTTCACAGTGGGTGCGAGACCTGGTGAGGCCTACAAGCCACAGTGTCTTGCACCCACTGTGAAGTTTGTCTTTGTGGAGGACGCATGAATCAAGCCACATACAAGGTTGCCTTGGAAGAAAACTTGCTTCCTTCTGCTCTGACAATTTGGGGTTTTGATTGATTTAAGGCCTAGTTTGTACTGTAGCCTTGTCTGCCTGAAGAAGACCATGTCTTTCCAAATGTGGAGTTTGTATCACGCTGCATGAAAACTAACTTGAGGAAGCAGCCAACAGTGAGCAGAACTTATCATTACAGACATGTGTGTTCAGTAGAAGTGGTGCTGATGGGATCAGTAGTGCTGTGATGTTGATTCAATAAAGCTAGTCTCCCTGATGTCTGTCAACCCCTATCTGTCTCCTCCTTATGGCTTCCTGGAGTAACTTCCCACCACAACACTCACTATCTCTGTCTTGCTATATTTAAAGGAGATTCTCTGTCTCTCTGTCTCTGTCTCTCTCTCTCTCTCTCTCTCTCTCTCTCTCTCTCTCGCTCTCTGTGTCTTGCGCTCTCTCTGTGTCTTGCGCTCTCTCTGTGTCTTGCGCTCTCTCTGTGTCTTGCGCTCTCTCTGTGTCTTGCGCTCTCTCTGTGTCTTGCGCTCTCTCTGTGTCTTGCGCTCTCTCTGTGTCTTGCGCTCTCTCTGTGTCTTGCGCTCTCTCTGTGTCTTGCGCTCTCTCTGTGTCTCGCGCTCTCTCTGTGTCTCTCTCTGTGTCTCTCTCTGTCTCTCTCTCTGTCTCTCTCTCTGTCTCTCTCTCTGTCTCTCTCTGTCTCTCTCTGTCTCTCTCTCTGTCTCTCTCTGTCTCTCTATCTGTCTCTCTCTGTCTCTCTATCTGTCTCTCTCTGTCTTGCTCTCTGTGTCTCTGTGTCTTGCTCTCTGTGTCTTGCTCTCTGTGTCTTGCTCTCTGTGTCTTGCTCTCTCTCGCTCTCTGTGTCTTGCTCTCTCTGTCTCTCTGTGTCTTGCTCTCTGTGTCTTGCTCTCTGTGTCTTGCTCTCTGTGTCTTGCTCTCTGTGTCTTGCTCTCTCTGTGTCTTGCTCTCTCTG
The DNA here is from genome assembly GCF_045791955.1 of Oncorhynchus clarkii lewisi. NCBI lineage: Eukaryota > Metazoa > Chordata > Actinopteri > Salmoniformes > Salmonidae > Oncorhynchus > Oncorhynchus clarkii. The sequence goes on from NC_092167.1 coordinate 7,944,233, forward strand.
TGTGTCTTGCTCTCTCTGTGTGTCTTGCTCTCTCTCTGTGTCTTGTTCTCTCTCGCTCTCTGTGTCTTGCTCTCTGTGTCTTGCTCTCTGTGTCTTGCTCTCTGTGTCTTGCTCTCTGTGTCTTGCTCTCTGTGTCTTGCTCTCTGTGTCTTGCTCTCTGTGTCTTGCTCTCTGTGTCTTGCTCTCTCTCTGTGTCTTGCTCTCTCTCTGTGTCTTGCTCTCTCTCTGTGTCTTGCTCTCTCTCTGTGTCTTGCTCTCTCTCTGTGTCTTGCTCTCTCTCTGTGTCTTGCTCTCTCTCTGTGTCTTGTTCTCTCTCGCTCTCTCTCTGTGTCTTGTTCTCTCTCGCTCTCTGTGTCTTGCTCTCTCTGTGTCTTGCGCTCTCTCTGTGTCTTGCTCTCTCTCTGTGTCTTGCTCTCTCTCTGTGTCTTGCTCTCTCTCTGTGTCTTGCTCTCTCTCTGTGTCTTGCTCTCTCTCTGTGTCTTGCTCTCTCTCTCTCGCTCTCTGTGTCTCGCTCTCTGTGTCTCGCTCTCTGTGTCTCGCTCTCTGTGTCTTGCTCTCTGTGTCTTGCTCTCTCTCTCTGTGTCTTGCTCTCTCTCTGTGTCTTGTTCTCTCTCGCTCTCTGTGTCTTGCTCTCTCTGTGTCTTGCTCTCTGTGTCTTGCTCTCTCTGTGTCTTGCTCTCTCGCACTCTGTGTCTTGTTCTCTCTCGCTCTCTGTGTCTTGCTCTCTCTCGCTGTCTGTGTCTTGTTCTCTCTGTGTCTTGCTCTCTCTCGCTCTCTCTGTGTCTTGCTCTCTCTGTGTCTTGCTCTCTCTGTGTCTTGCTCTCTCTGTGTCTTGCTCTCTCTGTGTCTTGCTCTCTCTGTGTCTTGCTCTCTCTGTGTCTTGCTCTCTCTGTGTGTCTTGCTCTCTCTGTGTGTCTTGCTCTCTCTGTGTGTCTTGCTCTCTCTGTGTCTTGCTCTCTCTCTGTGTCCTGCTCTCTCTCTGTGTCTTGTTCTCTCTCGCTCTCTGTGTCTTGCTCTCTGTGTCTTGCTCTCTGTGTCTTGCTCTCTGTGTCTTGCTCTCTCTGTGTCTTGCTCTCTCTGTGTCTTGCTCTCTCTCTGTGTCTTGCTCTCTCTCTGTGTCTTGCTCTCTCTCTGTGTCTTGTTCTCTCTCGCTCTCTCTCTGTGTCTTGCTCTCTCTGTGTCTTGCTCTCTCTGTGTCTTGCTCTCTCTGTGTCTTGCGCTCTCTCTGTGTCTTGCGCTCTCTCTGTGTCTTGCGCTCTCTCTGTGTCTTGCTCTCTCTCTGTGTCTTGCTCTCTCTCTGTGTCTTGCTCTCTCTCTGTGTCTTGCTCTCTCTCTGTGTCTTGCTCTCTCTCTGTGTCTTGCTCTCTCTCTCTCGCTCTCTGTGTCTCGCTCTCTGTGTCTTGCTCTCTGTGTCTTGCTCTCTGTGTCTTGCTCTCTCTCTCTGTGTCTTGCTCTCTCTCTGTGTCTTGCTCTCTCTCTGTGTCTTGTTCTCTCTCGCTCTCTGTGTCTTGCTCTCTCTGTGTCTTGCTCTCTCTGTGTCTTGCTCTCTCTGTGTCTTGCTCTCTCGCACTCTGTGTCTTGTTCTCTCTCGCTGTCTGTGTCTTGCTCTCTCTCGCTGTCTGTGTCTTGTTCTCTCTGTGTCTTGCTCTCTCTCGCTCTCTCTGTGTCTTGCTCTCTCTGTGTCTTGCTCTCTCTGTTTCTTGCTCTCTCTGTGTCTTGCTCTCTCTGTGTCTTGCTCTCTCTGTGTCTTGCTCTCTCTATGTCTCGCTCTCTCTGTGTCTCGCTCTCTCTGTGTCTCGCTCTCTCTGTGTCTCGCTCTCTCTGTGTCTCGCTCTCTCTGTGTCTCTCTGTCTCTGTCTCGCTCTCTCTGTCTGTCTCTGTCTCGCTCTCTCTGTCTGTTTCTGTCTCGCTCTCTCTGTCTGTCTCTGTCTCGCTCTGTCTGTCTCTGTCACTCTGTCTCTCTCTCGGTCTCTCTGTCTCTGTGTCTTGCTCTCTCTGTGTCTTGCTCTCTCTCTGTCTTGCTCTCTCTCTGTCTTGCTCTCTCTGTCTTGCTCTCTCCCGCTCTCTCGCTCTCTGTGTCTTGCTCTCTCTCGCTCTCTGTGTCTTGCTCTCTCTGTCTTCCTCTCTCTCGCTCTCTGTGTCTTGCTCTCTCTCGCTCTCTGTGTCTTGCTCTCTCTGTGTGTCTCTCTCTCTTCATGCACTCTCCTTTTATCTGTCTCTGTCTCTGTCTATCTCTGTCTGGTCCATACAACAGGTATTATCAGGTAGTGTAATTAAAAGCAGCATGGTGTGTGACCCTCTGGGAGCTGTTCCAATGCTTCCTTAAAGCCTCAGACACCAGGATAGGACATCACACGTGTGTGTGTGTACGTGTGTGTGTCAGGGAGTGATCAGGTGTTTTGGGGCAGCTCTCTGAGTGAGGGTGTAATATCACACTGACCCCCATCACTCCTCTGTTCTCTGCCCGATAATACCTCACACAGCCTGTCTTACACCTGGGAGACAGCCCCCGACGCACAGCTATACATCACACAGTCTGACACACACAGATACACAAACATGCAGACACGCGCAGACACAGGTATGCACATAGGTACACTCAGAGAATCAGCGGGACCTCACAGATTCAGCATGAGTTGCTGTGAGACAATCTGTCATAGTGCCATGATCCAAGTAGAGGTGGGATGTGTGAAGAGGCTCATCCTGACGCGCGCACACACACACACACACACACACACACACACACACACACACACACACACACAGCAGGAGACCCCGAGTAATTCACACAGAGCGCTCATACTTACAGAAGCTTCATATCTTCCTCCTCTCCCCTACCTCCACTGTTGCTAAGTCAACACTAGTCCTTAGGATTGAGGAGACATAGTATACATCCCAAATGGCACCCTATTCCCCTATTTAGTGCACTACTTTTGATCAGGGCCCAACTCGCTCTGGTCAACTGTATAGGGGAAAGTGCACCATTTGATATGCGACCACAGACCAATACCAGTCAATACAGTACCTGTCAAAAGTTAGAACACACCTACTCATTCCAGAGTTTTACTTTATTTTGACTATTTTCTACTTTGTAGAATAATTGTGAATACATCAAAACAATTAAATAACACACATGGAATCATGTAAGTGTTAAACAAATCAAAATATATTTTATAGCCACCCTTTGCTTTGATTGACAGCTTTGCACACTCTTGGAATTCTCTCAACCAGCTTCACCTGGAATGATTTCCAACTGTTTTGAAGGAGTTCCCACATATGCTGAGCACTTGCTGGCGGCTTTTCCTTCACTCTGCGGTCCAACTCATCCCCAACCATCTCATTTGGGTTGTGGGCAGGTGATGGTAGAAGCCAGGTCATCTGATGCAGCACTCCATCACTCTCCAAGAATCACTCTCCTTCGTGGTCAAATAGCCCTTACAAAGCCTCGAGGTGTGTTGGGTCATTGTCCTGTTGAAAAACAAATGATAGTCCCACTAAGCACAAACCAGATGGGATGGCATATCGCTGCAGAATGTTGTGGTAGCCATGCTGGTTAAGTGTGTCTTGAATTCTAAATAAATCACTGACTGTGTCACCAGCAAAGCACCATCACACCTCCTCCTCCATGCTTCCCGGTGGGAACCACACATGCGGAGATCATCCGTTAACCTGCTCTGCGTCTCACAAAAGACACGCCGATTGGTACCAAAAATCGCAAATTTGGACTAAATTACAGATTTCCACCGGTCTAATGTACATTGCTCGTTTTCTTGGCCCAAGCAAGTCTCTTCTTATTGTTGTCCTTTAGTAGTGGTTTCTTTGTAGCAATTCAACCATGAAGGCCTCCTCTGAGGTCTCCTCTGAACAGTTGATGTTGAGATGTCTCTGTTACTTGAAGTCTGTGAAGCATTTATTTGGACTGCAATTTGAGGCTGGTAACTCTAATGAACTTATCGTCTGCAGCAGAGAGAACTCTGGGTCTTCCTTTCCTGTGAGGGTCCCAGTTTCATAATAGCGCTTGATGGTTTTTGCGACTGCACTTGAGGGAACTTTCAAAGTTCTTGACATTTTCCGCATTGACTGATCTTGTCGTAAAGTAATGATGGACTGTCTTTTCTCGTAGCTTATTTGAGCTGTTCTTCCCATAATATGGACTTGTTCTTTTACCAAATACAGTTGAAGTCGGACGTTTACATACACTTATGTTGGAGTCATTAAACCTTGTTTTTCAACCACTTCACACGTTTCTTGTTAACAAACTATAGTTTTGGCAAGTCGGTTAGGACATCTACTTTGTGCATACACAAGTAATTTTTCCAACAATTGTTTAGACAGATTTATTTCACTTAATTCACTATCACAATTCCAGTGGGTAAGAAGTTTACATACACTAAGTTGACTGTGCCTTTAAACAGCTTGTAAAATTCCAGAAAATAATGTCATGGCTTTAGAAGTTTCTGATAGGCTAATTGACATAATTTGAGCCAATTGGAGGTGTACCTGTGGATGTATTTCAAGGCCTACCTTCAAACTCAGTGCCTCTTTGCTTGACATCATTGGAAAATCAAAATAAATCATCCAAGACCTCAGATGATAAATTGTAGACCTCCAAGTCTGGTCCGTCCGTTGGAGCAATTTCCAAACGCCTGAAGGTACTACGTTCATCTGTACAAACAATAGTACGCAAGTATAAACACCATGGGACCATGGATATATTGAAGCAACATCTCAAGACATCAGTCAGGAAGTTAAATCTTGGTCGTAAATGAGTCTTCCAAATGGACAATGACCCCAAGCATACTTCCAAAGTTATGGCTTAAGGACAACAAATTCAAGGTATTGGAGTGGCCATCACAAAGCCCTGACCTCAATTGTATAGAAAAGGTGTGGGTAGAGCTGAAAAAGTGCATGTGAGCAAGGAGGCCTACAAACCTGATTCAGTTACACCAGCTCTCTCAAGAGGAATGGGCCAAAATTCACCCAACTTACTGTGGGAAGCTTGTGGAAGGCAACCTGAAATGTTTGACCCAAGTTAAACAATTGAAAGGCAAAGGTACCAAATACTCATTGAGTGTATGTAAATGTCTGACCCACTAGGAATGTGATGAAAAAAATAAAAGCTGAAATAAATCATTCTCTCTACTATTATTCGGACATTTCACTTTCTTAAAATAAAATGGTGATCCTAACTGACCTAAGACTGAAATTCTACTAGGATTAAATGTCAGGAATTGGGAAAATGAGTTTACATTTATTTGGCTAAGGTGTATGTAAATGTCTGACTTCATCTGTTGGTCTTTCTTCTGTATACCACCCCTACCTTGTCACAATACAATTGATTGGCTCAAATGCATTAAGAACGAAAGACATTCCACAAGCTTTTAACAAGGAACACCTGTTAATTGAAATGTAATCCAGGTGACTACCTCATGAAACTGGTTGAGAGGATGCCAAGAGTGTACAAAGCTGTCATCAAGGCAAAGGGTGGCTGCTTTGAAGAATCTCAAATCTTAAATATATTTGGATTTGTTTAACGCATTTTTTTGGGGGGGGCTACTACATGATTCCATATGTGTTATTTCATTGTTTTGATTTCTTTACTATTATTCATCATTGTAGAATGTAGTACAAATAAAGAAAAACTCTGGACTGAGTAGGTGTGTCAACTTTTGACTGGTACTGTAGGTGCAATCACCAATCTTGATAACCACACAGTATTTAATTTATCATTATTACTTTTTGATGCTTTCCAATAATACAATATTATACAGTACTATATGACTCAACATAGTGCTCTATATTAGTACATTACTCTTCTATAAAAGACTAATGCAAGGAATAGAATGTTGAGTTTTCTCAATATTCCAAAATACAGTGCTTTGCAAAAGTATTCAGACCCCTTGGATTTCTTCACATTTATTGTGTTGCAAAGTAGGATTGAAACAGATTGAATTTTGTTTAAATCTTGTCAACAATCTAAGCAAAACAGTCTTTCAAAGTGGAATCATTTTTTAAATCATTTTTTAAAGATTAATAAAACATAAATAAAATATTAGTTGCATAAGTATTCAGCTTCCTGATTTCATGCATGTTAGGTGTTTCTATGTCAACAGAACATGTATGTATGACCATTCTTGAACATGTATGACCATTCTTGATAAAACTGTGATAAACCCAGCAGCGTTGTAGTTTTTGACACAAACCAGTGTACCTGGCACCTACTACCATACCCCGATCAAAGGCACTTACAGTGGGGCAAAAAAGTATTTTAGTCAGCCACCAATTGTGCAAGTTCTCCCACTTAAAAAGATGAGAGGCCTGTAATTTTCATCATAGGTACACTTCAACTATGACAGACAAAATGAGAAAAAAAATCCAGAAAATCAGGATATTTTTAATGAATTTATTTGCAAATTATGGAGGAAAATAAGTATTTGGTCACCTACAAACAAGCAAGATTTCTGGCTCTCACAGACCTGTAACTTCTTCTTTAAGAGGCTCCTCTGTCGTCCACTCGTTACCTGTATTAATGGCACCTGTTTGAACTTGTTATCAGTATAAAAAGACACCTGTCCACAACCTCAAACAGTCACACTCCAAACTCCACTATGGCCAAGGCCAAAGAGCTGTCAAAGGACACCAGAAACAATTGATTTGCACAATTGGTGGCTGACTAAATACTTTTTTGCCCCACTGTAAATCTTTTGTCTTACCCATTCACCATCTGAATGGCACACACAATATATGTCTCAAGGCTTAAATCCTACTTGAACCTGTCTCCCTTCACCTACACTGATTTGAAGTGGATTTAACAAGTGGCATCAATAAGGGATCATAACTTTCACCTGGTGAGTCTGTCATGGAAAGACCAGGTGTTTGTAATGTGTTGTACACTCAGTGTATACAGTGCCTTGCGAAAGTATTCGGCCCCCTTGAACTTTGCGACCTTTTGCCACATTTCAGGCTTCAAACATAAAGATATAAAACTGTATTTTTTTGTGAAGAATCAACAACAAGTGGGACACAATCATGAAGTGGAACGACATTTATTGGATATTTCAAACTTTTTTAACAAAAACTGAAAAATTGGGCGTGCAAAATTATTCAGCCCCCTTAAGTTAATACTTTGTAGCGCCACCTTTTGCTGCGATTACAGCTGTAAGTCGCTTGGGGTATGTCTCTATCAGTTTTGCACATCGAGAGACTGACATTTTTTCCCATTCCTCCGTGCAAAACAGCTCGAGCTGAGTGAGGTTGGATGGAGAGCGTTTGTGAACAGCAGTTTTCAGTTCTTTCCACAGATTCTCGATTGGATTCAGGTCTGGACTTTGACTTGGCCATTCTAACACCTGGATATGTTTATTTTTGAACCATTCCATTGTAGATTTTGCTTTATGTTTTGGATCATTGTCTTGTTGGAAGACAAATCTCCGTCCCAGTCTCAGGTCTTTTGCAGACTCCATCAGGTTTTCTTCCAGAATGGTCCTTATATTGAGCTCCATCCATCTTCCCATCAATTTTAACCATCTTCCCTGTCCCTGCTGAAGAAAAGCAGGCCCAAACCATGATGCTGCCACCACCATGTTTGACAGTGGGGATGGTGTGTTCAGCTGTGTTGTTTTTACGCCAAACATAACGTTTTGCATTGTTGCCAAAAAGTTCAATTTTGGTTTCATCTGACCAGAGCACCTTCTTCCACATGTTTGGTGTGTCTCCCAGGTGGCTTGTGGCAAACTTTAAACTACACTTTTTATGGATATCTTTAAGAAATGGCTTTCTTCTTGCCACTCTTCCATAAAGGCCAGATTTGTGCAATATACGACTGATTGTTGTCCTATGGACAGAGTCTCCCACCTCAGCTGTAGATCTCTGCAGTTCATCCAGAGTGATCATGGGCCTCTTGGCTGCATTTCTGATCAGTCTTCTCCTTGTATGAGCTGAAAGTTTAGAGGGACGGCCAGGTCTTGGTAGATTTGCAGTGGTCTGATACTCCTTCCATTTCAATATTATCGCTTGCACAGTGCTCCTTGGGATGTTTAAAGCTTGGGAAATCTTTTTGTATCCAAATCCGGCTTTAAACTTCTTCACAACAGTATCTCGGACCTGCCTGGTGTGTTCCTTGTTCTTCATGATGCTCTCTGAGCTTTTAACGGACCTCTGAGACTATCACAGTGCAGGTGCATTTATACGGAGACTTGATTACACACAGGTGGATTGTATTTATCATCATTAGTCATTTAGGTCAACATTGGATCATTCAGAGATCCTCACTGAACTTCTGGAGAGAGTTTGCTGCACTGAAAGTAAAGGGGCTGAATAATTTTGCACGCCCAATTTTTCAGTTTTTGATTTGTTAAAAAAGTTTGAAATATCCAATAAAAAATGTATTTTCCAAGTTTGAGCTACTTTTTTCCCCCAGAGTTCCCAGTTGTCTTAAACACGAAAGAAGTCATTCTGGATGGACAGCATGGCTAATGTATTCAACCTTTTCTGGCCCATGGTGTTGCGAGTGAATGTTTATATTTTTAAGCTTGGAAAAGAAACCATTTCAGACAGATTATTTAAATCCTTAAACCCAGACTTGGACCACACATCCTCTCCACCAAATAGCAGGCAGGCGAAGCAAAATGGTGATTGCTTTGCAACGCTTGCAGTTAGCTACTGATTCCTTCCAAACCACTCATTGTTGAATTTGCGATTTCTGACTTGTTGTGTAACGTTTATGGCCGATGGACACCGATACCGTTTTATCTATAATTTATCTTCATATTGCAAGGATGGAAAAGGATTTTCCAGTAGATTGTCGATGTGGTTCATGGTCGATGACTGCTTACGCAAAATCCTAGAGGAAAACCTGGTTCAGTCTGCTTTCCACCAGACACTGAGAGATTTAATTCACCTTTCAGCAGGACAGTTACCTAAAACACAAGGCCAAATATACACTGGAGTTGTTCTGTTTTCTCAATATACCCACATTTATCAAACATATCCCCAGATCTCATACCATCCTCATTTAACCTTCATTCATTTCCCTAGGTACTCTCACATTAATCATGCACCGACACACACGTGTACAGACATGTATACACACACACACACACACACACATACGTATCGAAATACAGACACACACCTTCAAACACACACATACGTAGACACACACACACACAGTACTGTAGATGGATGTGAGGAGTTTAGATAAAGGCAGTTGCCTGTCGGTAGTGTTGTCAGACCTCACTTCTCTTCTCTAGGTGATTGAAGACCAAGAGAAGACATCCAACCTTATCTCACCTTTTCACACTCGCTGTTGTTGCTCTCCATCTCTCTGTTCCCCATAGGACGTCTCTCACACTCTCCTACTAATGGCATCTCTCCTCTCTCACTCTCTGCCTCTGTCTCTTTCGCTCACTCTTTTACTCGCTCACTTTGTGTATCTCTCTCTCTGTCTGTTTCTCCCTCTCCCTTTCTCTCAGGTGTTCATTCTCTTTCTTTCACTTTTCATCTCCCCATTGGAACCCCTCTCTCAATCTCTCTCTCCTTCCATCATAAGCTGTGTAACAGGGGTAAGAATTGGGTAAAATATGTGAGCTTTCTGCTTCTCTCTCTCTGTCGCTCTCTCTCGCTCTCTCTCTCTCGCTCTCTCTCTCTCGCTCTCTCGCTCTGTGTTATGGTCGTTAAGTGTATGCTAACAAGACCCAGGTGGCCAGTGAGGGGGAGGGAGAGAGGAGTCGAGGTTAATATGACCTTCCCCTGGAAAGGGAGAAAAGAAAGAGTACATTCGTGAGTGAGAGAATCATAGAGGAGGAAGGGTGGGAGTTAGCGAGAGATAGGTAAGTTGTGTGATTGGTGTCCCCCATAAAGCTAAATAATCCATCTGTAAATATCTTGTTCAGTTGCTGAAACCCTGTTAATAATGTTTAATAGTCAGTCGGCTAACAATATTGGACGAGAAATGTATATTATATTGATTGGTCCGTTCAAGTCTCCTGATGTAACGTCACAAACACCTAGTTTAGTAATAAAAAGGCTCTCAGTTGCCTTCCCATGACAACGGTGCATTTTCTAATGCTTGTAGATACAGCATTCTTACACCACAATCTATGTCGGTAAATAGATTGGATGAAGTCATCCGATAAGACATGGTGGAGCGAGTCAGTAGGAGAGAACCTTGTCAGTGTAGATCTGTTGTTCCTCCCCAGCCATAACACCACGTACTGATAGTTCCCAACAGAGAAGCTGCAGGAGAGCCATGCCACACTCCACGCAGAGCAGAGACATGCCTCTAAAAATACACACACACTACCTGTCACATCACATACTTTAAATCACAGTTCTGTGCTATGTGGTGGCTTTGTGTGTATGTGGGTTTGGGGTGGGTGTTTTTTGATTTTGTTTGAGGTTTGGTTTTTGGCTTGTGTTTTTGTATAAATTAAATGTGTATTTCGGATAGAATTACGATCAGACACATTACAGTTATTATATTTGTGTGTTCATATTTTTCTTATTCCAAGATCAAAAGATACATCTCGGTCTTTGAAAGAGCCAGCTATTGTCACCGTTCCCTTGAGTAAGGACCACCCAAACTGCTCATTGACTTCTCTCTGCTCCAGCTTCTCCAACTTAATGTGTGTTTGCGTGTACACACACATTCTAATGTATAAAGCATAATATGTTAGGTACAAGATGACGTAGTTTAGGAGTGCAGACAGCCGGTCTCTAACAGACAGACAGATCTCGTGGGGTTTGGTAAAAGCTGTCTCGGTTGAACTAATAAAGTATTCTTCTTCTTCTTCAGCTAGAGCCGTGATCTAGCCTTGTTCAGCTTTTGCTTTGTCCCAGAAGGTACCCTATTCCGTTGAGAGTACACTACTTTTGACCAGAGCCCTATCTAAGCAGTGCACTATAAAGGGAATAGAGTGCCATTTGGTTGGCAGCCCTGAGTTTGGCCTAGCTACAGTATATGTCTTCTCAGGCTCATGGCGTAAACACAACATGATGTAGTGACATATTTATCCCCCCAAAGCCTGTTGTTACCATGCTCCTCTCGTTAACTCTGGGTTAATTGTCTTTGGCTGTGGGAGAGAGAGGGGTTATACCTTATACCTTACATCCCGGGATGAGATGGAGAGAAAGAGAGGCAAGATGTGGGAGAGAGTTAGGGAAGGGATTAGGGAAGAGAGGGTTAATGTTAGGGAAGAGAGGGAAAGGTAGGTGGAGACAGGAGAGAAACACACACGCAGACAGACCGGCAGACACGCGCACCGGCAGACACGCGCACCGGCAGACACGCGCACCAGCAGACACGCGCACCGGCAGACACGCGGACCGGCAGGCACAGACAGACACGAAGACAGACAGACACGAAGACAGACAGACACAAAGGTAGAGGGTTAGGGAAGAGTGGGAAAGGTAGAGGGTTAGGGAAGAGTGGGAAAGGTAGAGGGTTAGGGAAGAGTGGGAAAGGTAGAGGGTTAGGGAAGAGTGGGAAAGGTAGGTGGAGACAGGAGAGAAACACACACGGTCTTGCCAGGACAGAGTACATATTCATATAGAAATTGAGACAATGCCATCCTTTCTGAGAAAGAGGTAGAGAGAGGAAGGGATGGAGAGAGGGAGGTAAAAAAAAAAGGACTCAAACAGAGGGCAAGAAAGAATGAGACGGGAAGATCGAGGAAGACTGAGAGAATAATAGAGGGAGAGAAGGATGGAGGGGAGAGAGAGATGGAGGAGTTAAAGGATTAACTGTGCATCAATATTTCAGTGGGAGCCTTTGTTGAATAATGCAGCCGTTGCGTCAGACAGTGTTTCCCTTTCTCCGCTTTCTCCACACACACACACACACACACACACACACACACACACACACACACACACACGGGCATTGACATACATACACTGAGTGTACAAAACATTAAGAACATGCTCTTTCCATGACATAGACTGACCAGGTGATTCCAGGTAAAAGCGTATTGATGTCTCTTGTTAAATCCACTTCAATCAATGTAGGTGAAGGGGAGGAGGCAGGTTAAAGAAGGATTTTCAAGCCTTGAAACAATTGAGACATGGATTGTGTGTGTGTTCCATTCAGTGGGGGGATATTTAAGTGCCCTTAAACGGGTTATGGTAGTAGGTGCCAGGCGTACCAGTTTGAGTCAAGAACTGCAACGCTGCTGGGTTTTTCACGCTCCACAGTTTCCCGTGTGTGTCAAGAATGGTCCACCACCCAAAGAACATCCAGCCAACTTGACACAACTGTGGGAAGCATTGGAGTCGACATGGGCCAGCATCCCTGTGGAACGCTTTCAGCACCTTGTAGAGTCCATGTCCCGATGATTTGAGGCTGTTCTGAGGACAACATTGAGGGAGGTGGTGTTCATATTTGGTACATCCGTGTACAGTTGTAATATAGGCCTACAGTGTACTGGTATTCACCTAGTTCACCCACAGTTCTCTCACCTTTTATTTGATCATCTCTCTCCCTCCATCTCCTGTCCTGTGGCTACCTTGTCCCAGAGCCTGTAGGAGTTGAACAAGAGCAAGGGAACTGTACGCATTCTCCCTGGGCACTTCGTCTGAGTGTGCTCTCTTAAGAGAGATTGCTCACCCACATATAAACACCTGCCTCTCCATCTCTCTCCCTCCTTTCCTATTTCTCTCTCTCCTCCCATCCAACTATCTCTCTCTCTCTCTCACTCTCTCTCTCTCTCTCACTCACTCACTCACTCACTCACTCACTCACTCACTCACTCACTCACTCACTCACTCACTCACTCACTCACTCACTCACTCACTCACTCACTCACTCACTCACTCACTCACTCACTCACTCACTCACTCACTCACTCACTCACTCACTCACTCACTCACTCACTCACTCACTCACTCACTCACACACACACACACACACACACACACACACACACACACACACACACACACACACACACACACACACACACACACACACACACACACACACACACACACACACACACACACACACACACACACACACACACACACACACACACACACACACACACACACACACACACACACACACACACACACACACACACACACACTGTTGTGTTGTGACTGGGCCAGGCAGGCTGTGTTTCTATCATGTAAGTCTGAGTTTTTCCCTGGGCAGCTTCAGTAGACAGACCTGCTCAGCTCTGTGGGCTGGGTTATGGTTGTTTCTACACATACTGACACACACACATACTCTCAGTATACAAGCCTGCATATTAACATACTCACACACACATACGCTCAGTATACAAGCCTGCATATTAACATACTGACACACACACATACGCTCAGTATACAAGCCTGCATATTAACATACTGACACACACACATACGCTCAGTATACAAGCCTGCATATTAACATACTGACACACACACACATACTCTCAGTATACAAGCCTGCATATTCACATACACACACACACACACACACGCATACTCTCAGTATACAAGCCTGCATATTCACATACTGACACACAAAAACATACTCTCAGTATACAAGCCTTCATATTAACATACTGACACACACACATACACTCTGTACATGCCTGCATATTCACATACAGACACACACAGGCTCATTCTAGTGTACTGTATTCACTCTAGCATAAGCTAATAAGCTAGGCACACACAGTACATATAGACACACACAGTACATAGACACACACAGTACATATACAAATACATTTAGTCAGTGTGTGTGTGTGTTAGACGGGTTGTTATTCTATATTAGTATATCCACGTAGATATCATCATCAGTGTTAATTTTAGAAGACTTGGCAGGAGGGGGCAGCAAGCTGTGCTGTTGGATTGGAAAGTTTTCTAACTTATGAGAACTCAAGATGGCACACACACACACAAGTTACAAACACACACACATGAAGAAAAACAGAGCTTACAGTACACGTATGCGCGCACACACACACACACCAGGACATTGCATCTTTCTGCTTCGCTAACACCATCATAAATCAATGGCAGCACAGTAATAGTGTTCATATCAGCAGCACCATCTGTTCTATAGAGGACACACACACATTCCATCATGACTTATACTGCAGTATTCTCTTGGTGGTCATTAGACCGTTGTCAAATAAGGCTCCTCTTGTAGTGTGTGTCTGTGTGTACCTATAGTACAGTGACTATGTCCCTGTCATGTTCGTTCCCTCCCTTGCCCCTGTCTTCCCCCGTGTCATGTACACACTGTCCCCAGCACATTGTTTCATTGAAAAATACTGCACCAAACATCTTAGTTAGATGTACAATTGATACTGCACCAAACATCTTAGATGTAAAATTGCACAACTAAGATCTCTTCGGCAAAATGTCAAAATGAATGACAGATTTCTTGGAATAATTCAGACTATTTTGAGGAAGTATATCCTGGCTACGGCATGTCAAAATGGACAAACAGTACAATTTCTGCTTTTTCCTCATTTTTCAAGCATAGGTCTTCCAAGGCAGTATGCAAGCGCACTCGTTTGGTTCAGGTAGTCGTGTTTGGCTAGGCATCAGCCGAACTGTGTTCGGCTAGCCGTGTTTGGCTAGGCATCAGCCGAACTGAAGCATGCTGACCCCTTTAGCAGGAACCACATTCTCTCTTTTCTCTCTGGGGTTAGAGTTTGGAGGATGTGGAGTGAAGTCCTCTCCTGTGTCATTCTCATTTTCTTTATTCGGTCTCTTCTAATCCCTTGCTGGTTGTCTGTCTTTATTCTCATCCCTTGCTGGTTGTCTTGTCTTTATTCTGATCCCTTGCTGGTTGTCTTGTCTTTATTATCATCCCTTGCTGGTTGTCTTGTCTTTATTCTGATCCCTTGCTGGTGGTCTGTCTTTAATCTGATCCCTTGCTGGTTGTCTTGTCTTTATTCTGATCCCTTGCTGGTGGTCTGTCTTTAAACTGATCCCTTGCTGGTTGTCTTTATTCTGATCCCTTGCTGGTTGTCTTGTCTTTATTATCATCCCTTGCTGGTTGTCTTGTCTTTATTCTAATCCCTTGCTGGTTGTCTTGTCTTTATTATCATCCCTTGCTGGTTGTCTTGTCTTTATTCTGATCCCTTGCTGGTGGTCTGTCTTTAATCTGATCCCTTGCTGGTTGTCTGTCTTTATTCTCATCCCTTGCTGGTTGTCTTGTCTTTATTCTGATCCCTTGCTGGTGGTCTGTCTTTAATCTGATCCCTTGCTGGTTGTCTTTATTCTGATCCCTTGCTGGTTGTCTTGTCTTTATTATCATCCCTTGCTGGTTGTCTTGTCTTTATTCTAATCCCTTGCTGGTTGTCTTGTCTTTATTATCATCCCTTGCTGGTTGTCTTGTCTTTATTCTGATCCCTTGCTGGTGGTCTGTCTTTAATCTGATCCCTTGCTGGTTGTCTGTCTTTATTCTCATCCCTTGCTGGTTGTCTTGTCTTTATTCTGATCCCTTGCTGGTGGTCTGTCTTTAATCTGATCCCTTGCTGGTTGTCTTGTCTTTATTCTGATCCCTTGCTGGTGGTCTGTCTTTAATCTGATCCCTTGCTGGTTGTCTGTCTTTATTCTCATCCCTTGCTGGTTGTCTTGTCTTTATTCTCATCCCTTGCTGGTTGTCTTGTCTTTATTCTAATCCCTTGCTGGTTGTCTTGTCTTTATTCTAATCCCTTGCTGGTTGTCTTGTCTTTATTCTCATCCCTTGCTGGTTGTCTTGTCTTTATTCTCATCCCTTGCTGGTTGTCTTGTCTTTATTCTGACCCCTTGCTGGTTGTCTTGTCTTTATTCTCATCCCTTGCTGGTTGTCTTGTCTTTATTCTGACCCCTTGCTGGTTGTCTGTCTTTATTCTAATCCCTTGCTGGTTGTCTGTCTTTATTCTCATCCCTTGCTGGTTGTCTTGTCTTTATTCTCATCCCTTGCTGGTTGTCTTGTCTTTATTCTAATCCCTTGCTGGTTGTCTTGTCTTTATTCTAATCCCTTGCTGGTTGTCTTGTCTTTATTCTCATCCCTTGCTGGTTGTCTTGTCTTTATTCTCTTCCCTTGCTGGTTGTCTGTCTTTATTCTCATCCCTTGCTCGTTGTCTTGTCTTTATTCTCATCCCTTGCTGGTTGTCTTGTCTTTATTCTCATCCCTTGCTGGTTGTCTTGTCTTTATTCTCATCCCTTGCTGGTTGTCTTGTCTTTATTCTCATCTCTTGCTGGTTGTCTTGTCTTTATTCTCATCTCTTGCTGGTTGTCTTGTCTTTATTCTCATCCCTTGCTGGTTGTCTTGTCTTTATTCTGATCCCTTGCTGGTTGTCTGTCTTTATTCTCATCCCTTGCTGATTGTCTGTCTTTATTCTAATCCTTTGCTGGTTGTCTTTTGATCAAAGGATATTTAGAAGAGAGATTGATGAGTGTTTGAGAGACTAGGAGTTTTTGTGCGCACATGAGTGTGTGTGGAGGGAGCTGTTTTTCTTTCCTCTGAGACTTAATCACACTTCGTTCCCCCTCTCCTCTCAGTATGGGGTACCACCTCCTCCATCACGAGAAGCTGTCAAATAGTAAGAATAGTACTAGTTTTATATCCATCCGTTACTACAAAAACCTTCTTCTCTGTTGTCAACAGGCAGGCCACAGGCACACACGCACACAGACACACACACAACACTCCAAGTGCAGCACTACCTAGAGTTATTTAGGGTTAAAAGCATTGCTGAAAGCAGTAACTATCTATATCCATGGGTCCAAATCTGTGTTGCCCAGTCTGGGATTAGAATCAGCAGTCTTACAGCTACAGTACAGGGTTTATTTATTATTAACTCGCCTCACTGTCTAGCTCTCCTCTCTCTCCAAATATTTATATGGAAATGGAGGGTGTGTGAAAGAAAGGAGGGGGAGAGAATAAAATGAGAGATGGAGAGAAAGAGATGAATTTAGAGACATCTTAGTGGTGTTAAATATTGAAGACCTTTGTCTTGTTGTGTTGCATGGTTATGTAAGTGATCTGAAAGGGAATCACCTACCGGACCTTCTCCATCTCTCCTTCTCTCCTTCCCTCCATCTCTCCTTCCCTCCATCTCTCCTTCTCTTCTCCACAGAAGCATACCTCATTAAGTCAAAACAGACATCCTGTTGTTCCTCCTATTTGTTTTAATGAGACCCTCCATTTCTCAGTCTTCATAGATCTAGAATAGTCAGCTTGAGGCCTTATGGAGCTCAGTCACCCCACTTCACTGCAGCCTGCTCCATACGCTGCTCACACAGTGGTGTTGGTATTCCACAGACCGTGGCCGAAACCCCTGCAGAGGTTTGTAGTGTACAGACCGAGCCATTACACAGCATGGGCCTCACACTCATAGACTAGAGATAGGGGGGTACAGAGTGGCAGACAGTCAGGCACACCACACACAAAAATACACAGAAATATTAATGAATCATACAAACTCCTCAAACACACAAAAGGAGTCTCATTTGCAAGCTGTACTTGCAGGGGAATGGAAAATGAGACCCCTTTTGTGTGTTTGAGGAGTTTGTATGATTCATTAATATTTCTGTGTCTGTGGTGTGTTTGTGCGTGCGTACATGTGTCTGCGTGTGAGAATATGTGTGTACTTGAGTACAATGGTACAAGGGTACTACTACTAATACTGCAACAGTTGACGCTGCACACACATTCTCGGAGACAGACTTTTTCCTCAGACCCACAATAACACCTGGGTCTTACAGTCAGACTTGATCTGGTTTTTCCTCAGACCCACAATAACAGCTGGGTCTTACAGTCAGACTTGAACTGGTTTTTCCTCAGACCCACAATAACACCTGGGTCTTACAGTCTGACTTGAACTGGTTTTTCCTCAGACCCACAATAACAGCTGGGTCTTACAGTCAGACTTGAACTGGTTTTTCCTCTGACCCACAATAACAGCTGGGTCTTACAGTCAGACTTGAACTGGTTTTTCCTCTGACCCACAATAACAGCTGGGTCTTACAGTCAGACTTGAACTGGTTTTTCCTCTGACCCACAATAACAGCTGGGTCTTACAGTCAGACTTGAACTGGTTTTTCCTCTGACCCACAATAACAGCTGGGTCTTACAGTCAGACTTGAACTGGTTTTTCCTCTGACCCACAATAACAGCTGGGTCTTACAGTCAGACTTGAACTGGTTTTTCCTCTGACCCACAATAACAGCTGGGTCTTACAGTCAGACTTGGCTTGGTTTTTCCTCTGACCCACAATAACAGCTGGGTCTTACAGTCAGACTTGGCTTGGTTTTTCCTCTGACCCACAATAACAGCTGGGTCTTACAGTCAGACTTGGCTTGGTTTTTCATCAGACCCACAATAACAGCTGGGTCTTACAGTCAGACTTGGCTTGGTTTTTCATCAGACCCACAATAACACCTGGGTCTTACAGTCAGACTTGGCTTGGTTTTTCATCAGACCCACAATAACAGCTGGGTCTTACAGTCAGACTTGGCTTGGTTTTTCATCAGACCCACAATAACACCTGGGTCTTACAGTCAGACTTGGCTTGGTTTTTCATCAGACCCACAATAACACCTGGGTCTTACAGTCAGACTTGGCTTGGTTTTTCATCAGACCCACAATAACAGCTGGGTCTTACAGTCAGACTTGGCTTGGTTTTTCCTCTGACCCACAATAACAGCTGGGTCTTACAGTCAGACTTGGCTTGGTTTTTCATCAGACCCACAATAACAGCTGGGTCTTACAGTCAGACTTGGCTTGGTTTTTCATCAGACCCACAATAACAGCTGGGTCTTACAGTCAGACTTGGCTTGGTTTTTCCTCTGACCCACAATAACAGCTGGGTCTTACAGTCAGACTTGGCTTGGTTTTTCATCAGACCCACAATAACAGCTGGGTCTTACAGTCAGACTTGGCTTGGTTTTTCATCAGACCCACAATAACAGCTGGGTCTTACAGTCAGACTTGGCTTGGTTTTTCATCAGACCCACAATAACAGCTGGGTCTTACAGTCAGACTTGGCTTGGTTTTTCATCTGACCCACAATGGAGTTGAGGAAGTGGAAATATGTTCTGCAGGGAGATAAGTGGTTTGATGATGCTGTCTGTTTTCATTGGCTTGATAAAAGAGCGAATATGAATATTATTCTGGGAAATGTGGAAGATTGGCATGTCTTCGTTTGAGACACCTCCTGCGCGCACACTTGATATAATTGACTTGGTGCCTTTGATAGTGGATTCCTGAGAGGTGGAACTTCAATGAAAAAATTACAGCTTAGCAGGTCGCATTAAACAGAATCGGTTAGCAAACATATGTGTGTGTGTGTGACAAGACCAAACTGCATCACTGATCTATTATCAGACGGGCTCTTACAGGGTACTGTACAGCAGTGGTAGGAGCTTAGAGACACACTTAAACTGATAACTCTCTCACTCTGTCTCTCTTGCCCCTGCTCTCTCTCTTGCTCTCCCTCATAGTGGTGGAACGTGGAGAAAGGAGAGGCCCTCCAGACCTTCTACCCGACAGGAGCCAATCTGAAAAGGATCCACGTGTCACCTGACTTCTCCACCTTCGTCACCATCGACAATATCGGAATCCTCTACATCCTGAAGAAGGTGGAATGAGAGGGAGGCATAGCTCATTAGTCTAAAGTGGTTTCCTTATAGCTCATTAGTCTAAAGGGGGCGTAGCTCAATAATGGAAATAGTTTTCGTCTCCTCTCCTTGCATTGATCTGAAAGAGCCAGACAGGTGAGAGCCAATGTCTGTTAGTCATCTGCCATGTTGCTTTAGCCTGCGTTCTCAGATCAGAGTAGGTGAAGAACAGGAGATCTGCTAAAGGACAATCATTTCTCCTGCTCTGCCTTCTGCATGCCATAACAGTCAAACAATCACAACAAAATACATCATTTCTCCTGCTCTGCCTTCTGCATGCCATAACAGTCAAACAATCACAACAAAATACATCATTTCTCCTGCTCTGCCTTCTGCATGCCACAACAGTCAAACAATCACAACAAAATACATCATTTCTCCTGCTCTGCCTTCTGCATGCCATAACAGTCAAACAATCACTATAAATACATCATTTCTCCTGCTCTGCCTTCTGCATGCCACAACAGTCAAACAATCACATTAAATACATCATTTCTCCTGCTCTGCCTTCTGCATGCCACAACAGTCAAACAATCACATTAAATACATCATTTCTCCTGCTCTGCCTTCTGCATGCCACAACAGTCAAACAATCACAACAAAATACATCATTTCTCCTGCTCTGCCTTCTGCATGCCACAACAGTCAAACAATCACATTAAATACATCATTTCTCCTGCTCTGCCTTCTGCATGCCACAACAGTCAAACAATCACAACAAAATACATCATTTCTCCTGCTCTGCCTTCTGCATGCCATAACAGTCAAACAATCACTATAAATACATCATTCCTCCTGCTCTGCCTTCTGCATGCCACAACAGTCAAACAATCACAACAAAATTGATATCCTGACAAAATGAACTATTCTGCTTTTCTTATTGTATCAGGGGACCATAGACAAAAAGCATTTGATTCTTACTGCACTGGGGTAAATTGCATGCAATATGGAGAGATTTTTCTATGCTCTTTTTAACTAAAAAAATCTATGCTATAATGAAATGCACCAGCATTATCTGTTGTGATTCTACAGTGATGTTGTCAAACACAGTGAATTGGTTTTGTATTTCTAAGTGCCCAATGAGTCTTTTGCTTTGTTAATGTCGTGGCACTCTGCAAAGGGTCATGATTGTGTTCCGTCGTCTTAAACAAAGTACATGTATTTTTCCCTGTGAAGTTTGGGTGGCAGGGAGCCTAGCGATTAAGAGCGTTGTGCCAGTAACCTAAAGGCTGCTGTGTCAATCTGAGCCGACTGGGTGAAAAATCTCTCTTATGCCCTTCAGCAACACACTTAACCCTAATTTGCTCTTGTAAGTCGCTCTGGATAAGAGTGTCTGTTGACTAAAATCTAAAGGTCTAAACCTGTGTATTTGGACTAACTAAAGCCTTAAAGATGGATTCCGCAGTATGGGGAAGCCTACCCACCACTTTAAAAAAAATTCAAGGCATTTGTCAGAATAGCATCTGTCGACTATGTTTACTATCAAGTTCAATACTGTTTAGGACATTTTATACACTAATTATATCAATAGAGCCTGTTTTTTTTTGTTTGTACAAGTCCTTTTTTATTGTATATATCTTGCTTTCATACATTTTGTTTTCTTATTACTACTGATCCACGCTCTAGTGAGCTTTGTAGGAAGGCACTATGATTTATCTCTTGTGGTCTGTATAAAGAACATGGCCTTGTTCCAATACTTTGACAATGCGTCCTTCCTTCCTCGCTTCCTTCCTTCCATCGTTGCTTGTCGTCATCTCTGATCTGACGCTATTGAATAGCTGACCGATTGCTTCCACTTCATGGTTGACAATCCAGAGTCATTTCAAATCTGTGAATTTTTGAAAGGAAAGGATGCGTTTTCAAAGTATTCAATCTGGGCCTTGTTTTTGATGTCAGAACATGTGCTCTTACCTATTGGTGCTTTAAACTCAGTGTGCAAGTAAATCATCAGAGGAGGTCTCTCCCTGTCAATCAAATCTGTGAAGTCACGAGGTGATCTCAGGACATGAATACTGTTATGGTAAAGTGCTTGTGTGTGGTCTGTAATGTATAATGTTTAATTCTCTAAGGTATTATAAGACAGCAGGTGGCTTACATACTCCTCTAAATTTGTCATTAAATCATTTGATGTTCACTGTCCAGAGCATAGGGTAGTATTTGATCTGCACTGAACAAAAAAAACACATGTCAAGTGTTGGTTTCATGAGCTGAAATAAAACATTCCTGAAATTTTCCATATGCACAAAAAGCTTATTTCTTTAACAAATTTGCTTAGATCCTTTTTAGTGAGCATTTCTCCTTTGTCGAGATGATCCATCCACCTGACAGCTGTAGCATATCAAGAAGCTGATTAAACAGCATAATCATTACATATAAGGCCATTCTAAAATGTGCTGTTTTGACACACAACACAATGCCACAGATGTCTCAAGTTTTGAGGGAGCGTGCAATTGGCGTACTGACTACAGGAATGTCCATCAGAGCTGTTGCCAGAGAATTTGATGTTAATTTCTCAACCATAAGCCGCCTCCAACCTTGTTTTAGAGAATTTGGAAGTACGTCCAGCCGGACTCACAACCGTAGACCATGTGTAACCACACCAACCCAGGACCTCCACATCTGACTTCTTCACCTGCGGGATCATCTGAGATCAGCCACCTGGATAGATGATGAATCTGTGGGTTTGCACAATCAAATAATTTCTGCACTGTCAAATGTCTTAGAGAAGCTCATCTGCGTGCTCGTCGTCCTCACCAGGGTCTTGACCTGACTGCAGTTCAGCGTCGTAACCGACTTCAGTGGGCAAATGCTCACCTTTGATGGCCACTGGCTCCCTGGAGAAGTGTGCTCTTCATGGATGAATCCCAGTTTCCACTGTACCGGACAGATGGCAGCGTGTATAGCGTTGTGTGGCCGAGCGGTTTGCTGATGTCAACATTGTGAACAGAGTGCCCCATGGTACCGTGACGAGATCCTGAGGACCATTGTTGTGCCATTCATCACCCGCCATCACCTCATGTTTCAGCATGATAATGCACGGCCCCACATCGCAAGGATCTGTACACAATAACTGGAAGCTGAAAATGTCCCAGTTCTTCCATACTCACCAGACTTGTCACCCATGATGCATTTTTAGAATGCTCTGGCTCAGCGTGTTCCAGTTCCCGCCAATATCCAGCAACTTCGCACAGCTATTAAGAGGAGTGGGACAACATTCCACAGGCCACAATTAACACCCTGATCAACTCTATGCAAAGGAGATGTGTCATGCTGCATGAGGCAAATGGTGGTCACACCAGATACTGACTGGTGTTCTGATCCACGCGACTACTGTTTTTTTGAAGGTATCTATGACCAACAGATGCATATCTGTATTCCCAGTCATGTGAAATCTATAGAATAGGGTCTAATTTATTTGTTTCAATTGACTGATTTCCTTACATAAACTGTAACTCAGTAAAATCTTTGAAATTGTTGCATGTTGCGTTGATGTTTGTGTTTAATGGATAAGAGAAGTTAGATCTGAAGCAGTTTGAACGAAAAATGCAAAAGATGTTCAAATACGATGATGATGTGTAGACTAGCCATATTGTGTGTGTGTGTGTGTGTGTGTGTGTGTGTGTGTGTGTGTGTGTGTGTGTGTGTGTGTGTGTGTCAGAGGAGATGCTGCTGACTGTAGAGGCTGCATGGCTGTCAGTGTTAGCTCCTCCAGGGAGGGAGTACTGGGTTAGCTAGCTGCTGACACAATGTTGGTCACGCTCCGTCTGCTCCTGATACATCCTTCTGACAGACCGCTGATGGGTCGACAAGCCCAACATACCTGTCTCCTTATACCACACTGCCTGCCTCCTTATCCCACGCTGCCTGCCTCCTAATCCCACGCTGCCTGCCTCCTTATCCCACGCTGCCCGCCTCCTTATCCCACGCTGCCCGCCTCCTTATCCCACGCTGCCCGTCTCCTTATCCCACGCTGCCCGTCTCCTTATCCCACGCTGCCTGTCTAATTATCCCACGCTGCCTGTCTCCTTATCCCACGCTGCCTTCTCCTTATACCACGCTGCCTGTGTTCTTATCCCACGCTGCCTGTGTTCTTATCCCACGCTGCCCGTCTCCTTATCCCACGCTGCCCGTTTCCTTATCCCACGCTGCCTTCTCCTTATCCCACGCTGCCTGTCTCATTATCCCACACTGCCTGTCTCATTATCCCACGCTGCCTGTTTCATTATACCACGCTGTCTTCTCCTTATCCCACGCTGCCTGTCTCATTATACCGCGCTGCCTGTTTCCTTATCCCACGCTGCCTGTCTCATTATCCCACTATTGAAGGAATTTGATTCCTCTGTTTTAATTCCCAATTAAAATGAAACACTTTGTCAATTCATAAGAATTTGTATGACCCTTATTTTATAGAAATAGACAGAGCCGGGTCTTAAAGACAAATAACAGCCTTTATTCACGAGAGTACTGCCACGATACTGGTTACCACAGGTTATAAACTGAAAATGACGTCATTAGTTCCAGCACCATCTCCGTTCCAGTACAAAGGCTGTATCTCAAGCCTTCCCACATCCGTCTCCCTACCAATTTAATATAATTTACGAGTCAAGGTTTTCTCGTGTAGATAAGCATTCTAGCCAGTCTGATTCATTTGTACCAAGGAACAGTCAGTCATTGTTCTAACTCTTGACCACATTCACACACATTACATTCAGTACTGGGATCAAGAAAGAAAATTCATACATATACAGTAACATAATAGTATTCTAATTAGTACATATACAGTAACATAATAGTATTCTGATTAGTACATCCTGATTGAAATGTATACATAATTAGTCATTATAGATAAAAATTCCCTTAACACCCACGCTGCCTGTCTCCTTATCCCACGCTGCCTGTCTCCTTATCCCACGCTGCCTGTCTCCTTATCCCACGCAGCCTGTCTCCTTATCCCACGCTGCCTGTCTCCTTATCCCACGCTGCCTAACTTCTTATCCCACGCTGCCTGTGTTCTTATCCCACGCTGCCTGTCTCATTATCCAACAATGCCTGTCTCCTTATACCACGCTGCCTTCTCCTTATCCCACACTGCCTGTCTCCTTATCCCACGCTGCCTGTGTTCTTATCCCACACTGCCTGACTCCTTATCTCACAATGCCTGTCTCCTTATACCACGCTGCCTGTCTCCTTATCCCACGCTGCCTGTCTCCTTATCCCACGCTGCCTGTCTCCTTATACCACGCTGCCTGTCTCCTTATACCACGCTGCCTGTCTCCTTATCCCACGCTGCCTGCCTCCTTATACCACACTGCCTGTCTCCTTATACCATGCTGCCTTCTCCTTATCCCACACTGCCTGTCACCATGCTTCCTCTCTCTCTGCATCCCTCTGTGTGTCAAAGCCCAACTGCTAAAGGCTGTGGATCTGGGAATGATTATGATGGTTGATTGATTTTTTATTTTATTTTACCTTTATTTATACCGTTTTTTCTCATTGAGATAATATCTCTTTTCCAAGAGAGACCTGGTCCAATAGCAGCAGAGGGAACAACGTTTCAGAAAAAACAACTTACATAAACTAACACATCATTAAACAAAACTATAAACACACATACAATATAACAAACATTTTACATTAAAAACACAAACATCTTGACTAAAAACAGCTGGACTAAAAACAATTACACTCTTCTATGATATATACATCAATCAAGTGTTCCACCAATGAATGAAACCAATGAAACTAGATTATCACGTTTTAAAATGTTCAGGAGAGAATTCCAGGACCACGGTGCTAAGTTGATGGATACTGATGGTTGAAACCTCCTCTGTGCTGAACACATATTTCGTCTGGATTGAACATCCAAAGCCCACTTTCAATTGGTTTGTTTGGACATTGTTAAAATAGAGAGGGTCTCATGAGAGTTTGTACCACTGTGTGTGTGTGTGTGTGTGTGTGTGTGTGTGTGTGTGTGTGTGTGTGTGTGTGTGTGTGTGTGTGTGTGTGTGTGTGTGTGTGTGTGTGTGTGTTAGACCTACTTCTGTGTCTGTATTAAAATCCCTTCGTCCTGGGACAAGTGTGAAGTTCTCCAGTCTTTGTCAGTATCCTCAGTAAAAAGTCTTTGCACTCATTGTAATTAATCATTGTCTCTGGTTGAGTTAATTAAAACCAGCTGAAGGCTTTGCGTTCGCTTACAGAGGGAAACTGACGCTTGGTCTTTAAGGGCTGAGACTTGACAAAGGTCTTACTCATTAGGCACCCAAGCAAGAAGCCATACTGAAACAGGGAGGGACTATCTGAACTTCAATAGAAATGCTCATTTTCCTTTTCCGTTGCAAAATGTTTTGCTACGATGTGCTATAATGAATGTGATCCAGAGCTATACGTCCCATCTCATACACAGGTCATTTATTTTTCTCGTTTACTGGCCTAGTTAGCTTAGTTAGCATTCACAATGATGGATCTAGGTCTTGGCTAATGCGTCAGGCACATTTCTAGACCTCCCTAGTTCCAGTGTAAAAGTGGAAGGCCCCAACTGGAGACTTGTTTTCCCAGTAGCCTTTGAGAGGGCTGGGCTGGAAGATTTCATTCAAGACATGTGAACCTCCTGGGTTCTGTCTGCGCAATACTTTAATTATGATGGATCTAGGTCTTGGCTAATGCATCAGGCACATTTTTAGACCTTCCTAGTTGTTTTTCCAGCTGGGCTGGAAGATTTCAGTATTCTGTCTCCTCTGTATCCTGTCTGCTGCCTGCTGTCTCCTCTCTGCTGCCTGCTGTCTCCTGTCTGCTGCCTGCTGTCTCCTCTCTGCTGCCTGCTGTCTCCTCTCCGCTGCCTGCTGTCTCCTCTCTGCTGCCTGCTGTCTCCTCTCTGCTGCCTGCTGTCTCCTCTCTGCTGCCTGCTGTCTCCTGTCTGCTGCCTGCTGTCTCCTCTCTGCTGCCTGCTGTCTCCTCTCTGCTGCCTGCTGTCTCCTCTCCGCTGCCTGCTGTCTCCTCTCTGCTGCCTGCTGTCTCCTCTCTGCTGCCTGCTGTCTCCTCTCTGCTGCCTGCTGTCTCCTCTCTGCTGCCTGCTGTCTCCTGTCTGCTGCCTGCTGTCTCCTCTCTGCTGCCTGCTGTCTCCTCTCTGCTGCCTGCTGTCTCCTCTCTGCTGCCTGCTGTCTCCTCTCTGCTGCCCGCTGTCTCCTGTCTCCTCTTTGCTGTATCCTGTCTGCTGCCTGCTGTCTCCTCTCTGCTGCCTGCTGCCTCCTGCTGTCTCCTCTCTGCTGCCCGCTGTCTCCTGTCTCCTCTCTGCTGCCTGCTGTGTCCTCTCTGCTGCCTGCTGTGTCCTCTCTGCTGCCCGCTGTGTTCTCTCTGCTGCCCGCTGTCTTCTGTCTCCTCTCTGCTGTCTGCTGCCTGCTGTGTCCTCTCTGCTGCCTGCTGTCTCCTCTCTGTTGCCTGCTGTCTGCTGTGTCCTCCCTGCTGCCTGCTGTCTTCTCTCTGTTGCCTGCTGTCTGCTCTCTGCTGTCTGCTGTGTCCTCTCTGCTGCCTGCAGTCTCCTCTCTGTTGCCTGCTGTCTGCTGTCTCCTCCCTGCTGCCTGCTGTCTCCTCTCTGTTGCCTGCTGTCTGCTGTCTCCTCTCTGCTGCCTGCTGTCTCCTCTCTGTTGCCTGCTGTCTGCTGTGTCCTCTCTGCTGTCTGCTGTGTCCTCTCTGCTGCCTGCTGTCTGCTGTCTCCTCTCTGCTGTCTGCTGTGTCCTCTCTGCTGTCTCCTGTCTCCTCTCTGCTGTCTGCTGTCTCCTCTCTGCTGTCTGCTGTGTCCTCTCTGCTGTCTGCTGTGTCCTCTCTGCTGTCTGCTGTGTCCTCTCTGCTGCCTGCTGTCTCCTTTCTGTTGCCTGTTGCCTGCTGTCTCCTCTACTGTCTCCTGTCTGCTCAATACTTTTATTGTATTTTCTGTTTTCTTCACTTTTCATTTACAGACAGACACACACACACACACACACACACACACACACACACACACACAGAGGGTGCTGGGGGGATGGTGAACTGTAGGTTACTTAATATTGATTGGTTCCTCCACCATTGAGACCTCTGGCCAAGCAGGGCAGCTGTCTCAATCATAATTATCATGCATAGGAAGTGTCAGTGAGTGCATCTATATACTGTATGTGTGGTGAAAAACAATGATGGCGTCAGTTTGTGTGTGTAACAGTGATGTGTATATGGCCCAGGGGTTGTAGATCTCACTGTCTGGCACTGTGGCTGTGTTACCTGACTAACACTCCCCCCTCCACTGACCCTGCCAGGAAAGTGGTTCCTGCCACATCGGAGCACAGTCGCCACATTAACCCTCTCCCACCTGCTGACCACTGCTTCCTGTCAGACCTCTGAGTCCCTGCGCATCCCCTTTCTCCCTCCCCTGACCTTGGCCGAACATTGGTTCCTGTCAGCTGTCCACGCTGCTGCCCTCCGCCTTTATTTCTCCCCCATGTCGAGTGAGGGTTTGGGCTCCATTCCACTCCCTACCCCCTTCCCTTAGCCACCTAACCATTCACTCTGTGCCGATCTGAAGTAACCAGATAGGTGTATGTAAAACAGGGATATTATAGCCTCAATATAGTTAAGTAGATCTTGCTATCACATCCTACACAGTCCATTCAGATCTGTACACTTCGAAGGGGGTAGGAGACGAGGGAAGGTTGGTAAGGGAGTATAGATTGAAATGGGATGGGCCCAGGGAGAGCAGATGCTCCAGTCACTCGTGCATCACATGGTTACAGCTAACCCAGCATGATGTCAGAGCCAATAACACACAAAGCGAACCTACAGATCAGGGTTATAGAGGGGGCGGGGCAAGCTGATATGTCTGTCCCCTCCACCAATCTGGTTGTAGTGGAGTGGGTTCTAACTGGCTGTGGAGAAAGGTGACCCCTAGCCCCCAGCCTTTACCCCCAAAATATGTGGACACCATGCCACTGATTGGCCAGTGCACACACCTGCCAGTCCAGGTCTCAATCAATTGGTGATTGATCACTTATCTTGCAGCTTTCATATGGGTGAAAGGACACCACAGAAACCCCAGTCATAGACTGTCCTCGCTGCTACCGCACGGCAAACGGTACCGGAGTGCCAAGTCTAGGTCCAAGAGGCTTCTAAACAGCTTCTACCCCCAAAACATAAGACTCCTGAACATCTATTCAAATGGCTACTCAGACTATTTGCCCTGCCCCCCCTTTTATGCTGCTGCTACTCTCTGTTATTATCTATGCATCGTCACCTTAATAACTCTACCTACATGTACATATTACCTCAATTACCTTGACTGACTCTGTACTGGTACCCCCTGTATATAGCCTCCTCACACTGACTCTGTACTGGTACCCCCTGTATAAAGCCTCCTCACATTGACTCTGTACTGGTACCCCCTGTATATAGCCTCCTCACATTGACTCTGTACTGGTACCCCCTGTATATAGCCTCCTCATATTGACTCTGTACTGGTACCCCCTGTATAAAGCCTCCTCACACTGACTCTGTACTGGTACCCCCTGTATATAGCCTCCTCACATTGACTCTGTACTGGTACCCCCTGTATAAAGCCTCCTCACATTGACTCTGTACTGGTACCCCCCGTATAAAGCCTCCTCACATTGACTCTGTACTGGTACCCCCTGTATATAACCTCCTCACATTGACTCTGTACTGGTACCCCCTGTATATAGCCTCCTCACATTGACTCTGTACTGATACCCCCTGTATATAGCCTCCTCACATTGACTCTGTACTGGTACCCCCTGTATATAGCCTCCTCACATTGACTCTGTACTGGTACCCCCTGTATATAGCCTCCTCACATTGACTCTGTACTGGTACCCCCTGTATATAGCCTCCTCACATTGACTCTGTACTGGTACCCCCTGTATAAAGCCTCCTCACATTGACTCTGTACTGGTACCCCCTGTATATAACCTCCTCACATTGACTCTGTACTGGTACCCCCTGTATATAGCCTCCTCACATTGACTCTGTACTGGTACCCCCTGTATATAACCTCCTCACATTGACTCTGTACCGGTACCCCCTGTATATAGCCTCCTCACATTGACTCTGTACCGGTACCCCCTGTATATAACCTCCTCACATTGACTCTGTACTGGTACCCCCTGTATATAGCCTCCTCACATTGACTCTGTACTGGTACCCCCTGTATATAGCCTCCTCACATTGACTCTGTACTGGTACCCCCTGTATATAGCCTCCTCACATTGATTCTGTACTGGTACCCCCTGTATATAGCCTCCTCACACTGACTCTGTACTGGCACCCCCTGTATATAGCCTCCTCACATTGATTCTGTACTGGTACCCCCTGTATATAGCCTCCTCACATTGACTCTGTACTGGTACCCCCTGTATATAGCCTCCTCACACTGACTCTGTACTGGCACCCCCTGTATATAGCCTCCTCACATTGACTCTGTACTGGTACCCCCTGTATATAACCTCCTCACATTGACGCTGTACTGGTACCCCCTGTATATAGCCTCCTCACATTGACTCTGTACTGGTACCCCCTGTATAAAGCCTCCTCATATTGACTCTGTACTGGTACCCCCTGTTTATAGCCTCCTCATATTGACTCTGTACTGGTACCCCCTGTATATAGCCTCCTCACATTGACTCTGTACTGGTACCCCCTGTATAAAGCCTCCTCATATTGACTCTGTACTGGCACCCCCTGTATAAAGCCTCCTCACATTGACTCTGTACTGGTACCCCCTGTATAAAGCCTCCTCATATTGACTCTGTACTGGTACCCCCTGTATAAAGCCTCCTCATATTGACTCTGTACTGGTACCCCCTGTATAAAGCCTCCTCACATTGACTCTGTACTGGTACCCCCTGTATAAAGCCTCCTCATATTGACTCTGTACTGGTACCCCCTGTATATAGCCTCCTCACATTGACTCTGTACTGGTACCCCCTGTATAAAGCCTCCTCATATTGACTCTGTACTGGTACCCCCTGTTTATAGCCTCCTCATATTGACTCTGTACTGGTACACCCTGTTTATAGCCTCCTCATATTGACTCTGTACTGGTACCCCCTGTATATAGCCTCCTCACATTGACTCTGTACTGGTACCCCCTGTATAAAGCCTCCTCATATTGACTCTGTACTGGTACCCCCTGTTTATAGCCTCCTCATATTGACTCTGTACTGGTACCCCCTGTATATAGCCTCCTCACATTGACTCTGTACTGGTACCCCCTGTATAAAGCCTCCTCATATTGACTCTGTACTGGTACCCCCTGTATATAGCCTCCTCATAT
Source organism: Oncorhynchus clarkii lewisi (assembly GCF_045791955.1). Lineage (NCBI taxonomy): Eukaryota > Metazoa > Chordata > Actinopteri > Salmoniformes > Salmonidae > Oncorhynchus > Oncorhynchus clarkii. Next base: position 7,975,155 of record NC_092167.1, read on the forward strand.
TGACTCTGTACTGGTACCCCCTGTATAAAGCCTCCTCACATTGACTCTGTACTGGTACCCCCTGTATAAAGCCTCCTCATATTGACTCTGTACTGGTACCCCCTGTATATAGCCTCCTCACATTGACTCTGTACTGGTACCCCCTGTATAAAGCCTCCTCATATTGACTCTGTACTGGTACCCCCTGTATATAGCCTCCTCACACTGACTCTGTACTGGCACCCCCTGTATATAGCCTCCTCACATTGACTCTGTACTGGTTCCCCCTGTATAAAGCCTCCTCATATTGACTCTGTACTGGTACCCCCTGTATAAAGCCTCCTCATATTGACTCTGTACTGGTACCCCCTGTATAAAGCCTCCTCATATTGACTCTGTACTGGCACCCCCTGTATAAAGCCTCCTCACATTGACTCTGTACTGGTACCCCCTGTATAAAGCCTCCTCATATTGACTCTGTACTGGTACCCCCTGTATAAAGCCTCCTCATATTGACTCTGTACTGGTACCCCCTGTATAAAGCCTCCTCACATTGACTCTGTACTGGTACCCCCTGTATAAAGCCTCCTCATATTGACTCTGTACTGGTACCCCCTGTATATAGCCTCCTCACATTGACTCTGTACTGGTACCCCCTGTATAAAGCCTCCTCATATTGACTCTGTACTGGTACCCCCTGTTTATAGCCTCCTCATATTGACTCTGTACTGGTACACCCTGTTTATAGCCTCCTCATATTGACTCTGTACTGGTACCCCCTGTATATAGCCTCCTCACATTGACTCTGTACTGGTACCCCCTGTATAAAGCCTCCTCATATTGACTCTGTACTGGTACCCCCTGTTTATAGCCTCCTCATATTGACTCTGTACTGGTACCCCCTGTATATAGCCTCCTCACATTGACTCTGTACTGGTACCCCCTGTATAAAGCCTCCTCATATTGACTCTGTACTGGTACCCCCTGTATATAGCCTCCTCATATTGACTCTGTACTGGTACCCCCTGTATAAAGCCTCCTCACATTGACTCTGTACTGGTACCCCCTGTATAAAGCCTCCTCATATTGACTCTGTACTGGTACCCCCTGTATATAGCCTCCTCACATTGACTCTGTACTGGTACCCCCTGTATAAAGCCTCCTCATATTGACTCTGTACTGGTACCCCCTGTATATAGCCTCCTCACACTGACTCTGTACTGGCACCCCCTGTATATAGCCTCCTCACATTGACTCTGTACTGGTTCCCCCTGTATAAAGCCTCCTCATATTGACTCTGTACTGGTACCCCCTGTATAAAGCCTCCTCATATTGACTCTGTACTGGTACCCCCTGTATAAAGCCTCCTCACATTGACTCTGTACTGGTACCCCCTGTATAAAGCCTCCTCATATTGACTCTGTACTGGTACCCCCTGTATATAGCCTCCTCACATTGACTCTGTACTGGTACCCCCTGTATAAAGCCTCCTCATATTGACTCTGTACTGGTACCCCCTGTATATAGCCTCCTCACACTGACTCTGTACTGGCACCCCCTGTATATAGCCTCCTCACATTGACTCTGTACTGGTACCCCCTGTATAAAGCCTCCTCATATTGACTCTGTACTGGTACCCCCTGTTTATAGCCTCCTCATATTGACTCTGTACTGGTACCCCCTGTATATAGCCTCCTCACATTGAGTCTGTACTGGTACCCCCTGTATAAAGCCTCCTCATATTGACTCTGTACTGGTACCCCCTGTTTATAGCCTCCTCATATTGACTCTGTACTGGTACACCCTGTTTATAGCCTCCTCATATTGACTCTGTACTGGTACCCCCTGTATATAGCCTCCTCACATTGACTCTGTACTGGTACCCCCTGTATAAAGCCTCCTCATATTGACTCTGTACTGGTACCCCCTGTTTATAGCCTCCTCATATTGACTCTGTACTGGTACCCCCTGTATATAGCCTCCTCACATTGACTCTGTACTGGTACCCCCTGTATAAAGCCTCCTCATATTGACTCTGTACTGGTACCCCCTGTATATAGCCTCCTCATATTGACTCTGTACTGGTACCCCCTGTATAAAGCCTCCTCACATTGACTCTGTACTGGTACCCCCTGTATAAAGCCTCCTCATATTGACTCTGTACTGGTACCCCCTGTATATAGCCTCCTCACATTGACTCTGTACTGGTACCCCCTGTATAAAGCCTCCTCATATTGACTCTGTACTGGTACCCCCTGTATATAGCCTCCTCACACTGACTCTGTACTGGCACCCCCTGTATATAGCCTCCTCACATTGACTCTGTACTGGTACCCCCTGTATAAAGCCTCCTCATATTGACTCTGTACTGGTACCCCCTGTTTATAGCCTCCTCATATTGACTCTGTACTGGTACCCCCTGTATATAGCCTCCTCACATTGAGTCTGTACTGGTACCCCCTGTATAAAGCCTCCTCATATTGACTCTGTACTGGTACCCCCTGTTTATAGCCTCCTCATATTGACTCTGTACTGGTACACCCTGTTTATAGCCTCCTCATATTGACTCTGTACTGGTACCCCCTGTATATAGCCTCCTCACATTGACTCTGTACTGGTACCCCCTGTATAAAGCCTCCTCATATTGACTCTGTACTGGTACCCCCTGTATATAGCCTCCTCACACTGACTCTGTACTGGCACCCCCTGTATATAGCCTCCTCACATTGACTCTGTACTGGTACCCCCTGTATAAAGCCTCCTCATATTGACTCTGTACTGGTACCCCCTGTTTATAGCCTCCTCATATTGACTCTGTACTGGTACCCCCTGTATATAGCCTCCTCACATTGAGTCTGTACTGGTACCCCCTGTATAAAGCCTCCTCATATTGACTCTGTACTGGTACCCCCTGTTTATAGCCTCCTCATATTGACTCTGTACTGGTACACCCTGTTTATAGCCTCCTCATATTGACTCTGTACTGGTACCCCCTGTATATAGCCTCCTCGCATTGACTCTGTACTGGTACCCCCTGTATAAAGCCTCCTCATATTGACTCTGTACTGGTACCCCCTGTATATAGCCTCCTCACACTGACTCTGTACTGGCACCCCCTGTATATAGCCTCCTCACATTGACTCTGTACTGGTACCCCATGTATAAAGCCTCCTCATATTGACTCTGTACTGGTACCCCCTGTTTATAGCCTCCTCATATTGACTCTGTACTGGTACCCCCTGTATATAGCCTCCTCACATTGAGTCTGTACTGGTACCCCCTGTTTATAGCCTCCTCATATTGACTCTGTACTGGTACACCCTGTTTATAGCCTCCTCATATTGACTCTGTACTGGTACCCCCTGTATATAGCCTCCTCACATTGACTCTGTACTGGTACCCCCTGTATAAAGCCTCCTCATATTGACTCTGTACTGGTACCCCCTGTTTATAGCCTCCTCATATTGACTCTGTACTGGTACCCCCTGTATATAGCCTCCTCACATTGACTCTGTACTGGTACCCCCTGTATAAAGCCTCCTCATATTGACTCTGTACTGGTACCCCCTGTTTATAGCCTCCTCATATTGACTCTGTACTGGTACCCCCTGTATATAGCCTCCTCACATTGACTCTGTACTGGTACCCCCTGTATATAGCCTCCTCACATTGACTCTGTACTGGTACCCCCTGTACATAGCCTCCTCACATTGACTCTGTACTGGTACCCCCTGTTTATAGCCTCCTCATATTGACTCTGTACTGGTACCCCCTGGATATAGCCTCCTCACATTGACTCTGTACTGGTACCCCCTGTATATAGCCTCCTCACATTGACTCTGTACTGGTACCCCCTGTATATAGCCTCCTCACATTGACTCTGTACTGGTACCCCCTGTATATAGCCTCCTCACACTGACTCTGTACTGGTACCCCCTGTATAAAGCCTCCTCACATTGACTCTGTACTGGTACCCCCTGTATATAGCCTCCTCACATTGACACTCTACTGGTACCCCCTGTATAAAGCCTCCTCATATTGACTCTGTACTGGTACCCCCTGTATATAGCCTCCTCACATTGACTCTGTACTGGTACCCCCTGTATATAGCCTCCTCACATTGACTCTGTACTGGTACCCCCTGTATATAGCCTCCTCACACTGACTCTGTACTGGTACCCCCTGTATATAACCTCCTCACATTGACTCTGTACTGGTACCCCCTGTATATAGCCTCCTCACATTGACTCTGTACTGGTACCCCCTGTATATAACCTCCTCACATTGACTCTGTACCGGTACCCCCTGTATATAGCCTCCTCACATTGACTCTGTACTGGTACCCCCTGTATATAACCTCCTCACATTGACTCTGTACTGGTACCCCCTGTATATAGCCTCCTCATATTGACTCTGTACTGGTACCCCCTGTATAAAGCCTCCTCACATTGACTCTGTACTGATACCCCCTGTATATAGCCTCCTCACATTGACTCTGTACTGGTACCCCCTGTATATAGCCTCCTCACACTGACTCTGTACTGGTACCCCCTGTATATAGCCTCCTCATATTGACTCTGTACTGGTACCCCCTGTATATAGCCTCCTCACACTGACTCTGTACTGGTACCCCCTGTTTATAGCCTCCTCATATTGACTCTGTACTGGTACCCCCTGTATATAGCCTCCTCATATTGACTCTGTACTGGTACCCCCTGTTTATAGCCTCCTCATATTGACTCTGTACTGGTACCCCCTGTATATAGCCTCCTCATATTGACTCTGTACTGGTACCCCCTGTATATAGCCTCCTCATATTGACTCTGTACTGGTACCCCCTGTATATAGCCTCCTCACACTGACTCTGTACTGGTACCCCCTGTATATAGCCTCCTCATATTGACTCTGTACTGGTACCCCCTGTTTATAGCCTCCTCATATTGACTCTGTACTGGTACCCCCTGTATATAGCCTCCTCATATTGACTGTACTGGTACCCCCTGTTTATAGCCTCCTCATATTGACTCTGTACTGGTACCCCCTGTATATAACCTCCTCACATTGACTCTGTACTGGTACCCCCTGTATATAACCTCCTCACATTGACTCTGTACTGGTACCCCCTGTATATAGCCTCCTCATATTGACTCTGTACTGGTACCCCCTGTTTATAGCCTCCTCATATTGACTCTGTACTGGTACCCCCTGTATATAGCCTCCTCACATTGACTCTGTACTGGTACCCCCTGTATATAACCTCCTCACATTGACTCTGTACTGGTACCCCCTGTATATAGCCTCCTCACATTGACTCTGTACTGGTACCCCCTGTATATAGCCTCCTCACATTGACTCTGTACTGGTACCCCCTGTATATAGCCTCCTCACATTGACTCTGTACTGGTACCCCCTGTATATAGCCTCCTCACATTGACTCTGTACTGGTACCCCCTGTTTATAGCCTCCTCATATTGACTCTGTACTGGTACCCCCTGTATAAAGCCTCCTCACATTGACTCTGTACTGGTACCCCCTGTTTATAGCCTCCTCATATTGACTCTGTACTGGTACCCCCTGTTTATAGCCTCCTCATATTGACTCTGTACTGGTACCCCCTGTATATAGCCTCCTCACATTGACTCTGTACTGGTACCCCCTGTTTATAGCCTCCTCATATTGACTCTGTACTGGTACCCCCTGTATATAGCCTCCTCATATTGACTCTGTACTGGTACCCCCTGTTTATAGCCTCCTCATATTGACTCTGTACTGGTACCCCCTGTATATAGCCTCCTCATATTGACTCTGTACTGGTACCCCCTGTATATAGCCTCCTCACATTGACTCTGTACTGGTACCCCCTGTATATAGCCTCCTCACATTGACTCTGTACTGGTACCCCCTGTTTATAGCCTCGCTATTGTTATTTTACTGCTGCTCTTTTTCTTAACTGCATTGTTGGTTAGGGGCTTGTAAGTAAAGCATTTGGCGCATGTGACCAATTAAAATTTGACTTGATGGCTTTCCAAACAGAGAAGAAAAGTAAGGATATGTGTGAGAAAATACAGGGATAAGGCTTTTTATCTGGCTAGTGGTGGATGAATCTCTCCCCCTGTCCAGGTGGATTCTGGGATGTTAATCCTCGCAGCTTGCAGCACAGTTTTGGCTGTGAGACTGCAGACGGAAGTTTGAGGCTGTTTCTTCCAGATAATACCTACATGCACACAAACACACACACAAACACACACTCACTCAAACCAGAACAACCTGTCTCTTCATCTGTTTTGTACCCAAGAACCAGATTTGTCTAAATGTGACTGGTAAAGTAGAAGCCACAAAATTCATCACAAGCTTTAAAGCCCTATTTTCAGATTGACAGTCGGACGCTTTTTTAAGAGCGTTATGGCCTAGATAGGGCACATTGTGTTGCTATGGTGATCTGATTATAAGGTTGGGGCTGTGAGTTCATGTTTGCTTCTGTAAAATCTCTTTAAGAGAGTTTAACAGTTTTTATATAGTTTCTTTCTCTCCAGCCACATCTCAAGCCCATAGATTTATTATGACTCATACATCACATTATGTTAGCAAGTAAAGTCCCCTAAAGCTAGTAGAAGGATTTTTAAAATGCGGATCCTGCTTTTGCCCCTCTAGATAAGAATTGCTTGCTCTTTGGGGTTTTAGGCTGGTTTCTGAATAAGCACTTTGTGACATCTGCTGAAGTAAAAAGGGATTATATATACATTTGAATGTACAAAGTGCCAGTCAATATCAATGAAAACATTACAGGGTGGAATGGGGAACTCCCTCAATTAGACATGCTATGAAAAGGCTGTGTACATTGTCATAAATTCTCTGAGGAGAGATTTGGTTTGTCTCGAAGGAAGGAAGGAAGGAATGGTCTCACCATGTGTCTGTTGGAGCAGAGGGCAGTCCGAGAGCAGCGCCCAATGAGCAGTTTAGGGACCTATGTTCCTTGCTCAACGGAAAGTGTGGGAATTGATGTCATCAATATGATATTAGATAGACATATAGGCTAGCCTACTATACGACTAGAAAGCAGGGTTTACTTGCATGATGTCTCTGGCACCATTTAACAGAACATTCCCTGTCTGCCACCAGTAGTGCTTCTGCTGCTCAACTCAAACTTAGTGTGAAACATTCAGAGCAGTGTGATTGCTCTGGAGAGAAGTTGCCCCTATCCACAGATCTGCGATCAGATTAAATGAATCATCTGACACTAGGTCAGATTAACTAACTCCTAATCTGAACCTTAACCATTAGAGGGTTGAAGTATCCTCTGACACTGGGTCAGATTAACTAACTCCTAATCTGAACCTTAACCATTAGAGGGTTGAAGTATCCTCTGACACTGGGTCAGATTAACTAACTCCTAATCTGAACCTTAACCATTAGCGGATTGAAGTATCCTCTGACACTGGGTCAGATTAACTAACTCCTAATCTGAACCTTAACCATTAGAGGGTTGAAGTATCCTCTGACACTGGGTTAGATTAACTAACTCCTAATCTGAACCTTAACCATTAGAGGGTTGAAGTATCCTCTGACACTGGGTCAGATGAACTAACTCCTAATCTGAACCTTAACCATTAGAGGGTTGAAGTATCCTCTGACACTGGGTCAGATTAACTAACTCCTAATCTGAACCTTAACCATTAGAGGGTTGAAGTATCCTCTGACACTGGGTCAGATTAACTAACTCCTAATCTGAACCTTAACCATTAGCGGATTGAAGTATCCTCTGACACTGGGTCAGATTAACTAACTCCTAATCTGAACCTTAACCATTAGAGGGTTGAAGTATCCTCTGACACTGGGTTAGATTAACTAACTCCTAATCTGAACCTTAACCATTAGAGGGTTGAAGTATCCTCTGACACTGGGTCAGATTAACTAACTCCTAATCTGAACCTTAACCATTAGCGGATTGAAGTATCCTCTGACACTGGGTCAGATTAACTAACTCCTAATCTGAACCTTAACCATTAGCGGATTGAAGTATCCTATGACACTGGGTCAGTGATTGGCGGCACAGTTGAAATCCGTTTCCCTGTTGGTGTTGTAATACGTGTGATGTGATTTTGTTTATAACGTGTCATGGTTAGAGCAGTGTGATTTTCAGGGTCTTTCTTGGACTTCATTTTAATGTCAAATGTTTGTTAGTAATTTTTTGGGGGGATTAATTATTCATTTAACTTTCATGACTTCAAAGCTGGATTTGATCCACAACCATTTTCCAAGTGTGCTGAGAGATCCACTACTCACTCACTTTGACCACACAGCATCCTTTCAACCTCCAATGCAATACTGTCTCTCACCCAACATGTTGCATCATGACCTGTATCCCTATACTGGAAATCTACTCTTCATTCAGCCACTGCTATAGTAGTCCCTGTAGGTAAGAACGAAGGCCGTGAATTTCAAGTGTGGATCAGTAGAATGTAAATGGAAGTATAAGTCCAAACTATTTTTGCTGTCTTACAGTGTCACGGGAGACATAAGCAGCTTCGCCTGCTGTGGTCTTTCCTCTCTAATGTGGCTGTTGAGGAGTTCAGAACAGCTTCTTGCAATACTAATCTGACTGGGTTTAGAGATCTGTCATAGCAGGTCTTATGAGGGTTGTATTAGTTCTCTATAGTTACATGTTCCTCTACTTCCTGAATTGGTGTGTTGAGCATTACTAAGTGCCTGGCTGTCTCTGTATACGGGTAGTCAAACCACACAGTTGTTTGGCAAGGCAACGCCACCTTGACCAACACAGAAACAGAGAAACCGACTTACACCCACGCTCACATGACCTTAAGCAGGTAGAACACATACAGTTGAAGTCGGACATTTACATACCAAATACATTTAAACTCCGTTTTTCACAATTCCTGACATTTAATCCGAGTAATAATTCCCTGTATTAGATCAGTTAGGATCACCACTTTATTTTAAGAAAGTGAAATGTCAGAATAATTGTAGAGAGTGATTTCAGCTTTTATTAATTTCATCACATTCCCAGTGGGTCAGAAGTTTGCATACACTCAATTAGTATTTGGTAGCATTGCCTTTAAATTGTTTAACTTGGGTCAAACGTTTTGGGTAGCCTTCCACAAGCTTCCCACAATAAATTGGGTGAATTTTGGCCCATTCCTCCTGACAGAGCTGGTGTAACTGAGTCAGATTTGTACGCCTCCTTGCTCACACAGTTGGGATGGTGTTCCTCGGGTTGGAAGCCTCCCCCTTTTTCCTCCAAACATAACGATGGTCATTATGACCAAACAGTTCTATTTTTGTTTCATCAGACCAGAGGACATTTCTCCAAAAAGTACGATCTTTGTCCCCATGTGCAGTTGCAAACCGTAGTCTGGCTTTTTTATGGCGGTTTTGGAGCAGTGGCTTCTTCCTTGCTGAGCGACCTTTCAGGTTATGTCAATATAGGACTCGTTTTACTGTGGATATAGATACTTTTGTACCGGTTTCCTCCAGCATCTTCACAAGGTCCTTTGCTGTTGTGCTGGGATTGATTTGCACTTTTCGCACCAAAGTACGTTCATCTCTAGGAGACAGAACACGTACCCTTCCTGAGCAGTATGACGGCTGCGTGGATGAACCAGACTTGTGGAGGTCTTGGCTGACTTCTTTAGATTTACCCATAATGTCAAGCGAAGAGGCACTGAGTTTGAAGGTAGGCCTTGAAATACATCCACAGGTACACCTCAAATTGACTCAAATTACTTCAATTAGCCTACCAGAAGGTTTTAAAGCCATGACATCATTTTCTGGAATTTTCCAAGCTGTTTAAAGGCACAGTCAACTTAGTGTATGGTAACTTCTGACCCACTGGAATTGTGATACAGTGAATTATAAGTGAAATAATCTGAATGTAAACAACTGTTGGAAAAATTACTTGTGTCATGCACAAAGTAGATGTCCTAACCGACTTGACAAAACTATAGTTTGTTAACAAGACATTTGTGGAGTGGTTGAAAAACGAGTTTTAATGACTCCAACCTGAGTGTATGTAAACTTCCGACTTCAACTGTACATGTATCTCTATGGATGTACCATTGCTGTGATTTCTGGTGTCAACCATGGGGCCACGTTCCATCTCTAGGTTGGAGGCCTTGCTTTGGTGAGCACAATCCTAGGGGCTGGTTTGATTATGTAAAGCCAGAGAGCGTGTTCTTGTCTTAGCCAGGACTCTGAAGCCCTGGAGGCAGACAGGCAGGTCAAGGTCATTTCCTGGGGGCAGAAGGATGACATCAGGCCAGAGAGAGAGGGATGAATTTTTTATGTTTTCTGGCCTGTTCTGTTCTGGCCCACCTCAGTGTATCCCCTCTACCCACTGAAAGAGTGGCTGGCTGCCAGATTGTGTACAGTGTGTGTGTCTGTGCCTGTCTGTGCGTGGGTGTATGCCAGGCAGCACCACACTCATCACAGTCTGAACAGGTCGCACAACACCCGGCTCCAGACAATTTAAGTTTTAATGTCAGGTGCACCAGTACAGTGAGATGTCTTTCTTGCAGCTCTAACCCCAACAATGCAGTAATCAATGATGATGAATCCATAACAATGTTTTACTAAAAATAACAAGATAGAACAAAAACAATAAGAACTAAGACAAGCTGTGAGCGTGTTGAATTCTAATGTCACTAATTGTGAGGTAATATGAATGCAGTGCTTGTGTGTGCATGTGCACGGGCGTGTGTGCCTATGTGTGTGCATGTGCACGGGTGTGTGTGCCTGTGTGTGTGCATGTGCGCCTGTGTATGTGCACGGGCGTGTGTGCCTGTGTGTGTGCATGTGCACGGGCGTGTGTGCCTGTGTGTGTGCATGTGCACGGGCGTGTGTGCCTGTGTGTGTGCATGTGCACGGGCGTGTGTGCCTGTGTGTGTGCATGTGCACGGGCGTGTGTGCCTGTGTGTGTGCATGTGCACGGGTGTGTGTGCCTGTGTGTGTGCATGTGCACGGGCGTGTGTGCCTGTGCATGTGCACGGGCGTGTGTGCCTGTGCATGTGCACGGGCGTGTGTGCCTGTGTGTGTGCATGTGCACGGGCGTGTGTGCCTGTGTGTGTGCATGTGCACGGGCGTGTGTGCCTGTGTGTGTGCACGGGCGGGTGTGCCTGTGTGTGTGCATGTGCACGGGCGTGTGTGCCTGTGTGTGTGCATGTGCACGGGCATGTGTGCGTGCATGTGCACGGGCATGTGTGCGTGCATGTGCGTTTGCCTGGGCGTGTGCCTGTGTGTGTGTGTGTGCCTGTGTGTGTGTGTGTGTGCCTGTGTGTGTGCATGTGCACGGGCGTGTGTGTGTTCCTCCGCATTTAATTGTTTGTTAATTACAATATAATACTGTGTGTAGCTGCAAATAGCAGGTGCTGTTGATGACTCAGTGAAAACATGTTTTGGACTGTGTTCAGTCAGTAGTTTACCAAATGAAGCACATTGTTATTACGTCAAACACTGTGGCTGCCCTGACTGTCAATGTGGTCACATCTAATTCTCTCCTGTTCTCTCTCTACCTCCCCAGTACACAAAGCTCTACCTCTGTATCCTTTGTGTGAATTAGTGGCGCGTTGCCAGGTTTGTAAATATGCTGGAAATGGACACAGGATGTTGTGTGGTGTTGTTTTTCGGGAAGGTTTATTCGTTGGAAGAGGTCCGTAATTCAGCAAACCTTGTTTCCAAGGATTTAATGAATGAATGTGATTGCGAGATCTCATTACATAACCGCATATCCTCAGCTGCCTCGTTTAGTCATCGATGGCCGCCAGGTACACACGCCATCTGGGACGTTGGCCCTGTCGCACCGCCTATCAGAGGGAAGATATCCCTCTCTCCATCTGTCTGACTCTCTCTTTCAATAGCCTAAATACTGAATGTCTATCTCTGGTCTTTTCCTGTCCTTCTCTTCCACCCTTCCAGATGTTCTACAGAAGATCTATCTGTCTTTCTCTCTCTCCTTTTCTCCCGTCTCACTCCCCTCACCGTCTCTCCTTTTTCTCAGTAATGTCTTTGTGAAACACACGTACTGTAGTAATGTCTCAAACACAACTAGCGCCGCAGACAGCAAAGTCCAGCTAGTGAGAGAGAACCCTCTCCCCCCTCCCTATGCTTCCTCCAGAGATGAATATAAATATTTCACTCACTATGTCACTCTCCACCCTGCCCATAATATCTTCCCCCATCTGAGGTAAGAGAAGCCAGCCACTGCCCACCATGCTTCCAAGTCAGTGTACAATGTTTATTCACAAGCGTTTCAGGAGATAGAATTGACGATAAACACAGAAAGTGATGAAGCCAGAAGCTATATAGCCGCTATCCTTTACTTTTCCTACCATATTACTTTACCTAGAATGACCCAGTATCTATCTCAGTTGACTGCAGATTGTTGATGTCCAATTGACAGCAGGAGAAAGAATCACAGAATCGACACTAACCACAGAAGCCAGTCTATAACCCCAATCGTTGCCCTTGGTCTCTTGTAGTATGGCCCCATATACCTTACCCAGAATGGCCCAGTAGCTATCTCAATTGAGTGCAGATTGTTGGTATCGATTGACTGTAGCATGTGGCCGACTCATTGCAGGGGTTTATGGTGTGGAACGAACCCTCACTCTGCCTTGAAAAGCTTGCTGTAAATGTTGATGGCCTTGGTTTTATGGGTCTCTAGCGCAGGCCTGTTGCTTCTGGGGGAGTTTGTGGTCTGGGTTTCTGGGGGAGTTGGTGGTCTGAGTCTGGGTTTCTGGGGGAGTTGGTGGTTTGAGTCTGGGGGAGTTGGTGGTCTGAGTCTGGGTTTCTGGGGGAGTTGGTGGTCTGAGTCTGGGTTTCTGAGGGAGTTGGTGGTCTGAGTCTGGGTTTCTGGGGGAGTTGGTGGTCTGAGTCTGGGTTTCTGGGGGAGTTGGTGGTCTGAGTCTGGGTTTCTGGGGGAGTTGGTGGTTTGAGTCTGGGGGAGTTGGTGGTCTGAGTCTGGGTTTCTGGGGGAGTTGGTGGTTTGAGTCTGGGGGAGTTGGCGGTCTGAGTCTGGGTTTCTGGGGGAGTTGGTGGTTTGAGTCTGGGTTTCTGGGGGAGTTGGTGGTTTGAGTCTGGGGGAGTTGGTGGTCTGAGTCTGGGTTTCTGGGGGAGTTGGTGGTTTGAGTCTGGGTTTCTGGGGGATTTGGTGGTCTGGGTTTCTGGGAGAGTTGGTGGTCTGGGTTTCTGGGGGAGTTGGTGGTCTGGGTTTCTGGGGATTTGGTGGTCTGGGTTTCTGGGGGATTTGGTGATCTGGGTTTCTGGGGGAGTTGGTGGTCTGAGTCCGGGTTTCTTGTGGAAAGTCCTATGACAAATGTATGTGTAAAATCCGCCATACAAAGACACTTTGATTGATGCAGGTGTTTAATTGGTTTGAGGGTGTACCTTGTGATTACAACACTTCAGATGAGAACACTGTATGCTTACTGTTTCTCTCCCTGTTGCTGTAGATCAGCTGGACCGTCTCTCCTCTTATATTTATTGTATTTGTGTGATTAGATACATGTTCACATGGCCTAGACTAGAGAAAGCTTTATGACATGCACTCCAAAGCATTTGTAAAACATTGTGGCTTCCTCCTTATCTCGAAACCTGCTGGCTTCTGGGGCCTGTTCAGGAGAGTGCAAAGTTAAAGCCTATGGTGTCGTTATGTAGCTTTTAGACAATATCCATCCTTTCCTCGCCATACCGTCTGGTCATCCCAAACACTGACGAATTCAATTGCATAAATACAATCCCTCAGGTCATAGGCTTTAAAGTGTATAGTAGATAGTTTGTCAACCCCTGCATGGATGGACGTACTTCACCAGTAACACTTTACTTGCCACCCAGTGTCATAAGACTGTCATGACCCATATATTTACACCTGTTGTGACAAATATTGCATTATTTTATGGCTGGTTATGACACCTACATAAGTGTCAAGAACATTCCCTTTGTTTTAAAGTTTGTTTCTTAAATCCTTTGTTGTAATGAATTCTTTACAGTCATGTTTTAACTTTCATGAGGCATTATGACCATCCAGTGTCACGTTATTTGGAATAAGAAAGTAAAATTTGTAAGAAGCATCATAATCATATAAACCAGATAGGCCTATCACGTACTGTCAAAAAGAGAGTGTTACGAGCATATTATAACAGGTTATGTAAAGTGTTGCCACTTCACCTTTGTGTCTACAACAACCAACATAATCATAACTATTGGGGTGGGATCACACTCAAAAAATGTTTGTTGCAGTCATGTTTTTTTTCCCAAGACGGCTCTCGGTTCAATAGTACAGTATGTCAAACCAGCTTATTGTTAATTCCTTGATTTTGATTGGCATTGGAACTGGTGGACTGTGGGGGTGCTGCTCGGACTGGAATCTTGTGGTGGTATGTCCATTGAAACGCAGGCGATTGGGCTGATGATATTTTATTCGACTAAATAGGATAAATAATCTGCAACAGTAAGCACATAACTAGTAACATCATATTGCCTACAATATGGAATAGGACGAATAGGGCTGGAAACAGATGATAGACAAAATGTCAACCAGAAAAGTTATCCAATTAAAAAGTCAAACAAATGAAGAGGAGCACAGCACTTACATTTCAAACACACATCTAGGTAAAGGGAGAAAGAGGGAAGTTCCGCCTTCTGTGGTGGACTGGAGACAGGAGGGAAGTGTATGGTGATTGGTTAAAAGCTAGTCCATCAGGAAGTGTGCATCACATGGGTGCATTTATAAAGAGCCTATTAAATGGATAGAGGGGCTGTTCCAGAATGTGGTGAAAATGGCAGCCATATGGGTCAAGGAGAAATCCAAACCAGTCTAATTGGAATGAATGGCAGCCATATGGGTCAAGGAGAAATCCAAACCAGTCTAATTGGAATGAATGGCAGCCATATGGGTCAAGGAGAAATCCAAACCAGTCTAATTTGAATGAATGGCAGAGGCATAATCCTGACTTTACTTATGCCTTAATTGGATATCAGTGTAATAAAATTGTCATTGAATTATAAATACAGTTTATACCAATTCTCTCTATAAATAGCATCTAAAATATATGTACACAGACCATACCAAGTTGTAAAGGCAACATGTACTAAGTCCCATCATCAACTGATTCTAGCCAGTGGCTGTGGATTGACTACTTCGTTTGGTTGGAATGTTGGCGAATTGGCAGTTAATTTGAATATGTTATGGAATCATTCCTCTAAAACTGGATGGCTAGCTAACCAAAAATACAGTGCATATACATTCTTCAAATTCATTATTTTACACAATTACTTATTAAAGCACAAGCAAACTATGGTTGACCAACTCCCTGACCAAAATGGCTGACCTTTATCCCATCATAAGAAGGTTCATGCCATTAGTTTTTTAATGACTAATTATATGGCTGCATCTCAATTGTATTTCCTTGATTCGTCACATCCTCTGCCTGTCTCCTTCTAAAAATTAATTGGAGGAGAAGGTACAAGGGGAGGAACCTCAGACCTCGAATGCCTTTTTTAGGTGAGAGCCGACACGAGGAATCAATGAAATACAATTGAGACTCACTCCCAGACAAAAATCAGTACAAGTTGGAAAATTGAAGGAGTCAGATAAAACATAGGACAAATGAAAAAGGACAATAATCTCAACCAGTACATTTACGACCCAGTAAAGTATAGACCCGGAGACCAATGGTGATTAATGGTTGTACAAGTTGTGTTTATTCCATGTGATTTACAAGGATATAAATAATGACCAAAACGTACAAAATCTGTGTGCTGGAAGCCCAAGCATACGTACATGAGTTAGTCAGCAGTGATGTCATCACCCTGTCCCAGCCCTCCCCAATACAATCTCTAGAACCATAGATTTTATTTTCAACTCTGACCTTTCCATTTTGGTACCTTGTCTCCAGTGCGATGTGCGGCAAATATTTGATTCCTTTATTTTTGTAAATGTTTTACTACATTACATGTATGAACAATGAGCTGGCAAAATATCTATGTACATTTAGAGAGGACTATGTATTCATCCAAAGAATACAGAAATACTGTGGTAAAATATTACATCTGCTTGGAGTTATGAGTCTAGCCCCATGAGAAACAGATTGGTGTGTTGACCGGACACACCAATAATAATAATAGCTATTATTATAAGGAGAGGAGCCATCTGAAACATTCACTCTCAGTATAGAACTATTATGCTATTTTTTTTAAAGGATGGCAATCATTCTCAAGCCCGGATTTTTTCATTTCAGCATATCATATAAAAATAATGTAACATTAAGACAAGAATTGCACAAGAATAATCATAAGGTAAGATAATACTCTCATATGAAACATTTAAAACGTCCGGCATTAATATGAATATTTCTTTAATTGGGATGGATGGTGTTTTGCTCAGGTAGGCGGAGCCATCTTTTGTGATGCCACTTGGCACAGGGCTCACCTGTTGCATGGTGGTCCGGCACAGGGCTCACCTGTTGCATGGTGGTCCGGCACAGGGATCACCTGTTGCATGGTGGTCCGGCACAGGGCTCACCTGTTGCATGGTGGTCCGGCACAGGGCTCACCTGTTGCATGGTGGTCCGGCACGGCCAGTTCTATCCATGTTATTGTAGTATTGACCGTGAAACAAAACTTAAACAAGAGGAAAAGAGCCAACCAGAAGTCCTTTACCTCGTCCCCATTCAAATACACACAGTTGTCCGTTACAGTCCAGACCTTGGGTGACCGTGGTATAGAGTTCAAAGGTCAAGGTCCAATTGAATGCAGAACAGGGGCTAGAGTTGTGGCTGCTTCAATGAAAGTCTACATTCACATATCTGACTGTTACTAAGCAGTCCCTTAACTGTGTGTGTGTGTGTGTGTGTACACAGTTAGGCCATGAGTCCAATGTTTGTGGGAAGATGTCCTCGTTTTGTAATCAACCTTAAACACCAAGTTCGTTAGAGAGTGTCCATGTTAGTAGTCCTTTGACACAGAGACAGAAGGGTCCACATTTGTAGTCCTTTTTGCATTGTGTGTGAGGGTCCATGTTTAAGGCTGGCTACATTCTTTGCATTCCACAGTAATAGACATGGGCGTCCGGCATTGCCCTGCGAATGAGATCACACCACTTATCCAGAGAGTCCCCAAACCTCGCCTCCTATCCACCGGCCCCGCCCCTCCCTCGTCACCAGTCAGTCCAAAATGGACTCCATGCGCCTCACAAGCCACAAGCTAAACCTTTTCAGCATTTCCCAACAAAACAAGTATAGAAAGAAAATGATGAATCTAATAATAACCTATTTTAAACAAATTCAATCTGGACACAGGTATAGCGTGTGGTTTAAAAACAATTCCTCCCTGTGTCAAAGGTCAATTAGTCTCAAATAAACAAACAACGCTTTGCCACTCAAAATGTCTAAAAAAAATAATCTGCTGTAAAAATCAAAGACTGATATATGATAAAAACAGGAGTCTGTTGTTTCTTTTTAAAGTAACATTTGCTACATCATCTCTCAGCAGTCCATTATCCTCTCCAACTAGATGGAACTGAAACAAATGTTCCCTCCACTTTCCTCTGGGTTGCCAGTACTGGACAACAAAATCCCCCAAAACATCAGCACGAAAACCTAGTGCTGGAGAATTGGCTTTGCTCTAAAAACCAACAAAGACAAAAAGACTGTTAGGGGTGGGGTTCTTAGCAGCATAATGGTCTAGATATTCTCATTCAGCTTGTCGAAGGAGTGAAAAAAGAGAGAGACAAAAAAGAAAAGCGAGAAGTGGAGGAACAGCAGTAGGAAGAGGAAAAACAGGAGATATAACCAAATGGTTCCACCCCCCCAGTCAGGAAAAAAAATAAGAGTGACTGACTGACCAACCAACTGACTGCCTGACACATAAGTGGGGAGGGCTGACCACGGAAAATAGAACTGACTGTTGCCCCCTACAGGTCTAGACAGAGAGGTGCACTATCACCCCAAGGGTTAAAGTTCATGCTCCGCCCCTGCAGGCAGGCTAAGGCGTCAACAGGACAAGGAAAGGGAGGGGGAGAGAGAGCAAGAGAGAGGTGTGTGAGAGAGAGACACAGCGCAGCGCCAAACGGCATCATGCAGAGGTTGCGGCAGCTAACGGCGGAGCGGGCGGGGTGGGTTTTTCGGCCAGTGAGGTCACACACGTCGCCGCATAAGAGGGTTGCTCGTGCCGTGCAGCTCCGTTGTGGGGCCTCTAGAGGGCCAGCTCTCTGCAAGGCACACACATAGGAGTGGACAGGCGGGTGGTATACGCTATTAGAAAATAGTGGTCTCATACTTGGTGTTCGCTCCTCTCTTGGCCTCCTGCCCTGGTTCCACTATCCACGGCACGTTGGCATGACCCTTCTGCTCCATCGACGGTTGCTCCATCTGAGAGAGGGAGAAGGAGTGAGAGTAGGGAGAGGATGGAGAGAGAGAGGGTTGGTTAAATGTTGTCAGAGGAAAAAGTGGGATAATAATACATGTCAGAAGAGAGAGAGAGAGGTCTGAGAGAACAGGAGAGAGAGATCTGAGAGAACAGGAGAGAGAGAGAGATCTGAGAGAACAGGAGAGAGAGAGAGGTCTGAGAGAACAGGAGAGAGAGAGGTCTGAGAGAACAGGAGAGAGAGAGGTCTGAGAGAACAGGAGAGAGAGAGAGAGGTCTGAGAGAACAGGAGAGAGAGAGAGAGATCTGAGAGAACAGGAGAGAGGTCTGAGAGAACAGGAGAGAGAGGTCTGAGAGAACAGGAGAGAGAGAGAGGTCTGAGAGAACAGGAGAGAGAGAGGTCTGAGAGAACAGGAGAGAGAGAGGTCTGAGAGAACAGGAGAGAGAGAGAGGTCTGAGAGAACAGGAGAGAGAGAGAGGTCTGAGAGAACAGGAGAGAGAGAAGTCTGAGAGAACAGGAGAGAGAGAGGTCAGAGAACAGGAGAGAGAGGTCTGAGAGAACAGGAGAGAGCGAGGTCTGAGAGAACAGGAGAGAGGTCTGAGAGAACAAGAGAGAGCGAGGTCTGAGAGAACAAGAGAGAGAGAGAGGTCTGAGAGAACAAGAGAGAGAGAGAGAGAGAGAGAGGTCTGAGAGAACAAGAGAGAGAGAGAGAGAGAGAGGTCTGAGAGAACGAGAGAGAGAGAGGTCTGAGAGAACAAGAGAGAGGTCTGAGAGAACAAGAGAGAGGTCTGAGAGAAAGAGAGAGAGGTCTGAGAGAAAAAGAGAGAGAGAGAGAGAGAGAGGTCTGAGATAACGAGAGAGAGGTCTGAGAGAACAAGAGAGAGAGAGAGAGAGGGGTCTGAGAGAACAAGAGAGAGAGAGGTCTGAGAGAACAAGAGAGAGAGAGAGGTCTGAGAGAACAAGAGAGAGAGAGAGAGGTCTGAGAGAACAAGAGAGAGAGAGAGAGAGAGAGGTCTGAGAGAACGAGAGAGAGAGGTCTGAGAGAACAGGAGAGAGAGAGAGAGAGAGAGAGGTCTGAGAGAACAGGAGAGAGAGAGAGAGGTCTGAGAGAACAAGAGAGAGAGAGAGGTCTGAGAGAACAAGAGAGAGAGAGAGAGAGAGGTCTGAGAGAACGAGAGAGAGGTCTGAGAGAACAAGAGCGAGAGAGAGGTCTGAGAGAGAGAGGTCTGAGAGAATGAGAGAGAGAGAGAGAGAGGTCAGATAATGAGAGAGAGAGGTCTGAGAGAAGAGAGAGAGAGAGGTCTGAGAGAACAGGAGAAAGAGAGGTCTGAGAGAACAGGAGAGAGAGAGGTCTGAGAGAACAGGAGAGAGAGAGAGGTCTGAGAGAGAGAGAGGTCTGAGAGAACAGGAGAGAGAGAGGTCAGAGAACAGGAGAGAGAGAGGTCAGAGAACAGGAGAGAGAGAAGTCAGAGAACAGGAGAGAGAGGTCAGAGAACAGGAGAGAGAGGTCAGAGAACAGGAGAGAGCGAGGTCTGAGAGAACAGGAGAGAGCGAGGTCTGAGAGAACAGGAGAGAGCGAGGTCTGAGAGAACAGGAGAGAGAGAGGTCTGAGAGAACAAGAGAGAGAGAGGTCTGAGAGAACAAGAGAGAGAGAGAGGTCTGAGAGAACGAGAGAGAGAGAGAGAGAGAGAGAGAGAGAGAGAGAGAGGTCTGAGAGAACAAGAGGTCTGAGAGAACGAGAGAGGTCTGAGAGAACAAGAGAGGTCTGAGAGAACAAGAGAGAGAGAGAGAGAGTCTGAGAGAACGAGAGAGAGGTCTGAGAGAACAAGAGAGAGAGAGAGAGAGAGAGAGGTCTGAGAGAACGAGAGAGAGGTCTGAGAGAACAAGAGAGAGAGAGAGAGAGAGAGAGAGAGGTCAGAGAGAAGAGAGATAGAGAGGTCTGAGAGAGAGAGGTCTGAGAGAACAAGAGAGAGGTCTGAGAGAGAGAGGTCTGAGAGAACAAGAGAGAGAGAGAGAGGTCTGAGAGAACAGGGGAGAGAGAGAGAGAGAGAGAGAGGTCTGAGAGAACAGGAGAGCGAGAGAGGTCTGAGAACAGGGGAGAGAGAGAGAGAGAGGGGTCTGGGGCTGAGAGAACAGGCGAGAGAGAGAGAGTTATAGTGGAGAGGCACGATCACAGACTTCCACACCAACACTTAAATATGGAGGCACTTGCTTTAGGTCTGAAAATATATTGTTGGCCTCATATCAATGTACGTATCACAATGTATTTTAATGAGTAAAGAAAACAGTATAAAATATATAATATTTACTAATAATCTCCATACTGTACTCTAACCCCACAACATCTTCCCATTGCTGAAAATGACTTGTTCAAGACCAAGCTATGCTCTTCCCCCCTCAAAAGTCAACTTTTCAACAACCAATCAAAATGCTCATTCTGGTTGCCGAGGGTGCTTTCCTTCCACCACATTGGTCCGTGATAGACTAAAAGATGATCTGGGGAGTGGGTCCCTGCCTGTGAACACTGCAAAGCTGAAACTGGAAGAATGTATGAACGCACGCAATCTGAGTGGAGTTGACAGAGGCAGGACCAACCACAGAGACAAACAAAAGATCTATAGAGTGATCAAAGTGTATGGAGACAAAACCAACAAAGAGAGCAGACAGTCAAGAGTAAGAAAGAAAGGAGAAGGGAGGAAGACCTGAAAGGGAACTTTGTGAGGGTGACGGAGGAGGAGTGGTGAAGGAGGAGGAAGAGGAGGGTGGAGAGGAGGCCGGTGGGGGGTGTATATGTGACCCAGCGACCAACGGCTAGAGGGGTACATGATGACCTATAGGGGGAGGAACATAGAGGTCACAGAGAGGTCAAAGGGGGCCTGCTCGGCAACAGCACGGCAACGACACTGAAACCGTATGGTAACAGTTCGGTAATGCCATAGTAACACCACTGCAACGATGGTAAAACACCAGGGACACACCAAAGGAACATTTCATTTCATGTAGGCAAAAGAACACACACACATACATACATACACACAATGATGTGGTAGAGAAAGGAGGACAAGACAGAGGAAGATTTTAAAACTAGGCCGTATCTGTCCTACCAGGAGAGAAGGAGGAGGAGAGGAGGAGAATAGGAGAGTATGAGAGGAGGAGGAGAGAAGGAGATAAGGAGGAGAGGAGAGGAGAAGAGGAGGAGGAGGAGGAAAGGAGAGAAGGAGAGGAGGAGGTGGAGAGGAGCAGGAGGAGAGGAGGAGAAGAGGAGAGGAGGAGAAGAGGAGAGAAGAGAAGGAGATAAGGAGGAGAGAAGGAGAGGAGGAGAGAGGGAGAAGAGGAGAGAAAGAGAGGAGGAGGAGAGGAGGAGATGAGGAGGAAAGGAGAGAGAAGGAGGAGAGGAGGAGGAGGAAAGGAGGAGAGGTGGAGAGGAGGAGGAGGAAAGGAGAGAGGAGGAGGAGAGTATGAGAGGAGAAGAGAAGGAGAGGAGGTGGAGAGGAGGAGGAGGAAAGGAGAGGAGGAGGTGGAGAGGAGCATAAGGAAAGGAGAGAGGAGGAGAGGAGGAGAGAAGAGAAGGAGAGGAGGTGGAGAGGAGGAGAGAAGGAGAAGAGGAGAGAAGGAGAGGAGGAGAGGAGGTGGAGAGGAGGAGAGAAGGAGAGAAGGAGGTGGAGAGGAGCATAAGGAAAGGAGAGAGGAGGAGAGGAGGAGGAGAGAAGAGAAGGAGAGGAGGTGGAGAGGAGGAGAGAAGGAGGAAAGGAGAGAGAAGGAGGAGAGGAGGTGGAGAGGAGGAGGAGAGGAGGAGGAGGAAAGGAGAGAGAAGGAGGAGAGGTGGAGAGGAGGAGGAGGAAAGGAGAGAGAAGGAGGAGAGGAGTACAGAAGGAGAGGAGGAGGAGGAACAGTAATCCATGGGTTTACACAGACATAGAAGTGCTGCAAAATAATGACTGTGAACAGCTGCTGGAGGGAATATTAAGTGAATCCTGCAGCATGCTTCACTGTAGTTCCCTCCGCAGCACTACACAAGCCATTAACTACATTACCCACACACACAACACAAACACACGCGCACACACACATGCAGGCATATGCTCAAAAGCACACACACACGTGCACACAGACACACTTTCAGGGCAGGTGGTTAATGGTTAATGTAACAGCAGCGGAGTCATGCCATTGTCCATCATCTCTGTGACATGAACACACACACAAACAAACACACACACAGATGAGAGAGGGAAAGAAAACCTCATCTCCAACCCACTAGATAAGACAATTACAATTTTAGATAGCAGCACTACTAGGACTACATATATTATATGACCTCCAACAGCGCAGAGAGAGAGACAAAGCTGTTCCCTGTCACTCTACCTGTCCCCTGACTCAAGTTCTGTCCCCTGACTCAATTTACCTGTCCCCCGACTCAATTTACCTGTCCCCCGACTCACTTTACCTGTCCCCCGACTCACTTTACCTGTCCCCCGACTCACTTTACCTGTCCCCCGACTCACGTTACCTGTCCCCCGACTCACGTTACCTGTCCCCCGACTCACGTTACCTGTCCCCCGACTCACGTTACCTGTCCCCCGACTCACTTTACCTGTCCCCCGACTCACTTTACCTGTCCCCCGACTCACTTTACCTGTCCCCCGACTCAATTTACCTGTCCCCCGACTCAGTTTACCTGTCCCCCGACTCAGTTTACCTGTCCCCTGACTCAATTTACCTGTCCCCCGACTCAATTTACCTGTACCCCGACTTAATTTACCTGTCCCCTGACTCACTTTACCTGTCCCCTGACTCACTTTACCTGTCCCCTGACTCAATTTGCCTGTCCCCTGACTCAATTTACCTGTCCCCTGACTTAATTTACCTGTCCCCTGACTCAATTTACCTGTCCCCCGACTCAATTTACCTGTCCCCTGACTTAATTTACCTGTCCCCTGACTCACTTTACCTGTCCCCTGACTCACTTTACCTGTCCCCTGACTCAATTTACCTGTCCCCTGACTCAATTTACCTGTCCCCTGACTCAATTTACCTGTCCCCTGA